>NC_041222.1:35485165-35549023 GCF_002837175.3 Physeter macrocephalus
TAGCCAGGACATGGAAGCAACCTAAGTGTCCATCGACAGATGAATGGATAAAGAAGATGTGGCACATATATACAATGCAATATTACCCAGCCATAAAAAGAAACGAAATTTAGTTATTTGTAGTGAGGTCGATGGACCTAGAGACTGTCATACAGAGTGAAGTAAGTCAGAAAGAGAAAAATAAATACCATATGCTAACACATATATATGGAATCTAAAAAAAAAAAAAAGGTTCTGAAGAACCTAGGGGCAGGACAGGAGTAAAAATGCAGACATAGAGAATGTACTTGAGGACATGTGGAGGGGGAAGGGTAAGCTGGGACGAAGTGAAAGAGTGGCATGGACTTATATATACTACCAAATGTAAAATAGATAGCTAGCGGGAGTAGCTGCATAGCACAGGGAGATCAGCTCGGTGCTTTGTGACCTCCTAGACGGGTGGGATAGGGAGGGTGGAAGGGAGGTGCAAGAGGGTGGAGATATGGGGATATATGTGTATGTATAGCTGACTCACTTTGTTATAAAGCAGAAACTAACACACCACTGTAAAGCAATTATACTCCAAAAAAGATGTTAAAAAAAAATAAATAAAGCTAGATATGAAATGTTAAAAAAAAAATTTAGGAGCAATTTACCTGTTCATATCTTTCTTGGCCTCTCAGCAGCATTCAAACCAGTTGACCTGCTTCATGACAACCATTTTATCTTAGCTTATAAGACATAATTTTGTTCTGCATTCCTCCCACCTTTTTTTTTTTTTTTTTTTTGTGGTATGCGGGCCTCCCTCTGCTGTGGCCTCTCCCGTGTGCTCCGGACACGCAGGCTCAGCGGCCATGGCTTACGGGCCCAGCCGCTCCGTGGCATGTGGGATCCTCCCAGACCGGGGCGCGAACCCGGTTCCCCTGCATCGGCAGGCGGACGCGCAACCGCTGTGCCACCAGGGAAGCCCCACCTCCCACCTTTTAAAAGCTCCTTTTCTATCTCTTTTGCTACCTTCTCCTCTTCAGTTTAACTTTTAAGTGTTGGAGCTCCCAGCTCGCTTCCGGCTCATCGACTTTTCTGTAGCTCCACGCCCCCCCTAGGTGATCATTATGTCAATGATACCCAAATGTACATCTGCTTCTCAGCTCAAAACTTATGTCTCTAACTTGCCTATTTGACATCTCCATTTAAATGTCTAATAAGTATCTCACATTTAACATGTTCTAAACAGAACTTCTGATTTTTTTTCTTTAACTCTGCCCTGCACCATTCTTGTCCCTCTTGGTGAATTCATTCAACAACATTTAGCAAGTGTCTTCTATATACCAAATTCTATTCTAGATACTGGGGATATAGTAGTGAATGAAACAGAAAAAAATCCCTGAGGGCAAGTAGTTTACATGCCAGTGGAGGGAGAAGGATCTCAAGGAAGCCAAGCAAATGACTTGTTCAGTCCAAAAAGGGTCCCAGTCCCAGTCACCACCTCTTACCTTGACCATTGCAATAATCTAACTGGTCTCCCTATTCCTACCCTTTTGCTGTCCAATCTCTATATAATGACCAGAGTAATTTGTATAAAACTCAAATATAAACAAAATTTTTAAGTTGGACTCCCCCCGCCAACTTTAAACCTCTAGCAGCTTCCCATTGCCCTTTGAATAAAATCCAAACTCATTCCCATGACCCACAAAGCTCTGCATCATCTAGTCCTTCCTGACACTCTGATGCACCCCCTTTGGCACTTGGCTGCAGTCACGCCAACCTCCCCTCTGTTTTCTAATCCACCGAGTTGATCCCAGGCCCTTTGCAGGTGCTACTTCTTCTATCTGGAATACTTTGACCTCAGAATTTGAAGGACTTGGCCATTTCTTTTCATTCAAGAATGTCAACTCAAATATCATCACTTCCCAGATTTCTCAGTTTAGACCTCCCTTTTCCCTTTATCATGCTCTCTCTCATCACACTATGTTGTATGCTGCTTGGCACTTAATCACTATTAGAATTTGTTTATTTATTTACTTATTATTTGACTTTGTGCACTAAAACACAACTCCATGAGAGCAGTGATATGGTCTGTCTTGTTGGCTACCTTATCACCAGTGCCTAGAACAGTGCCTGACCCACAGAAATTGTTCATAAATATTTGTTCTGTATATAATATACATAATATTCTAATGAATACATTAATGAATGAGGACATTGCCCCTACGCTTGCATAACATGTAATCTTATAAATCTAACAAAGTTGAGGTCCACAGGTCAGCTCTAGAGGTGTCCTCCTAGTGAAGCCTCATTTGAAAAGGAATTCCCATCTTTGCTAGTATCTCACAAATGGTGTAGTGTGCTCTAAGTGCATAGCCCATGGCAATTAATTGGCGTTTCCTTTGCTCTATTCCTCGACTCATGGACACCTCTCATTACCTAAGCACAGAAGAAGTCTTCCTCTTCCCCGCACTGTCCCATCCCCTGGTCTTGCCCCATCTTCCTAGTTACCACTCTCTTTTTCCATTCCAGGCCTCCCAGTTCATCCCATCCTCTCCATCCACTCTTCTCTGGTGTTCACCCATGTGGCTTTCAATCCCTCACTCTTCAGAGAGAGCCGGGGAGTAGGGAAGCTAACAGACAATACCCAAATGCTCAACTGGGGATGGGGGTGGGGAATATGAAACCTCACCCGTTCATTATTTTTGTCTCAGCACAGTCCATTGGAGGAACTGGGCAAGTAAACTGTCAACTTCTGGTTGATGTGCCAAGAGTTATGATTGTGTTTCCTCTGAGAGAGTAGAAAGGAGCCACATCTAATTCAGACTTGGGGCGAGCACTTCCAAAAGAACAGCTAACCCGTAAGTTATAGCTCACTTAGCATACTACACTTCCTACATAACTTACCAATACCTACACAGCCTACGGTACAACAGGCGCTACACTAAGTCCTTTTCAGGTAACTTGTTTGAAAGCTCACTCTATGAGGTAACTCTATGAGGCTGGTACTCAGTATCCCATTTAATAGATGAGAAAACTGAAATTAAGTAACTTGCTCAAGATCACATAACCACTAAGTGACTTAACTGGACTTCAAACCCAGGTAGCCTTAACTCCAGTGTCTGGGCTCTTTATCATTAAACGATAATACTGCCCCTGACAGAAGACTTCAGTCTTCTCATCACTTGAGATAAACCTTGAAAGAAGAGTAGTTTGTCAGGTGGAGAAGGAAGGGGTCATGGTGTACTGGGTGGAGGGAACACAGGTATGCGACAGCAGGTGTTTCAGAAATGACAAGCATTCACTGGGGCTGGAGCAGAGATGCAGTAGTGAGTGATAGAAGCTGTTTTACCAGTTTAAAAAAATTGTAAATCAGAAAGTGAATGACCAATGTCTGCTGCTCTCACTTGAAGATTACCCTGTCTGAGATTTACCTTGAATGCAACTAAAAGCACCTTATGTAGTTTGGAGCAAGATTGACAAGTTGCTGGAAAACAAGTGTATCCATTTAGACTCTTCACATGTCAATAGCCAAGCTCATGGAGAAGGGCCTTGCTTTGCAGCTCAGTCTGATACCGTCTTCAGTTGCTATGTACCTATACCTTCATACAAGAATCAGGAGTAAAGGATGCACAACCAGTCATTCTTCATGGCCTGCATTTTGAACACGTAAAAGAAATGGGGAAAACTTGGAGAGTTTGGAAAGGGATGGGTAGAGGATGGGAGTAAAATTATAACAAATATCTCACAACCTCTCTCTGAGTTTGTTAAGAGATGAAATGAACATTTGTGGAATCTGTGGACTGATGCAGGACAACTGGGCAAACTGGCATTAGAAAGTGAGTTTTAAAGGGGGGGTCTCCTCCAGAAAGCTCAAGCCAAGCAGACAATGTCTAGATTATTCCCAGTCAGGGTCACTCTCTCTCCCTATGTTTCTCCACCCACCACTCTCACCTCCTTTATTAATAGGTTATACAGAGATGGCTTTGGATGACTTCTTCCTATATTAACATACTTTGCAATGAGATAATAGAGAGTACTGTCATTAAGATCTGGAAACACATTAAAATCCTTACAGGACTCAGATGCAGCACTTTTTATGGGTGAAGTGGAACATAGTACAGTAAATTACAATGCCAGTATGGCGACTTCCAAATTGGCTAAAAGATCCTTGTTCCAATAATTCTTTTTGTTTAAAGCTATCAACCTTAAAAATGATAAAGGAATTTGTTCTAGACCTTCCAGAGGCTGTTAATGTATGGTTAGGAAAGATTTCAAAGCAATTAAAGTTATATGACAATATTTTGAAGTCTTTTTAAGAATATGATAGGCCCAGTTGTTTGACCACACAGATGGTCCTCAACTTACCATGGTTCTACTTACAACTTTTCCACTTTATGGGTGTGAAAGCAATATGCATTCAGTAGACATCATACTTCGAATTGTGAATTTTGATATTTTCCCAACCTAATGATATGTGGTATGATACTCTCTAGTGATGCTAGGCAGTGGCAGTGAGCCATAGCTCCCAGACAGCCATGAGATCATGAGAGTAAAAACCGATACACTTACAACCATTCTGCACCTAAAAAACCATTCTGTTTTTCATTAGCTGTAGGGTAGTCAATAAATTACATGAGATAGTCAACACTTAATTATAAAATAGGCTTTGTGTTGGATGATTTTGCCCAACCGTAGGCTAATGTAAGTGTTCTGAGCACATTTAAGGTAGGCTAGGCTAAGCTATGATGTTCAGTAGGTTAGATGTATTGAATGCCTTTTCACCGTATGATATTTTCAGTGCACGATTGGATTATAAGGGTGTTGAGGAAGATCTGTAATATTATTTGGATCATAGTTTATGAGTCACTTAAAAATTGCCCCTAGGGCTTCCCTGGTGGCGCAGTGGTTGAGAGTCCGCCTGCCGATGCAGAGGACATGGGTTCGTGCCCCGGTCCGGGAGGATCCCACATGCCGCGGAGCGGCTGGACCCGTGAGCCATGGCCGCTGAGCCTGTGCTCCGCAACGGGAGAGGCCACAACAGTGAGGGCCCACGTACCAAAAAAAAAAAAAAAAAAATTGCCCCATAACCAATGCAATAGCCATAAATTTCATATAAAGCTATAAATAATATATTCTGAAAGCAATAGGTAGGGGAGATGAACTAATATATTGCTATTTGGAGTTTATGGGGTTTTAAATTTTTTGATTAATGTTCTCAAGTCAAAAAATTTTTATAAAGAAGCATTTTAAAATTATTCAGTGAAAACTGCATATTTTCATGAGTTTTCTAATGACTTATTTTCCAGTGGAAATTCAGAGCCACCTAGTGACCAAAAATAAAATGTCTAAAATAAACACAACCAAAAACAAACAAAACAAAACAAAACAAAAACCCTCCCAGGAAAGAGAAAATCAATTATTTAACCCTGGTCTTTGAGGCCCAAGGATAAAATTATATTCAGCTCAAGTCTACAAAATGAGTTTCCAGATTCAATAGAATAAGTCTTTGGTTCATTTGGGGGCTGTAAAGCCTCCAAACATAGACTTGGAATATGACTGATTAATTTTTGCAGTGTTCAAATACAAATACCACCTTATCGAATGAGATATATGTGACCTACACAAGTATAAGTTACCCTTCCTCCCAAACTCATACCCCCTTTCTTGATGATGGCTCTACTCTGGAGTGGTTTATGTATTTTCTCTCTGTAGCAAAGAGAAGGTGGGGGGATCTCAGAGGAGATAAAACTGATGGTGGAAAGAGTGAAGAAGGTATGGGGCAGTGCTCAGTTGCCCAACTGAGGCTTCTGATTCATAGTCATTTTTTTAAAATATTTATTTATTTATTTTTGCTGTGTTGGGTCTTCATTTCTGTGCGAGGGCTTCTCTAGCCCCCCCCTGGTGAGCGGGGGCCACTCTTTATCACGGTGCGCGGGCCTCTCACTGTCACGGCCTCTCCTGTTGCGGAGCACAGGCTCCGGACGCGCAGGCTCAGTAGTTGTGGCTCACGGGCTTGGTTGCTCCGCGGCATGTGGGATCCTCCCAGACCAGGCCTCGAACCCGTGTCCCCTGCATCGGCAGGCAGACTCTCAACCACTGCGCCACCAGGGAAGCCCCATAGTCATTTTTGAGTAGAAGGGTTCGGGCAATTCTATTCTATTTGCTTTGATTAAATTCAGTGAACCTCTATTGAGTCTTGTTAACTTTCCTGCTAGGCACAGATACGGTAAATCTAAGATGTGTTCAGGGAGCCAGGATGCTCAGCTTGGTTGACATAGAGCAAGTCTGAAAAGACATAATAGGAGATGAGGGTGGAAAGGTAAGACATAGTCATGATGTGGAACACTGGGACACTTAAGTATTACTTTTTGAGGACTTTGACTAACATCATGGTAAGATTTAAGGAGATGAATGTGGATATAGCATGCTGGGTAAAGAGATGGCAGGAAGAGCAGTTAGGTTATTCCAATAGTTCTGGACAGAAGTCATAAGCATACAGCCTAGAATTATTAGAGTCAGAAGAGAAACAGTGGTCAGAGAAAAGATGACTCTTTGGTACTGATATGGGGGGAGGAATGGAGGGTGTTATAAAGGGTCATTCCAAAATTTCTGTCCTAGATCATAAGGAAAGAAAAATGATGCCAGTAATAGAAATAAAGACCCCCAGGGAAGTAGCTGGTGTGTCATGGGGAGGGCATGAGTTTGTTCCATTCATTCATTCAGAAAAATGTATGGCGTGCCTGTTATATGAGGGTGCTGAGGCTGCAGTGACAACAGGCTGCAACAGTCAGTGACCCAGGGAAGGGCAAGTCAGCTCCACCTCTACACCAAGGGGTCAGATTAGATGCAAGTGACTAGCTCTTTGCCAAGTACATCATCTTATTTTAATTAATTTACTTAAAATCCAGAACAACTCTGAGGGGAAGCTATTATCATACGTTAATTGTACCAAGGAGGCAACTGAAAGTCAAAGAGATGTAACAGTGAGTTCACAGTCACACAGGAACTCTGTGACAGAGGCAGGCTTTGGGTGCACTGTTTCCAGGACACCTCCTTAGGTTATCTCCAGGAAGACACAGACAAAGAGGGGAGCAGGCAGGGCCTCTAGGGTTGAGAATGCTACCTGCACCACTATCAGTGGCCTCTAGCTAAAGGTCTTGTTTCTTCCAATCTGGAGTCTGCATCTCCAGCCTTGTCTTGCACTGCAGCATAGGAGGCCTTACAGTTCTTGTCCCATATTGTCACCTTCTCATCTGCCCCTTCCTGAACCTTCTGAGCCCTCACAGGCTTCATTGCCTGAACTGGACCCATGGATGGCCATGACATAGAGAAGGGTCAGAGACTAGGCTTTGAGTTCTCAGCCACTTGCTATCAGTGATATTTTTTTTTTTTCTGGACCAATCACAGAAACTCCTTAGGGCCTCAGCCTTCTCATCTGTAAAGTGGGAGAAATGCTACCTGCCTATCACGATGGTGAGGGTTAAATGAAATAACGTAGATGTAAACACTTTTGTGGATTGTAAAGTTCTACGGAGTGTAAGATGCCTGCATCCTTTCTGATACCCTGACTCAACAGCGCAATCGCTTCCTCTTTCTGTTATTCCCACTTGATTCTTCGGCAACTCTGCTGCGCTAACCCAGGAGACCCACCAGCACCTGCCTGACTGAGATTTATACATGCAGATGCCTCTAAATCCAAGCCACTAGTGGCTACTAGACAGGACTGAGGGTTCAGTCCTACTTCTTAGTTTCAACAAGCCTGCATTTAAGTAAGTTCTGTATAGTTTGCCCAAAAGCCTTAGTGCAGTTTTACCCATTAATAGTGTCAGATGTGTAAAAACTATAAACTTACAAAGAACTTCTTTGGGGAGTGTAATTATTTTCCTTTCTTTTACACATATTTAGTTTTGTGAGTTTTGAGCAATTTTGAAACTTTATGTTTTCTTTTAATCTCCTGATTGAAGATAGCAAACATTCACTGGAAAGAAAAAATTATAACTGAAATTACTTTTTCCAAATTTACAAAACTAAATGAGTGGAAAAAGAATAAAAATAAACTTTCAAAGGATGTTTTATGTACTTTTTAAACCATGTGTACTTCTGGAGTCATTCAAACCTAAAACTGCACTAAGGCTTTTGGGATACATTTATAAACTAATGCCATTTTTCTCGGATTTTCTCAAAGTGTGGTCCATGGATGATGGGTACCAGAATCCCGTGGAGTGCTTGTTAAAATGTGAATTCCTGGGCCCTGCTTCAAATCTCTGGGGTAGGGGCCAGGAATCCACATTTTAAACGCATTCCTTAGGTGATTCCTCGTGAACCCATGAACTAATATTTATTTTCAATGCTATAATCTCTTGACCATTCCACAAGAAACAAAGCTTTGGGTTTCATTAATACATTCTCCCTCACCTTATTATCACAGTTATTAATACCAGTCAGACCCTTCCCTTTGGCAGTGATTTACTGGCATTCTCTAATAGTAGTCATCTCCAACAGAAAAACTCGAATAGTTTATGGATCCTTTTGTTTCAAAAATTTCAGTCTTAATCCTAGTTTAGAGCCATTACTCCTCTATATGAGTAAAAGGCAGTTTTCAACAACTCACATCGCTCAGAATGTAGCCAAGCAATCAATAAAAGCTTCTCTTTGATTTGGCCAGTTGACAGTATTTGTTCTGGCAGTAGTTAGTACATCTAAATATTAACTAATTAATCTAGCTTGTAATATTCACTGTTGGTTTTGTTGAATGAGGTGGGAGTGGGTCAAAGCTGCAGATCATTCACGGTCTCCAAATGCAAATAAAGCAGCATTTGTTTGTAGGTGGAACCAAATGATTATAAATGAACAGGCGGGCCATCTCCTGGGATTGGACAAAAAGGTCCTGTAAACGGAGAATTGTATCAACAAACAGCTGTTGGGGAAATACTATTATGCTGTAATAGCTGCTATTAAAATCCATTAGCAATCTTGATGGCCTGTTTGAATTTGATGCATCATTTGCTCTGAATAGCATTTTTTCCTAAAGTTTTGTGGTAGAATTTATGCAGATTGATAGGCAACAGCAGTGACATTCTGGGAGATTAATACCGATTACACACTTTTGCCCGCACTGGCTAATCCAGCCCTGAGAATGCTGCAAACACTACAGTTTAATTATCACTGGGGAAAAAATACACAGCATTCAAATGCCCCCAGGGTCTTCTCACACTTAGTGTGAAGCATCCGTTTCGTTTCTATGACAAACGTTTGGTATAAGCGGGTCCCCTGTTTCCCACTTTTTAACAACCCGGCTTTTCCTCGTTCCAGACCCTAGGGAGTCCTCCAGGGAGGACACAATGCTCTCGGGACGCAAGCTTGGCCGAAAACATTATGTATCTAATGAGATTTTGAAAAAACGCATGTGTTGGCAAACAGAATGCAGTTGTTGGAAGGTGGAGGAAGTGTCCAAAGGTTAGGATGAAACGCAAGGCATCCGAGCCACCGGGAAGAATGGGGAAGTAGCGCCACCTGGCGGCGAGAGCAGCAAAAAGCTTTCAGGGGTTTTATTAATCCAAAGAGGAGAACGATCAAGGCCCAGTTTATGTCAAATTCGCAGTTCCTGCATGTCCCTTGGGATCAAGGATATATTTCACGCAGATTAGAAGAGACACCAGGGTAAACATCCTATCCAGGTTGGGTGAATTAAATCAAAATGTAATTTTGTGTCTCGAAAAAGCAGTTCTTTTTGACAAACGCATAAACTTACGAGACCTCTCATCAACTGGGGGATTTTCAGATTTTCACCAAAAAGAGTCTGTGAAGACCTGCATTTTAACAAGGCTCCAGGTGTTTGAATGCATTTTCAAGTTGAAAAAGCAAGGTTGGAGAGGATGGTGCAGTTATCTGGGTTACCTTTTCTTCAGTGAAGGTGCATAAACCTTAGGTAGGTCCCCTATAACCTTTTTCCTTAAGCAAACTCTCATATAACTCACTTAAATTATATTTATCAATGTTGTATATGAAGATAGGAAAACATTGATTTAAAATGCAGATTTACTTAAAATTCCGCATGATCAATGTTTTAAGTAATTTTAACTAGATCTTATGTGCACCTTGAGTCAGTTGCCTTCCAAATTTTGGACTCTGGGACTTCAAGTTTTAGAATCAAGCTTTTAATTGGTTGAAAGTTTTAGTTTTTTTTAATGAATGCAATAAAGAAAATGGCAATTTTAGAAGTCCTTTCGTTCTGTTCTTAAAAATTGAGTTCTCTTTTTAAAAATCCCTTTTACCCTACAGTCCCGTAATATCTGCTCAAGTTATAAGTGAAATAGCAAGCTGGCAATTGTGGGGGAATGGGGCTGGGGAGAGTGGGATTTCATCGCTTTTAAATTAAATTGCACTATTTATAAAATAGATAACCAATGAGAACATACTGTATAGCACAGGGAACTCTACTTAATGCACTGTGGTGACCTGAATGGGAAGGAAGTCCAAAAGGGAGGGGGTATATGTGTACGTATGGCTGATTCATTTTGCTGTACGGTAGAAACTAACACAACATTGTAAAGCAACTATACTCCAATAAAAATTAATTTTAAAAAATCACCAAGTCATGACCTGAAAAAAAAACATTAATTAATTAAATTGAATTTTATATTTAGCCTACTATTCAAAGATACTTTGTTAACTATTTTGGGTTAAGGAACATTGAGTGATAAGAAAAGGACCCAGAAACCCAAAGCATCAGCTAGTTCTGGAACTTCTTATGTTAGGTTGAAAGGCTGCAGGGGGGCAGGGGGGCAGGGAATCTCCCTAAGTTGTTAACTTTGTGCTGTCAGCTGGTCAATACTTAATATTATTGTGCTCTAAATATTTGTGTAACAGCTAGTCTTTATTGAACACTTACAGTCAGTTCTGCTGTAATGCTGGTTTTGAAAATGTGCATTTATTCCAGTACAACTGATATATTAGGGAACAGTTTCAGCATAATGCAAATTTCATGTTTAATTGTGCATGATTTTGTCCTTGAGAAATACCAGGTGAACACAGAAAACAGCACCTAACTGAATGAATGGAGCCTAGGAGGAATATACAAATCGCACGTGAATGTGCACACACACACACATCGCCCTCAAATGTGTACCAGCTACATGTTCACAGCATGTGTTAGGAGCCACACCCATCCATGTCTGGTGTTAAAACTTTCAGTCTGATTTCAGATAACCCTCCTTCCACCACTGTCACAGTAACCGCCAAGTTATAACCCTTCCCGTGTCCATTTCCAAAAGCAAACTGTAGGTCTTCTTCAAAGTGCTGTATTTACTATAGTATTTATTAGCCACTTACCGTGTGTAAAACTGCTACCTTTTTTATTGGGCTCAATGTGTCATCGAAGTTTTTGTGGGTTGTGCCCCATCTTTATTTTTCCAATAACCTCTGTGTTTTTCGCTGTGAGATTCTGCATAGGAATGTTTTAGCCAGCATGTGCCACATTCTAGCAGAACTAACTGTAGTATACGGCTAGTGCTTCATATATATTAATTCATTTATTCCTAACAGTGACTCAGTGAAGTAATTACTTTTTTAAAATCCTCATTTTACAGATGAGGAAACTGAGGATGGAGAAGTTAAGTAAACTGTCCAAGGTCTGTTATTGACATTTAAAATCTGGTTTCAGACACAGTGGGTGTTTCCTACTGTCTTGGCATATACTGGTCACAAAACAGATGAAGTCCCTGTTGAGCATCAGTCTGTTGATGAACTCTGTTCAGAATGTTATTCCGAAATCTCCACTTCTGTCTATTCCTCATTGCTCAGAGTCCTGCCCTTTGCTCTCTGTTCCTCCCATTGTAAATGTCAGGCCCTGCTTGGCCACTGGGCAAATTCCCCTCCTCCTTTACATCTCAACTCAAATGCCAGCTTCATGAGGGAGCCTTCCCTGACTTCTCCAGGCAAGCTTGTAGATTCCTTCCCTTCTGCTTCCAATTAATGCTCTTTGTTTATATGTCCGTGGGGCAACCTAGAATCTTATATGCTTAGCTGCATTAGGATTGCAAACTCCTTTAGGGTAAGAAGCTTAACACATTTTTTATATCCCCAGAGTCTGATACTCGGTATTCACTTCTCCATCCATCCATTCACTCATCCGCTTTTTTATTCATTCATCCATTCATTCACTCACTCTCCCATTTATTTATTTAGTCAATAAATATTTATTGAACATCTACTATGGGCCAGCCAGTGATTTAGGTATCAGCAGCACCGTATGAACATGACAAAGTCCCTGCTGTCATGGACCTAACATTCTGTGGGGGTCAAGGGAGATGGACAATAAAGTAAGCAAGTAAATATTCAGTATGATTTCAGGTTCTTCAAAATGCCTTGAAGAAAAAGAAATCAGGGTCAGGGACTACAGAAGGCCTTCAATAAATATCTGCTTAATAAATAGTTGAATGAATAAGAAAGATAAATAAGTAACAAGGTGGAAAAGGATGAAAAGGAAAGCTATAAATCTCTATCAAAGCTTTAAGAACCAAAGTGATGGATTTATGAAATGTCCTATATACTTGATCAAGTGGAAAGCAAGTGCATGAATTGCCAGGATACCTCTGCAAGCATCTAAAGGAATCAAACAATAGGAGTTTGGCCTGTAAAACCCAGCAAAAAGTTGAGTTAATGTTAGCATTGCCTGAGGATACTTTTAAAAAAGTGATGCTCATCCTTGCCCATATGAAAAAGTCCATCAGTAGGAGATTCATTAGGATATGATAGAATGTTTTCTGTGGAGCTGGTGAGGTTGGGATGTCCTGGAACATTTTTATTCCTGAGTAAGAGAGTAAAAGCAGAAAGGGGCAGTGCTAACTTTTCAGAGACAAGCCTGTGACTCTGCTTTTTTTTTTGCCAGATCAGCAGATCCTGTGTACTCCCAACCTGAGTTAGTCCTAAAGCCAGCTTTTCTATACGTGCACTCACACATGCATCCTTCCCACTGCAAGGGGCTGGCCTTTTTTTAAAGGGACTAGGTATAGAGAAGAGAGGCCGGCAAAAATGCATGTTGGAAATAATTCCAGACCATTGAGTCATGAGACCTGAGTTCTGGTCCTTTGCCTCATGACAGCCATGCGACCTTTTACAAGTTTACAATCTGAAGCATGACAGATTTTGACTAGATCCATGGTTATCAACCCTGAGGACACATTGGAATCATTTAGGCAACTTTAAAATTATAGTACTTGGACTCTGGAGTCAGTATGCCTGACTCCTAATCCTGGATCCACCCCTTTTAGAGCATGTGGTCTTGGGAAAGTTATTTAATTCTTCTGTGCCTCAGTCTTCCACCTCTAGATTGGGAATGATATTAACATCAGTATTATCCTATCTAAAAGGATTATTTTGGATAATAAATAAATGAATCTATGTCATGTGCTCAGAGCAGGGCCTACCATGTTGTGAGCACTCAAATATTCATTGTTATTATCAGCATTCTATTCGAGAGAGTCAAAATCAATAGGAAAAAGCTTAAGGAGACAATTTTGCCTCCATATAAGGAAAAAACTTTCTAATGGACCTATCCAAAGATGGAATGAGCCATCTCAGCTGGCCACGACTTTTCTATCTGTGGAAATGTTCAACCTCAGGTTATGTAACCACTTGGCAGAATGAGGTATAAGAAATTTAATATTTAACAATTGGGTGGATGATTGAACTAAATGGCCTTTACAGCCCATCTCAAACCAGCATTCAATCTTGCTCTCACTTTAATTCTAAAATGATACGATTTTATGAAGAACGTAACTAAGCTATCTCTCTTGAGGAGAAGAAATTTCAAAGGATAATCCCAAATGGTGTCCTGGATTTTCTTGAGATCCAGATTTGATAATTCTCTACATTTAAATTGAGTTGGAGAAAAGTCCACTGCTTTGAAAGTCATCACTAGCTTTGTAAAGAATATGATCTGAATATTCCCTGTTTCCTTTCTGTCACAATAACTAATCAAATCTATTTAGTTATTCATTTTGGCTTGAAGTTGGAGGGATTAGTGAGAATTTCTAGTAATATTTTCTATGAGAAATTTTTTCCCTATATGCTGATTTCAACAAACCAAACATTCTGCCACATTCCATTATGGATTTGTCTGGTATGCTTCCCAAGAAGATACACTTTTAGAGTTCTTCTGACCCCTCTGACAAGGGCAGAGGGGGGTCTGAGATGTAGAGAACAGTCATTTACTGATCTGATTGTGGCAAAGGATCTCTTACTCTTTAAAAAAATGAAATATAAAATGGAAAGTGTTTTTGTTCACAGAAACTATCCAAAGTAAAATCTGCTGGCATGGAGCCTGGAAGAAATACTAACTTAACTGTATTTTTAATTGTAGGCCTTTCTTTAAATTTCTAAATTTCAGTAACTTCATTGATGAGTATCAATGTTATCGACCTTACTGAGGTCCGTGTGTGTGTGTGTGTGTGTGTGTGTCTGTGTGTGTGTGTCTGTGTGTGTGTGTGTGTACCTCAGGGAATTGCTGCCATCTGTCAGTGAAGAATATCTAGCATTCTTGCAATGAACAGCTGTTTATATCCATCCAGACTGCTTAGCAGAGTGTATGAGAAGAGGCGATTTGCGAGGCCAAAGGCAAGTTCCACTTCTTTTGTATTATGTGTATGTTTACGGTCCAGATTTAGGTGGGCTCAAGTGTGGAGCCGAAGAGCTTGGCAAGATGATACAGCAGGGACCTTCTGTTGAACATTAATCATTTCTTTTCTTAAACTTTATACTTGTCTCCTAGTACAGCTCAGTAAATAACAGTGCATTTCTAAGCCCTTTGCATTTTGCAGCAGAAACTCAGTTGTGGTCCACATTCCCACCAACTATCCTTTGGGAATGCGTTAGCAACTTCCAAATGCTGTTTTTAGATCTGACCATCAATTAATTTCTAGAAACATGAAGATATCTCTCTAGAGGTATCATATAGCTCTCTTGGTTTTCACACAAGCACCTCAAACTCACAAGACAAATGTGAACTTGTTCCCTTCTCTCTAATCCCATTGCTACTGCCTTCGTTCAAGACCTCATCTTGTTTTACCCAGAATATAGCAACCAAGACAGCAACTAGCCCATGGGCACCTTTTTGCAAATTACGGCAAGACCCCTTCGTTCTGTTGATAATGCCTCACCCCCAGAAGTGGCTTTGTGAGTGGATCATGGCCTGGATCACAGACAGGACTTCAGCCCCACTCTCCCCTCTTGCTGGATACCTGAGCTCTGAGCACAGCCTGCAAGTAGCAGTCCTGCTAGGGAGACTCTTAGGGGGCCAGCTCTTTGTAACTGGCTTTCTGATCTTGAATACAAATCATCTCCAGTCTGCCCTTCACAATAAAATGTAAATCAAATCACACCCTGCTCCCTTCTTAAAATCTTCATGGCTCTCCAGACCTTCTGGTTCAAGTGGAACTGCCCTGCACGGCAGACAAAGGCATTGAACTTCTGATCCTTGTACCAACCTGCACTCCCTCAGATAATATCAGGATTTCTTTGCATTATCTTAGGGGAAGAAGGCCTTCTGAGTGATGGGAAACGTCAGAACTTTGGCCAGAATTCCTAGTAGAACAGAAATGGAGAGAACGGAGGGAGAAGGGTGGATATCAAGGAAGATAAAAGAGCTGTTTTCAAAAAGAAGAAATGCCCCAAAGGGATTTGTCACCATCCTGAAGCAGTATTGCTTGAGGAATTCCTTCAAGGGTTTTATTTCTTAAGGGGGCCAGTCGATTTTCTTCCCTTCGAGTTGTCTTCCCACATCCAGGAAGCAACTGTACAGAAGCGCAGGTAGTGAAGCAGAGGGCAGAACTCTGGGGTTTGAACTGAGCCTCCTCCTCTGACTACCTGTGTGACCCTTGGCAAGTTGCTACCCCCTCTGCGCCACAGTCTCCCCACCACCAAAATGGGGAAGGTAATAGGACTGTTGTGGAAGATCAATGAAAATGAAATAAGGTATTTAAAGACCCTAGTACAATTCCTGGCACATCAAAGGATCAATAAATGTTAACTTTTGCATTAGTTAGGACTCTGGTTTTAGATAGAAAACCAGCTTGACTCTAGTTAACCTCCCCTGGCCAAAGGGGGAAAAAAAAAGGCAAGGGTTTCACTGGCTCATGTTACTAAGCCAAGGACTCTCCACCTCTGAGCTCTGGATCTCCCTTATTCCGCCCTTCGAGGCATGGGGGCTGTCAGCTGCTCTAGACACACTTAGGAAAGTTTCACTGTCAGAGACAACAAACTTCTCTCTCTAAGCTCGGGAGGACACTGATTGATGCTTGTAGGGACACACGCCTTCCCTTTACCTGTCCCCAGGGGTAGTGAGAGTAAGGTACTATGGTTAGCCCAGCCTGAATCAGCTGCCCATCCTCTGGGCAATGAGAAGGGTCTGTTAACAGGAGAGCAAAGTGCTGGGCAGACTAAAGCAATAGTCACCTACTACTGTTTTCTTCCTTTTCCAGCAAAGGAAGGTAAACTATTAGCCAAAATCAGGACCCACTGAAGCAATAGCTGCATGGTCTTAGTAAGGCAATACATGATTAGCCACTCAAGATGGCTGTTCTCTTGCTCTCCGTACATGCCCTGCTTGACCAGTCTCTGCTTCACCTACACCCTACTCACCTGACTGACCTTCTCATAGAGCCTAATCAGTAAAATGCCTACATACTTGCTCCGGGCCCCAGCTGGTGATTGTTCCAATCTTTAGATCAGAACATCTCCATTGTGATAGCTTATCAAAGGGGCAGTGAGGGGCGTGCTTCTCTGCTGGTTTCCTTGGTAACTGACGAGCCAACCTGACGTCAGTTGCCCCTATAACTGGTCACTTCCCTCCCTCTACCCAAGCAAAGACTGCTGCTGCCTTGTCCTGCCCGCTGTCTGCCGTCCACAGTGGGGTGCCGCTCCAGGACCTTGCTTCAGACATGTAAGCTCCCCCCATCCATTAAACCGTTGATGTCTCTGTGGCTGACTCTGGGCCCTTTCTTCAGTCTTGAGCCTGGGCAAGTACAGGGCTTGCAGGACTCTGGGGTGCAGCCCAACGGGCAACTTGCGGGGGGCGAGTCTGGGGTTGACCGGAGACATTCTCCTAGAGAACAGCCACTCCTAGGTAAAGCCAACCCAGCTGTGAGGCGCCAACTAAAGACGCTCATCAAGGCGTAGAATGGTGGGCAGTATCCTTTGATCTGGTCTCCGAAACAAGGTTCAGGGTAGAGCCGTATGGAGCCCTGGCAGATGGGTGAGGCACGGCCATGGTGAATGGAGGTGAGAGCTATGAATTATATTGGCTGGGACTCAGGAGGCAGGGCTTTTTTCCCAAGGAGGATTAAACAGGGGGGTTCATGGTAGTGGTAGGAGTGGGGTGGGGAAAGGAAGAGACAGATCGTCCACCATGTGAGGAACATGGCAGGAACTTGGGAGACAACGCTAGGGTATGCCTTTGTAAACCAGACTAGCGAGTTTAGCGAGTTCACATCAACCCCACGGCCGGTGGTTTTGAGTGGGACGGGTATGCAGGCTGCCGAAGTTTAATGCTGAGTATGCAGGAGGGCTTGAGGAGGGGCAGCTGTGGAGAAGCGCGGACATGAGGCAGGAGCAGACAGCCCGACCCTTGGGGTAGACGAAGCCCCGATCTGTGTAGTCCTCCCTGGACCCTTTGTCCAGCCCGTCACCAGAGACGTATCTCCCCGCTAAGGGAAGTCTTCTGTGGTCCACCCTTTATTCTAGAAGGAATTTTCCCTAATCATTCATCTAAGTGCTTTAACTTCAACCCCCTTTATTGCTTTGACCTTGGAGTGTTTGGTTTGCCTAGTTTAAATCTTATAAGGATATTTGCCAACTGAATAGAGGATTATAATAACACAGACCGTGAACTTGGCATGGGAGACGCATCTGCAGAGTTGTTTCTTGTTTGGGTGGATAATGACTTGCATTTCGTTCAGAAGGAACTGACTGTTTAACAAATGAGCTGCTGAAGGTGCCTCAGTTAACTCTTATAACCACAAGTGCTTAGTAGCACGCTTAGATGAGCTTGAGCATTTTACCCAGACTCTCTGCAGCATAAACCGAAAACAAACTCATGGTTCTTTTTATTATTCTCTCATTTTCTTTTTATTGTATTTTTAAAATTACAGATATATACATGCTTGTTTTATTACGAAAATGGTATAAAACACATAAAGAAACAGTAGGTAAATTATCCTGCACTCACACACCTTCAGTTACCTTCCCCCAAGGTAACTAAACAAATTCTGTTTACACAATTGCATACAGACATATGTATATATACATGGAACATATATATGGAATTATGGAATACGTAATTATATTTTTGTTAACAATAGGATCATGCTATATACATTATTCTGGAATTTTCTTTTTTCTCTTCACGGTATGTCAAGTAAAGATCTATACCTAACTCAGTCTTTTAATGTCAAATGATCTTCCTTTCCGTGGTTGAATGGGACATGACTGTCCTTTTATGGGGAGAGATCGTCCCCACAGAGGGACAGTCAAACTGTTTCCAACTTTTTGCCACCACAAAACAATGTTGCATTAACTATCCTTATAAATATATCCTTACATCGTATTTCTTTTATTTCGTAGAATGGTTTTGCAAAACTATTGTTGATTCATAAACTCTCTATTTTTAATGTTAATAATGTCAGATTATTTTCCACAATTTTGTTGTAATCTACACTCTTACAGCTGTATTTGAGAGAACTGCTTTCCTGTATCCTGAGCACCTCTAGACTTTTTTTCCCTTTAAAATGTTAGACAGCTTGATAGAAAAAATGGTATCACATGTGTATTTAATTGGTTTCTTGTGAGGTCGAACTTTTTGTCATATGTTCATTGACCATTTATTTTTCTTCTCTCAATTGCAAGTTTATTTCTTTTTTTTAATTGAGTTGTCTGCCTTTTTTCTTATTGGTTTTTTGGAAGGTTATGTATGTTAGGGATTAATAGTTGTTTTGTCATAAGTGCTACAGATAATTTTCCCAGTCCATTATTTGTCTTTTGACTTTGTTTGTGATGTGTTAAAACACCACTTTAAATTTTTTTAATTTTATAAAGGAAAATATCTTCTTTCCTTCATGGTCATTGAATTGTTGGGTGTTCTTAATAAGCTCTTCCGAATACAGGATTATATAAATAGTCTCCTTGATTTTTTTCAAATAGTTTATTTTTTAACTTTTTTACATTTACATCTTTAATCCAGCTGGAATTTAAGTTTAGCATTGTTTCTTCAGGTGTGTAACAATTATGTCAATATCAATTATAAGTCAAAATACTCATTTCCCACTGAGTTTGAAACACCAGCCTTGTTATATATTAAATTTCTATATATGCTTCCTGGACTCTGTATTCTGGCTCATGAATCTATTGCTGGTGCTGTTAGCTGGCATCTATTCCATGATACTCTTTTTGTGATTATACCAAACATCTTGATAACGTCAGGAGAGATCACAACTTAATTTTGTAGTTTAGGGAGGAATCACAGAAAGAAAAACAGTCTTGTGATATTTGAGAACTAACACTGTTAGTGTATTTGATTTAAAAACTGACAGAGAAATGAGTACTACTTACAGCTACAATGCATCTATAGGCCATATTTTTATTGATCAGCAAATGTATTATACTTAATGGAAACTTTTGGTTCATATGCATAAATGTTATTTTAAAAATGTTTATGAGTATAACCTGAGCCATAAAGGCTTGACTAGAAATCCTCTTTGAAATCTTAATTGGGCCCCAGCTCTGGGAAAGAATTCACCTGGTATGGAGTTCAAACCTTACTAATTTAGATAAATGCAAGAAAAGCCAAAATGAATGTGATATGAGTTAGATTATTTTTTTAAATAAAAAAGTTTTCTTACTTCTGAAAACATATAAAAACTTGAATCAGACAACAGATAACCTGATAACTAGAGGAAATTCGGGTATCTACCTTGATCACTGAGAGATTTCTACTTAAATATAAAAATTTTAATTTTAATTATTAAAATGTTTAATTAAAGGTTATAAAAGTTATGCTTAAGCAAGTAAAACATTTCTCTTGCAGCGTTTGGGAACCACTAAATGTTTTCATTGAGAAAACGAATGTAAATTTTGGACAGTCCACCATTTAAATTAATTAGAGTTTATATTAATGAGATTTTACTTTAATACCTTCTGTCTCTCTCCTTTGAATTGACTCATGTTGGTGGTCAATCAGATGACCTCTCCATACCTAATTCTAAATTTATGTCACCATATAATTGGAAGAGACTGCTGCTCTTTTTCACTGAGCAATGGATATTCAATATTTAACATCGAATTGAGACTTAGTCCATGTCTATAATCCCTCATCTGCAATTCTGAAATCCAAAAAGCTCTGAAAAAAACTACGATTTAAAAAAATCTTTGGAAATGGTACAGATGAACCAGCGTGCAGGGCAGAAATTGAGACACAGATGTAGAGAACAAACGTATGGACACCAAGGGGGGAAAGCAGCAGGGGGGAGTGGTGGTGGGGGGATGAATTGGGAGATTGGGATTGACATGTATACACTAATATGTATAAAATAGATAACTAATAAGAACCTGCTGTATAAAAAAATAAAATTCAAAAATTCAAAAAAAATTTAAAAAAATCTTTGGCAGCAAACTCTGACCTGATATTTACAGTCTTTATCCCACCATATACATTTTGTTGCATAAATATTTGTGTGTTTTCAGGGGGCTGCCCTAGCATAATTGTCATTATGTGCAGCATATTACCTTTCTCAAGTAAAAATAAATCCTGAATTGCAAACACCTGTATTTTGGAAAGGCCCAGTGGAACTTTTTGTTACCGTTATTAATGAAGGCATTAACGAATATTAACAGCATCATTTAGTGAGTACTTACTGAGTATAAAGGCGCTGCTTTAAACTGTGAGCTTGAGGCTGTAACTCTTCACATTGAGACACTTAAAGACAGAGTTGTGTTGGATACAGCCGTTATCCCAACAAGAAACTCTAGCGTTTATTCTCATATCTTCTGTATATTTGCCTATGAGACCTTTCTCTTACCCCCTGTGTCCCTGTTTCAGTTCTGGGATTGTGTTCTGGGTGGAAAATAGGGTTGTATACAGAATCACATCTTACTTTTCTACCCACAAGTATCTTCTTAAAGGCAAAGAGATGGATAACTTTGCTCCTGGTTCCTCAAAGCACTTGAAGCACTTGTTCTTGCCCTGGATGAGAATAATGGACGATCCTAAGGAATCCACTCATAATGTAGTTTGGTCAAGGTCCTTAAACCCTTAGCTCCTCTTTGTTTCAGTTTCCTCACTTATCAAATAGCTCAAAAGCCATCTTTACCCATTTCACAGGGTGATTGTGAGGCTCTGATGGGATAATATATGCAAAGGGCTGTGAAAGGTAAAGTGGTCTGTGACACATGATGCCTTTCACTTCATCCCTGTAAAAATATCTTCCCAAAACAAAGTATCTTGAATTCTAAAATATGACAATCAACAATCCTTAATGTTCAGGGTTCTAAACAGATTACCTAGAGTTGGATCCTCAAAAGAAGGTAAGCAATGAAAGCCAGGAAGACACTGAGCATGCACTGAAATGCATGTCCCTCAACAACCATAATTCTGAGGCCAAAGTTGTCGCTTAGGAACCTGCCATCTTCAGAGTGTCAGTTAAGCCTGCAGACCCGCAGTGGTTAAATCAATAGTTAATGATGTTCGTCCTGTAATTTGAGCCTCTAGTTTGTTTATGCTAGACCAACTTTATCCATACTCCAAACAAATTATCTCTTATAATTACCAGCCCGAAGATAAATCTCTAAATGTTTTTCTGATGATAGTGCTGTGGTTGGCAGGTGTTAAAAGTGCCTCCCAGGGACAAAGATTGAAGATGAGCTTGTTCCTGCAAATCCTTCAGGCGAGGATGTTGCGCTTTCTATCCTGCCATGTGCAAAGGAGCCTTGTATGGTGCCCCGTTAATGAAATCTAATAGGCAAAGGTCATATATCTTTACAAAGAAAAATGCAAAGCTGGTATGTGATAAATGGGCTCCGTGGGGCTCAGTGGACGCGGTTTGGGGAGAAAACCCATGTTTAAACAATCAGCATGGTTTTCTCTCTAATGTTTATGCCTTAAATATCACCCCATAGTGTTTCTCCTCACCTGGTAGAATGATTAAAATAAATACAAAAATAAGAAACCTATGTGTCTTTAGTGCTTTGAACCACAGTGACTGGTCATCCAGTGTTAACATTAAATATTATCCACCAGAACAAACAGTTTGCCTTAGAGAAAAGCTTTAAAGGAATCCTGTTGTAAACCTAACTATTATCAATGTGTCAATGTCTCTTAAAGGTGGAAGTCTTAGCATTAACCCAAGCATGTAGATTCTATCGGAATACTAAATAATGCATGCAGATGTGCAAGGTTGTATCCAAAATTTTGTGCTGTTTGGAAGTGGACTGAAAATCAATATGCTTAGAGCTAAAATGCAAAAATAAGTTAAATCCAGAATTATGAAGAGTTAAATAAATCAGATAATGTTGAATTGAATCACTGCTGGTTTTAGGAGAAGTTGCCAGTTCATTTGCTGTAGTTGTACTGCTGAGCTAAGAGACAGTTCAATAAATCAACTCAAGCTTGATGGATTCTTCAATTCATTGAAATGAGTGCGTGGAAGAGAAAAGAAATCTCTTAGTATTCCCTCTTTGACAAAAGGGTACGCAAAGAGCCTGAATGGATGAATGGTTGATTAATTTTGCCAGAAATTTTCTTGACAGCAGGAAATGTGTTTTTGCATTACTCTGTTTGCCTGGGATTTATCTGGTAGAATATGAATTATTGCATGTAAATTTGTACCTGAGGCTATGTTGCTAAAGTAGATAGCTCCTGGTGAGGTTTCTGACTACGGGATCTGTAATATTTCTGTACGGTCTTGCACTCTGCACCCTTACGGGTTGCCCTACAGCAGTTTATATAAGTGTCTGCTCTCACTGATGTTAGTAGTAAAGTCGAGCACTGCCAGTGATTCAATATTGAGCTTGGTTTGTGTGATCATCTGTGCCCCTCTCAAGGAAGGATGGGGCTGGAGGCAACCAACTGATGATGCTTGATAATTCCTAGACTCATCAACCTGGCAGTTTACTTAGAGACGCTTACCTTTTGCCTTCTCTTTCTTATTTAAAGGTATCTCCTTGTGCTTCTGTTTACAGTAAGCCTACAAATAAACACGTTTCTTAGTTTTATAGCATCAAGAAGGGATACAGCCACCCATGAAAAGACCTAGGCTGCTGTCAATGACAGTTGAACTTTGTGAGACTAGAATTAGGGATAGCCTCCCTACTTACCACTTCATGCCTTTTCTATAAAGTATGATGCTATGCTGCACATGGGACCTTTTCTGGATCATTGTGGAGGGTAGGAAGGCTTGTGGTTCTCAGAACCTCTACTGGGGCAGTAGGTGATGCTGTAATTGCTTCCCTTTAGACCTCCTTGGCTGCCATATTCAGATGCTAGAACCCTGGAAAGCCCAAGGATGAAGCCACTCAAATTATTTAGCAACTTCCTGTTCATTTTGTTGTCCTTCTAGAGGTTAACACAGAGGTTCTTACTTTTATGTAGCAGACCAGAAATTATCTACAGCATATGGCGCATCATACAACATTTTGCCTAATTTTGTAGTATGTGTATGTTTTATTCACATACCAACACCAAGTTTCCTGAATGCCTACCACCATGGTGCTTATCTGTTTTTGAAAATAAATGTATAGAGAAATTCTTTTTTTAAATTGAAGTATAGTTGATTTAGTGTTGTATTAGTTTCAGGTGTACAGCACAGTGATTCAGTTTATATATATATATATATGGCAATATATATGGCAGATTCTTTGCCCTACAGGTTATTACAAAATGTATATTTTTCAGATTCTTTTCCCTTATAGGTTATTACAAAATATTGAGTATAATTCCCTGTGCTATACTGTAGGTCCTTGTTGCTTACCTATTTTATATATAGTAGTGTGTATACGTTAATCCCAAACTCCTAATTTATTCCCGCCCGCCCCGCTTTCCCTTTTGGTAATCATGTTTGCTTTCTATGTCTGTGGGTCTATTTCTGTTTTGTAAATAAGTTCATTTGTATCATTTTTTTTAGATTCCACATATAAGCGATATCATATGATATTTGCCTTTCTCGTCTTACTTCACCTTAGTATGATAATCTCTAGGTCCATCCATGTTGCTGCAAATGGCATTAGCAAAATTCTCTCGTCTTACTTCAACTTAGTATGATAATCTCTAGGTCCATCCATGTTGCTGCAAATGGCATTAGCAAAATTCTCTTAAAATGAGTTTTCACACACACACACCCAACTAGACCATGAGGCTGCAAAGTAATTTCATCAGCTATCCAAATTTGGCTTCTGATATTTTCTGCTTAGATTACAATAGGAGAATGAAAAGTGATTAAAAGAAAGACAATGTTAAATAAGTGTCCTTTTATGTCCATATCAAATTATCACTCAACCTGAAATGAGGACAGATGGCATATTCAAAGGTACTAGAATAAAACTCAGAAAACTTGGGTTCTAGTTGCAGCTCTACCATCAAATAACTGTGTGTGATACTGGGACTATTCCTCAAGTTTCTTGAGCCTCATTGCTCTCATCCGTTAAATGAAAATCACTAACTTTTTTCTTGCTACTGGCTAGAGAATTGAGAGACATCACCTAAGATTACTTTGATCATACATGGAAAAGCCAACATTGCTCTACAAACAAAATTTTACTTTCTCTTTAAGTGTCATAACACTTTTAGGTTTTGTTTCTTTACATTTTAACCTTCGTTCTTCCTGGGCTGGTGCAGCATAACGAGCGATTCTAAAGTCTCCCATGGTCAGCCTTCCAGTTACTTCTGCTACTTCCCTGCCCTTGGCTACCAGGAGTCCAGCTGGTAGCTCCCCAAATTCTTTTGGTGTCTCGGTGACTTAATTTTCAGCCACCAAGGGGCTAGCCACTAGCTATGACTAATGAGGAAACAAAACCCATCATCTTTCTCTGTTACTAAAATGTAGAAAGTAATGATTTAGAAGAAAAGATTGTCTCTTGAAGTGGCCTCTGCTCCTGAAAATGTCCACGTCTATTATTATAATCATTTAGCCGTTTTTCATAAATTGTAGATTTGTCTCTCTCTTCCTAGTTCTTTGGTTGTAAGTGACAGAAACTCAACTCAGATTTGCTTAAGGAAAACAGGGAACTAATTGCTCTAGTAGGTGATAATCCCAGGTAGACCTAGCTTCTGATACTCTTGGACTCAAAGCCAAACTGTATGATCAGAGCTTGTCTCTTTTTCTCTACCTCTTGCCTCTGTGCTGGCTTCCTTCTCAGGTAGCTCTCTCCATGATTCCTCAGGATGGCCACGGGCAGCTTCAAACAAATGTGATCCTTAGATCGCGGGATCTCAGAGGAAGGAAGAAGGATCTTCACGAAATTCCTGTGAAGGCTCTGATTGGCCCAGATCAAGTCACATATTATTCCTGAAACCATTATGTAGCCAAGGGGGTGGAGTACAGTCTCGCTGGGCCTGAGTCACCTGCCACACCTAGAGCTCAGTTTAGGAATAAGGACAGCCCCGCACCAGCCACATGAAGTGAGAAGGGGTCCTCCCCAAAGGAAGGAATGATGGACAGAAAAAAATGCATATGTCTATGGCAAACTAAACTACTCTTAAACCTAGTATTTATTATTTATAATATTCTAAGCACTGTGCTAGCATTTTATGTTAACTATTTCATTTAATCCTCTCTATAAACTATGAAGTAGGTATTATTATTCCCATTTTTGGATACAGAAATTAAGGCTTAGAGGCTAAGGAAATTACCCAAAGTTGTGTAACTATAAATGGCATAGCTCAGAATCAAATTAGAGTCTGCCTCATTTCACAGGCAGGGGTCTTTATTGCTTCACTATATTATTGTATTTTCTCTTGTAGGTTCAATAATTTTAAAATTGAAACTTTTTTTGTGCTTTTATCACCTTCTCCTCTGTCCCTGATAGACCCCTAGCTTCTGAACACCCTTTCATCTTAGATTGTTAAATCACTGAATATCAAAACTTGAAGAGAACTTACAAACATCTACCCCGACCCCCTCATTTCAATGTAAGGAGGAGAGATCACCTGGAAGCACAAAAACCAACTTGTTTTCTTGATGCCCAGAGTTGATTTGCCATTCCATTCCGTGGTACTTAATCTGAATCTCCTATATAAAAGGACTTCAATAAATTCTTTTCTTTGCTAATCAAACTAGCTTCTAGCTACAGGATTCTTTAAGTAATTAATATTATCTGTACTTCAGAAAGAGAAAACCTAAAACTTTTTACAAGCAGATCACTTTTAAAAATGGTTTCATGGATCACAAAATTAATAGCAAAACCCCTAAAAGAACAAAATGATACTTGCTGTATTTTACGGTGTGTGATAGGAAATCATGTGAAAATCAGGGCAAATCAATGAATTCTCTGACCTCTGATGATGTAAAGAGTTCATAGGATGTCCTGAAACCTTGTAGGTGAGGATTTTAATCACCTCAGACACCACCTTATCCACTTAGAATCTTAAAAATCTAAAGAAAGATCTGTGGTTTTAGGATGATTCCAGAGAAACTGTATAGGCAAGGAATGAAGTCAGAGGCTTCTAGTTTGGAACAAGCTTGTTGGTCAGGTATATCATTTATAAGGATTAAGATGCTGCTGTCTGTCTTTCAGATGTTGGGGCAATGCTATTGTATGTATGTGTTGGGATGGTGCTGGCGGAAGGTTGAGCCCAATGAGACAAGAGGCAAGAAGCTTGCTTCTTTTCCCCTCCCAAGGACTCACACCCGTGGCAGACTCGGTCAGGTAGCAGAGTGGCCTTTCTCAGCAGGTAGAAAAATGACTACTCTTATTTTTCCAGCTATCCAGCTGCCTAGCTACTTGCAGAATTAAGGTGCTACTGTATAGCACAGGGAAGTATATTCAGTATCCTGTGATAAACCATAATGGAAAAGAATATTGAAAAGAATGTATATGTATATATGTATAACTGAATCACTTTGCTGTACAGCAGAAATTAACACAACATAGTACGTCAACTATATTTCATTTTATAAATAAATAATGTAAAACAAAATTAATATAAATGGCAGAGATGGAGAAGAGAAGCGGACGAGCAGATCTGTCTTGAAATATTTTTATAGATCTCCTCTCCCCTCCTCGCCAGGTGGACAGCTAGGCATAGTGCAGAAAGCTGCCCTGAAGCCTCGTCTTCCTTCTCAACTGGGAGGATCCCGTGGCTGGTAGCTCCTATGCTGTGTCACACATCTGCCTTGACATTTTAAGCAGCCTATCTTACCCAGACTTTAAGAAATCCTGGTGGTTTTCAGTTGCTTTCTTTGGACAGTGTATTCTTTTTTTTAATTTGCAATTTTATTACTAATGTTTTTTTTAAATTGGGGTTTATTTGTTTTACAATGTTGTGTTACTTTCTACTGTACAGCAAAGCGGAGTTCCCTGTGCTGTACAGCGAAATGGAGTTCCCTGTGCTATACAGCAAGTTTTCATTAGTTATCTATTTTATACATATTAGTGTATATATGTCAATCCCAATCTCCCAATTCATCCCACCCCCCTTTCCCCGCCTTGGTGTCCATACGCTTGTTCTCTACATCTGTGTCTCTATTTCTGTCTTGCACACCGGTTCATCTGTACCATTTTTCTAGATTCCACATATATGCGTTTAGTATACGATATTTGTTTTTCTGACTGACTTCACTCTATATGACAGTCTCTAGGTCCATCCACGTCTCTACAAATGACCCAATTTCGTTCCTTTTAATGGCTGAGTAATATTCCACTGTATATATGTGCCACATCTTCTTTCTCCATTTGTCTGGACAGTGTGTTCTTTCGGTACTTTTAGCATCTCGATAAGAAGATTCTTTAGAGGGCATGGAAGCCATCCTAGCCGTGGTCTCTGCCTACCAACTGGTCTGAGACACGGGGATTATCACACAGAACATGAGTTAGAAACCACTGTTTTAGGGCGTATCTGGGGATGGGGGCAATTGTGGAGCTTAGAGAAATTGGAGTTACAGGGCCTGCTCCCTGAGGAGGAGGAAGGCTGGCATGAGAGGAGCAGGATTTGGAGGGGGAGCGGGTGGAAGGGCAGTGCACTCCTAGCAAGGGCCACCTCAGCCTGTTCCAGATTCTCCAAATTAGAGGCAGAAAATGCATCTCTGAATTGAAGAATGCTGTCCACCTGTCGAGTGTCCCAACTTGCAAATTTATGTGAGGCATTTCTCTAGGAAGTTTCTGTTCAGTAAACAGTGCTGGGGATGAGGTATCAGTGTGTGCAGCGGGGGTCTCTGAAAAGGAGAAAATTGGTTTCTGTCCAAACTTGTAGGCCCTGGGTGGGCATATTGGCATTGTTGGTGACCTTTTAGGCTGAGAGTGAAAACAGAGTTAAGAATAATAGGGAAAAATCAGGGAGATGGGTAAAGATAGACAGACATGAGCCATGGCCCAGGGACAAGTGGTCGCCGGAGGTCCTCTTCTCCCTCATTCAGTCCATCTCAGTAGGAGCATCCTGGAAGCAGGAGAGACGATGCTCTTTGAGCCTCACTAATGGACATCACCAGCCCCAGGAGAAACCAGTCACAGACAAACTGCATATTCTTAAATTAGTTGGGCCTGCTAACTAGAGACTATGGAGAACTGGGTTGCTTGCCTTTGCAGCTGTATAAGAAATAAGGAGCTTTAACAGTGGCCTGATTCTACAGTTAGGGCAAATGAAGACAACAAAATAAGATAATTTAAAACTCAAATATCTGCCGTATTTTAGGGTTACCATAATGGAGATCAAAGATAACTATGCGTATTATTTTCAGGAATCCCAAATATAAAGTTTGGTTTTTAAAATGCCCTATTTACCCATAACTGGCCTGAATTAATACAGTTTTTCTAGACTTAAAAATACTCTGGAAAATACCTAGGAAAACTTCATCTTCCTGGCATAGGAAGTAGGTGTTTTAGTAAAATCCTGGCTCTTTCTTTTAAATCATCCTGCCTTTTAAGAGAATCAAAATGCTGTTTATTTTATAAGCATACCAATATAAACTAAAAGACAATTGATGGAAATTGAAAATTTTTACCAGCCTAGAAAAGGAATATATTTGGCCAGTTATTACAGAGTATTTGTGTAGAAGTTCCCCATCTCTGATTTTTTTTTTTTTAGGTTCTTCCTCCTGCCTCTTAAACCAGACAGAATTAATGATGTGTCTTGCTTTATGCAGTAATATTTATGAAAAATTCAAATCACATTCGCCTCAAGTTTGCAAGATTCTCCTACTGTTATTCTCTACCTTTCTTAGGGCGTTTTTGTCCTGCAGTTGACATTTGACAATGTCTGGAGACGTACTTGATTGTCACACCTCGGAGAGAGAGTTAGCTATTGGCATCTAGTGGGTTGAGGCCAGGAATGCTGCTAAAGGTCCAGCAATGCACAGGATGGTCCCACAACAGAGAATGATCCAGCCCCAAAAGTCAGTAATGTCTAGTGAGAAACGCTACTCTAAAGTTATCATGTTTTACCTGTTATGAATTCAGATTTTTTTTTGCCAGTATTTGGCCTGCTTGTAGCCCTTCTCTAAATAACTCTTGTGTAAACTGATAACATAGAAATACAATTCTTGTCCCACCAGATTTAGCTCAAATACTCTCTGCCTTGTGGGTAGGGCCTGTAGATAATTTCTGATTTGTGTTGAAAGCATTTTGATGCCCTACATGTATGGTGCAAATAGCAATGGAAGTTTGACGGTTACAGGGGAGATTTGAGCAGGGGCCAAAAAGAGAATCCCTCACACCAACCTGAAAGAATAAAGATTAAGGAGGCTTGACCTCTTTTTCCTGGATTGATTAGATAGCATTATATTTTTGATTAAGTATACTTTTCATTTTATAAGCTTAACATTTTATAGATTTATCACTCCTCTTTATAATACCCTTCTTAGTTGGGGTATAAACGTCCATAAAAATGAAAGTTAACTAAAGTTATCTTTCCAGGTATCATGTCTCCCTATGACTTGGGCTTGGTTGGCTGGAAATAAAATAGAGATTTGGGGAATTACCGATGTGTATGTGTGGGTGTTACAGTGTGTTTGGATGTGTGTGTGTATGTGTGTGAGAGGGAGAGAGAGAGAGAGAGAGGGAGGAGTCCTTTGTGCCTGATAGCTAGGGTGCCCACCTAAAGGTTTAGCTGCTCAGCACCCCCTCTTCAAGGGAATGACTCATACCCATCACTCTTATAACAGGTACCACACCTGTATTGTGTGGTCTTCCCATCCACCTCAATTGCTTGGCACAAGGCTAGGCACCCAACCCAACTGGGAACAACCAGAATTTTTTCTCCAGAGTTTTCAAACTCAAGACCAAGAGGGAGTGAGCCTTGACTAAACCTGGAAGGTCTGCCCTGGAGCTGCAGTCACCCATGTTTCCCACCACGTGGAGCATGCTAGTTGGTTGCAGGAGAGGAGAATGAAGCCAGGAGAAGAGGATGGAGAAGCTGAGTGGCCCCCCCACATCCCTGATAACCCTTGCCCTCCTCCCAGCTTGTCCTCCAGTTCTTCCTTTGCTTTTTTGAGAACCCTCCCCAGAGCTTTCTGAGTTTTTCTTAAGCCAGTTTGAGTTAAGTTTCTGTGTCTTGGGGCCAAGAGAGTCACAACAACACAGCGTCCTTACCTGAAAATGAATTCCTCAAGCTCCCCACACACAGACATCTCCAATGAAAATGAAACCACAGACCCCAGAGTGTATCTGTTTGCAGGAGGGGGTTTCTAGTAAATAGCTTAGAATTGCAACAAATGGCACACACAGACTGTTGGCTCTGCATGTGTGCTCTAAGATTGGTGTTTACCCTATTATATTCCAATTTAAGAATGTCATAAAGTTTATCACTGAGCAAATGGAAACCATCAAGAACAGATATGGATGATGAGAGGTGTGTACCTTGATATATAGATATTTTAGACTTCAAAAGAAATTACTTTCATTGGGTTGATAGCAAAGGGGACACAACCATATTCCCCACTTAAACTTGGTGATGGTTCGGTATTTTTAGCAAATGAGTTGTCAGCAGAAAGGCTTCATTAGACCCATCAGGATATCTGCCCATGAAGAACGAATCCCAAACTGTACTGACAGTTTCCTTGAGCCAAAATGATGAAGCACCTCTGACAAGAGCCATATTGTGCTCCCCATGTGAGGAGCAGGAGGAACAAAAGAGACAGTTTGATCTTCATTTGGTCAGGTTAATATTGACACAGCTTAGAGAAGTCAAAAGTGTGTGCAGTGTACATGTACAGCAAGGGCTCTGGAGACTTGACTGGTGGTTTCCGTAAATCGGAAAGCGGTACCCAGAGAGGAAGGAAGTTTCCCTGCTTTATTGAGATATTGTTCAAACTAGATGATTTATTATTTTTTTTAATTTATTTATTTTTTTTGCGGTACGCGGGCCTCTCACTGTTGTGGCCTCTCCCGTTGCGGAGCACAGGCTCCGGACGCGCAGGCTCAGCGGCCATGGCTCACGGGCCCAGCCGCTCCGCGGCATGTGGGATCCTCCCGGACCGGGGCACGAACCCGTGTCCCCTGCATCGGCGGGCGGACTCTCAACCACTGCGCCACCAGGGAAGCCCTAGATGATTTATTTTTATAAGGGAAAATAAATAAAGCCATAACTGTTCAAGCTCATGGTTCAAAACAGGCTGATGGGGATTTTTTTTTAAACATCTATACACAATTACGGAAATAACTTATTATTATTTGGTAGCTGGTGTGTTGCCCAGGTTCTACCATGTCAAAAATAAAGCACGCCTAGTGAGTGGATTTTCCATTATGCATAGGTCCTGAGTTATTCATTCCCATATAGAAATCCTTATAAACATACACAAACTTTAATAAAGGAGTCCTTAAGTGGAACAACAGTCTAGCCCTTTTCTCACTGAGTCCTTAAATTCATACTATATTGAAAAGTTTTGATGATTATGGGTCTGTCCTTAAAGAAAATGTAAATTAGGCTGAGCTGGTAAATAAGTGATGACGTGTTTGTCTTTAATTGGTTGTGAACCTCCCCACATCCAAGTATTCTATCTACTATTAACTAGTTGTGAGAGGCTACCTAGGACTCCCTTTCATGAAGTACAGTATTTAAGCATCTTTTTCTAGGGCAACTCTCTGTTGGTGTAACATTCATTGGTTCTCCTTATGATGGAGACAGTGAGGATGGGGCAGTATGCCAACTTGCTTAATTTCAGATTGATCTGAAAGCAACCCATTTAATTTCAAGAAGTCCTTAACTTACACCTGTGCTTTCAGATGAACCATCTCCCAATCTCCTTGTCATCTTTACCCCTCCCCTCCCCCCTTCTCTCTCTATCTCTTTCTCTCTTTCCCTCCATTAATGAAATGCTTATAATTATTTGTCCCATGACATGAAAACAGTGGTTTTCAGTACTCATGTGCTGTCTCCCTCTATTCTTGAATTCTTCAACCCAAATGATGACCTTACAAGGATGATTGCTTACAAGATCGTTGGTTTCTTCTCTAATACTTATGACATGCTTGACCTAAACTGAAGCATCTGCAGATTGATACATTAATTAGTCTTTGATAGTTGTGCCTTTACAAGAGGGCTTTGCTTGAAATAATGGTGATATTATAGGCTCTTTGTATGAAGGTGCCCACTCCATTGGGTTTAAAAAAAAAATTACCTCTTTTGTCTTTGTACCCCCTTCCTGTAATCCTAATTCCTGGTTTCCCTAGGCTTTTGAGCAGAAGGAAAGTAATGTTAGGAGCATCCTTAAATGATGAGATTTTTTTTTTACATACTTAATGGTAAAGTGGGGATTCTTCCATCGTTTGTGTGTCTAAGGTATCAGAGCAAGAAAAACTACATGAGGGTAATTCCGGACAAACCGTGACTATGCCAGTTCATCTGCTTTTTGTGTGTGTACACATGCATGCCCAGCTTTTTAAAAAGTACATATTGCTGCCAGAAACTTTATAGCAGTTTTTTTGGGCAAGTTTTCAATTAGGCTCATACATGAGTTAATGGTCAGCCTACACCAATATTTTATAGAGTAAATGAGAAACTGGAAATTGATCATAAAGCATGATAATACTGACTCTTCAGAAAGCTTAAGCATCACATTATTAGCACTGGTTAAAATCAAGGATGTGGCTTGCTTGTGTATAGTGACAAGGGAGAATTAATAACAAACGGAAGTAAATAGAGTAGCAAAAAACTTTTATGAAATTAAAAATGGAGTTAGTAGTATCTTTCAAGAATTATTTCATTTGAGAATAACATATAGGTTAGAACCTGGGCTCTGAAGTCAGACTCACCTGGGACCAAGTGAGGATCAAAAACAGGACCAAGTCCTGTTTTTACACGTGAGCTGTGTAACATCAATTACTTAACCTTCTAAACCCTCCATTTTCTCAATGCAAAACAGAAATAACGTTACCAACATCATCTGGACATCTTAAAGTTTAAATGAGATGATGTAAAGCATTTAACAGAGTGCTTAATGCAGAAGCAGTGTATGATGAAATCATTTTAGGCAATATACTCTTGGTTTAAATGAAAAGTATATTAATATATATATTTGTTATTCATTTATATATTGTAGTACTTTAATTTTCACAAAATCTTTTCATGAAAGGGCTCTCTTTTTGAATGATAACATGTACTGCTTGGCTCTATTTTCAAAATAGGATGCATAATATAGTTTAAATAGACCCAGTGAAGTTTTTACTACTAAAATGCCTTGGCTAGCTTATCGAAATAAGAACCATAGAGTTTTTAAAAAATAACATGTGGTAAAAACATGGGGAATATCTTTGCTTACCAATTAAAGCGTACAAAAAACAGAATAAATAAAATCTCTTTAATTTATGCATTTTCTGTTCTCATAAATCATTTTCCTGTCAAAATTATCAGACTTTATTATTGCTGAATATTTTAAACATCATAATGGAATTTTGGTAGCATAAATCATGAAGCTTTCAGTAAGAACGTTTGTGTACATACCTCAGCATTTTTCATATATCTTGATAAAATAGTCCTCAGTCTAGAAGTAAATCCATGCAGAATATAAATGTCAAACTTTACTCGTAAATTTCAGTAACTCAGCAATCCATGCTGACCATTTTGCTTACAAGGTAGTTATGGATTGTCATACTATCTTTCTAAGACTCACTGTTCTCAAAGATGAAGCTGTATGAGCTTGTGTTTTAATCTTGGTCATGATTTTTATACAAGCATCCTACCTACAGATTATATCTGCTCACTTGATTTTTCTATTTCCTGGAAGAAGAAAAAAATTTCAGACATAATAAATCTGGGAATAGCTTGTCCATGACATCAGAAAATAATTTATTTTTCTTTTATTTAATAAAAATATTACTCAACATATTTCATTTGTAATCTGTAAGAGAGACAACTGTTTTGGATTATGTGTGTAGTCCAGAGTACTGGACCTAATTGGAAAGTACTAGCACGAGGAATAAAATCCATTGAATGTGATACTGACCAGGGTTATTGGTCTTCCTTAATCAACAGAAATTGATGAGGCCAGACAAGAAATTCAGGCAAGGCTTTAATGGGGCCCCTGCTGCAGGAGGGGGAGAGGGAAAACAAATAACAGGTTCCCTTGCTCGCTCCCCGAAGCGGGGGTGGGGGGCGGGGACAAGCTGGTTCCTTACATGGGGTGAGGGTAGGGGTGTGTCCAGGGGGCGGGCCAGAGGGGCGGCTTAGGTGGTCTGCCCACCCCTTTCGTGGTGTCGAGTGCAGGGGGCATGCGCAGTACCCTGCTTTTGCTCCCAACCCCCTGTTTTTGCTCCCTGCTCTTCAGAAGTGGCAGTTGGGTGTTTGTTTTTTTTTTTAGGTTTTTGGATCTTTTTGTTATAATTGGGCCCCAACTGCCCATGTACACAATTATTTTTAGTCCCTTATAGTTTCTTTGAATTTGGTTGCTCAAGGAGACATTTGTCCAGGTGCAAGCCCTGCAGCAAAGGGTCCCAGGTCCCAGCCTGTCTCAAAGGTAGTATGGCACTTGGAATGATGCAAAAGGCTCTATCCATGGTGATTTGGCTAAAGGAAAAAATCACTACACATTTTTCTGTTGCTTTATTTGTGTAGTGGCAAACAGAAGCTCATTCATTGAGTCTAACTTGGAATTAAGGATAAAGGATCCATTAATGAGATAAACACTGCCTGACCCAGAGTTTTTATATCTTATATTACTTTTTAAATGACTTTGCTTCATATGTAACTTCCTCTGTCATCTCATATCTAGGAATTTTACGTGTGAATCACTTTAATGACTTAAAAGATGTGTGTGATTATCATTTAAAAGTTCACAGTATTATAAAGGATATAAGGTAAGAAATTGTAATATGAGTATTCAGTTCCCATACCAAGAATTTGTGAAATACTTTCTATGAATCAAATTACTCCCATGAATCCTAAGAATGACCTTTTGATAGATGAAGAATCAGGAAAGGAAAGGGATTTAACATTTATTGTCTACTATATGCCAAACACTGGGCCTGCTTTTTGATACACATATGTCCTTAGTACTCACAACAGTGTTATGAGGTGAGGGTTTACAGATGAGGAACTCTAAGGCTCAGAGAGATGAGAGAAACTCACTCAAGGCACCCAGCTAGTGAATGGCAAAGCCAGAGTTAACCTCCAAAGTCTTTACTAGGAACCTTGGAGAGAGTGCCCTAAAATAGTGGAGAGACACAATCAGATTTTAGATTAGCAATTTGGCTAAATTATGACAACTTTAATATCAAGGTATCTTAATATCCATCATATGTTAACTTCAGTATATATTAGTTGAATACCTATAGAAATGACACTCTAATTTTATATGATTATAGAAATTATTTTCTACTTTACACTATGATCTTTTCTTGTGTCATTAAGTATTCTTTGATAGCATCATTTTTTTTTTTTTTTTTTTTTTTTTTGTGGTATGCGGGCCTCCCTCTGCTGTGGCCTCTCCCGTTGCGGAGCACAGGCTCCGGACGCGCAGGCCCAGCGGCCATGGCTCACGGGCCCAGCCGCTCCGCGGCATGTGGGATCCTCCCAGACCGGGGCGCGAACCCGGTTCCCCTGCACCGGCAGGCGGACGCGCAACCACTGCGCCACCAGGGAAGCCCCTGATAGCATGATTTTTAATAGCAACATAATATTCTTTTATGTTACTGTTCCATAATTTATTGAACCAGTTCTCTATTGTTGGACATTTAGACTGTTTCAAATTTTAGTTATTATAGTAATAATTCAGTGAATAGCTTTGTCCACAAGGCTTTTGTGTGTATATATGATTATTTCTTTAGAATATATTTCTAACAGTGTATGAGAATGCCCATTCAGCCATATTTACCAATTATAGGAAAAGAGAAGATGAAACATTTTTTTATCAAAGGATTTCTTTGATTGTTAATAGTTTCAGGTATTTCAATTGTAAATTGTCTTTTACGTTCACCAACTATTTTTTCTATTGCTATGTCTGCTTTTTCTCATTGATTTATAAGAACTCAGTCTCGAGGACATTAAACCTGTCTCTTCCCTGTTTTAACACAAATAAAGCAATGTAAATAGTAATAATTCCATTGAGAAACTTTTGAGTGGGTTTTAAGCAGAAGAATATCATGGTTCTGGTTACATTTTTTCAAAGCTCTTTCTTGGTCCCGTGTGGAGAACTGATCATGGGGAGAGGAGACAAGAGTGGCTACAGGGAGACCAGTTGAAGGGCTATCACCCAAGTTCAGGGAAGAGATAATGGCAACTGTGGCTACGACACTAACAGAGATGGAAAGATGTGAGGGAAGTGTCTGGACTTGAGATATGTTTTAGAGGGAAAGTTAACAGGATTTGCTGATGGATTACGTGAAGAATGTGGGGGAAAAAGGAATCAAGAATAATTCCTAGATGTTTGGCTTGAGTAACTGGGTGGATGGTGGTGCTATTTGATACTATGGAGGAAACTGGGGTGGAGGTAGGTTGTATTTTATTTGAGATGCTTATTAGACATTGATGTGATGATATCACATGGATAACCAAGGTTAGTGTTCAGGTGGATGTGATTTGTTTGTCACTGGCAGATAGGCGGTTTGAAAGCCATGTGACTGGATGAAATCACTAAGGAGAATGTATAGACAAAGAGAAAGGGGTTAGGAACATTTAGAGGTTGACTAAGGGAGAGGAACTAGCAAAGGTGACTGAGGAGTAGCCAGTGAGTTGGGAGAAAAACAAGGAGAGTGCAATGACAGGAAAGTGAAGGAGTTAAATATTTCAAGAAGGAGGGAAGATCAATCTCTTGAGATTCTTGGGAGAAGTTAATTAGAGTAAGAACAGGAAACAGATTTTGGGATTTGGTGACCTGGAAATGATTGATACTTTTGAGAAGAGCCGTTTCAATGGAATAATGGGGGCAGAAACCTGACAGGAGCGATTCAGAAGACAATAGAAATACAAATACATGAGCAATGTAAGGAGAGTGGGTTTTTCTCTCTCAAAGAATATGCACATTTAAGGACTCAGATGTTTATAAGACATTATTTAGATCACTTTTATTTCATGTGACGCACTAAAGCTAGCCGTGTATAGAATAAAAACTAAAATTTTCAGAGCAATGGAATAAGAAATATCAATAAAATAGAATTTTGTGAGAGAATGGAATTTTCCACTGCATTTGTCCAAGTACTTTCAAGCACTAATGTAGTAAATCTGTTGGACACTATCACTATCTTGGTTGTCATATTAGTTAAAATAGAGCCCTATCATTTCTGTTTTCCTGCCCTTTGTCCTTATGATCATCAACCTCTTCTTAGGGCCCTGGAGATCTACACCTTGCTTTTGGCCAGGAAATAACAAAGCCTTTTTCTCCCTACATTCTCAGGTCTTCCTACTCATTTCAAAACTAGGAATTACTGAAGCAAAAGAACTCATGACCTCTAAAAATGTTTAATGATCTAATCTCTGTATCCATGAGTGACAGAAGACTGACAGGGCGCACTTTCCCATTCTTCCTAACTGGTGTGTCGGAATAGTCTGGGTTTTGGCCAGTGATTTCCCAGGTGTAATGATTAGTAAAGTAACTTCCTAAATTCCATGCAGCAATCTCAGGCTGGGGTCATATTTCAAATGTGGAAGTTTGGATGGTGGGGTTAGGTGGTAAATGAAGGTAGGATTCCTTTCTTTTCTAAACCTTTGGCAAATTGAGTGGGATATATATATATATATATATATATATATATAAAATTTTAACTTAAGGTAGGGAAAACGTTTTGGAGACGTTTGAGCAGATTAACAAATAGTATTTGTATACTCGTAACTAAAACAGTAATTTATCAGGTAGAAGGCAGATGGGGGGAATAAAATGCCAACCTGTACCTTCAGTTGTGTTGTGTTGATGATGAAGTGGTATTTATTCAGGGCCAGCCTAGCTTGTCAGCAACATGAGAGCTGTTACAGCACGTGACTCCCTGCGTAGCTAGAAGACAATAAATTATGTCCTATGCAAACAGCACCGGCATAAAAGTAGAACAAACAGACCCTGCCTCCCGGATTCCTGAAGAATCTTACTCATTCCCTTGTTTGATTCTGTTTTAAACATGAAACTCCTGACATTATCCTAAAGCCAGTGCGATTGAATCTGGTTTGGGCAATTTTATTAGGGTGGCTAGGACATAGTTGTTGACAGTCTGTTTTGGGGTGACTGTAAAATGTAAGTATTTTATTTCTCCAATATGCCTAAATGCTTCACATAAATCTTTGTTTTATCAATACCTCATGTGATCCTGTGGAATTAGGGGCCACCCAGAGGAAAACCGGGGAAGTATTACTCAAAGCAGCTTGATTCTAAGAATCACTTGAGGTACATAATGAAATTACAGATTCTTGGACCCAATCCTGGGCTGCTAAATGAGAACCTCTAACAAAGCGGCCCAGAAAGACACACCCCAGGGTGATGTTTATGATGAGGCTGGTGTGAGGAGCAAGGAGCTAAGGGCCTGAGTCAGTAAAAGTCCTGTGACAGCATTGAGAGAGCCCAAAGGATTGGTTCATAGGAGAATATATGAATTAAAAATGGCTCCCTAGAGCAGCGCTCTTCATATTTCCATGTGCATTAGAATTGCCTAGGCTTTGTGGGAAATGCAGATTCTGCTTCAGTAGGTCTGGGGTGTGACCCGAGACTCTACATTTCTAACAAGATGCCTGACAGTGCCAGTGCCACTGGACTTGAGTTTAGCAAGATCCTAGAGCCAGCATTTTAATTTATTTATTTATTTATTTAATTTTTTTAGTTTTTGACCACGCGCCGTGTGTTTGTTACTGCATGCGGGATCTTTGTTGAGGCATGCGGGATCTTTGGTTGCAGTGTGCAGGCTTCTCTCGAGTTGTGGTGTGCGGGCTCAGTAGTTGTGGCGCATGGGCTTAGTTGCCCCGCAGCATGTGGCATCTTAGTTCCCCAACCAGGGATCGAACCTGCGTCCCCTGCACTGGAAGGCGGATTCTTTACCACTTGACCACCACGGAAGTCCCTAACACAGACAAATCCAAACAGGTTGGAGCTCAGCCAACATTTTTGAATAGCAAATGTTCCACAAGTATGGCTTTGAATAATGCTTATTCTACTGAATCTTAACCTTGTGCTGAGGTACCAGTAAAACCAGCCTTCTCTTGTTTGAGTGACCCAGCTCGGAGTGTCGTGATAATTGTTATTGTATGTGAAAATCTCTTAGAAATGGTGTGTCTTCTTTCAAGGGTTTATAAATATGTTGGGGGGAATGAGTTTATGTACGTAATGAAAAAAAATATTTTGAAAGGAAAATTTTAAGTCTTCTTGTGCCAAAGCCTTCAGTCACTGGAGAGAAGATGTACGTGGAGTTGTCCATTATTGTTCTCCTTTGGGACCATATCTTCATTTACAATTCTTAATGGCATAAAGCTCAGCATTGAGGTTCTTGATGGTTAATACCATTGATGATTTGAAATAATTTTATCTATTGAATGCACATTGTGTATAATAGGAGGTCCAATTTTTTTTTTAAAAAAAGCTCACTCTAAATATCTACTTTTGTGGGTGAATTAATTTTTTTGAAGTACCTAAAGATTATTATTATTATGACACTTGGACAATAAATTAAAAGCATGAAAGCTGACCATGTGCATACTTCCAAAAGCTGTTGTATTTGAGCATGATAAATTTCATTACCAAGTCAGTGCGATAGATCCTTTGTATTCATCAGCAATATATCCTGAGATCTTTGTGAATTCCCATGTGCACCTTGTAATCGAAGATGCCTAATGAGAGTAGTGGCCTCAGGAGTGGACAACAAGGCTCCTAGAGGCATGGAAGCTGGTGATGGGCTGGGCCCACCCAACTGCCAGATTTCTTGTGTGCCCTCGCGGGAGCCTCATCGACCTTGAGATTTGGCTCAGCAGAATTACAGAGTACATGTATTATGGCAATTTTAAGTGGCTAGTAAATAGTCTAGTAAATATCAAATCCACAAGTGTCAAAGAGCTACCATATACAAACATTAATCTGGACATGAAAAAAATCTGCACCTATATGCCCTGCACTGTTTAGTTCTTCATAATGGTTATCTGAGGAGGAGGTATGTGGTACTTCAACTTCCTATGGGACACATTTCTGTACTGCTTTAATGTTTTACCAGTGGCATGCATAATTCTGATGACTTTGTAAGCAGAAAAAAATTAGAATTCTTTGTATCTCTTGAATGCACATCATGGTGATTTTCACTGAGCAGAGCAGTGGACTGTCAGTTGATGATTATATGATTGTCATTTACATGTGCTATTATATATATATATGCACTATGATAAAGGATTATGTAGCACAGGTTGATTTTGTATATATGTCTCTCCAGTCATTCAACAAACTTTTCTTGAGCAACTAGTATATGCCATGCATTATGCTAGGGGCTAAGATATGGTCTTCAGTGTATTTTCTTTTTTTTTTTTTTTAAAGAAAGAGAGACAACCATGCTGACAAAGTGGTTCTCATTGTAGTTAATAAAACTCGAAAAGGCCAGAACATTTCCACAGATGATGTGAGTCACAGGTCTGGGTACTCTGCGGTAATGGGTCCCTTTTCCACAGTTATTCATTCCTCCTTAGCTACCACTTAGAGCAAGCAGATCTGACATCACATCCCTAACACAAATCTCCAAGACTTCTACACTGGAATAAAAGGCATTCAGTAGACTCGGCTAAATCCATCTTTAGGAATTCTGCTTGGAGTTAATGATAACCATTAGAAAACAATTATAGAAAAGAACAATAACTTCCTCCTATTTTTTCTAGTGGTATCAATAATAATATTCAGCAGACATTCCTATGTCCTATGAACAATAAAAGGAAAGGTATGTTTTACAAAGTCAGTATTTGAATAAACATTTTAGGAAAAAGATGTTAAGCTATTTGTTCCTCTCTAAACTATTCTTAATAATAATAGCAAAGATGCCTTCCTTTCCTGGTTTAGGAAAACAAAACAAAAAAAGCAAAAGTATATTTTAAGCCATAGCATGAAAATCTCCAAACTTTCTCAAAGCAAAGTGTTTATTTCATTTGCATCTAATAATAAGTATCAGTGGTAATACATCCTAAGACTGGACAAATTTGTGGTACAACTACCCAGAGCTGGGCAGTTTGACATTAATATCAAATTGACTGTTGTTTCAGGACTGTACGTTTCACAGCAGTATCACCAGTGATTTGAAAGCATTCTCAGACAAGTTCGGTTTTGACGTCCTCATCCTCTTGGCCAACTACCTGTCGGAGGAGCAGCAACCCAGACGACAGATTGCTGTGTACTCTGAGAACCTAGAGCTGTGCAGTCAGGTAAGGACCTCCTTGACCCAGCACATTTCACTGCATCCCCTCCTGCTGGCTCTCAGAACATGCGGTGGAAGACGGCCATGGACTGGTGACTTAAAGAAATTGGTCCAAGAGATAAGGTCCTAGAGTTTGAGTTTTAAGAAATGTTGGGGGGTATTTTGCACATTCTGTTATTTATTTATTTATCAGTGCTTTAATTCAGACTTTTAGTTTTTAGTTTCGATGCTATATTAATTAATTAACTAATTAATTAGTTTTCAGTGCTTTAATGCAGATTTTTAGTTTTTAGTTTTGATGCTGTATTACCAAAAAATCATCTAAATAGAATTGTCAGTGAGATAAAAGTTGGCCTTTTTTTTTTAATTGAGGTATAATTGACAGATAACATTATATTTCGAGTGTACAATATAATGATTCAATGTTTGTGTATGTTGTGAAATAATCACCACAATAAGTCCAGTTAACTTCCATCACCATACATAATGACAGGTTTTTTCTTGCGATGAGGACCACTCTCTACTCTCTTAGCAGCTTTCGAATCCGCAGTACAGTATTATTAACTATAGTCTCCATGCAGTACATGACACCTCCATGACTTGTTTATTTTATAACTGGAAGTTTGTACGTTTTGACTCCCTTCACCCCACATAGGGGCATTTAAAAGACCCCCATAACCGTTTCTTTTCTAGGCTGAATTCATAAAGAGAAAGATCATATCTTTTTTACCCAATAAGGGCTAGTCCTCCTTTGGGTACCGTTTTCCTTGAGGACTGCTACCTGGTGATAACAAAGTTAAGTCCCTGACTAAACATCTGTTTGGTGTCCAGTGTTTAGTAACTGTGATCTGAAGCTTTAATCCAAGTTAGTTTTTGGACCACAACCATGCTGACACCTTGGATATGTCTTGAGAAAAACATTCATATATGTTGGAAAAAAAAAAAAAAAAAAAAACGTTTTTCTCCAGGTACTAAAATTCTGATTGGGTAATCAGTCAGATCTTCTTGGCTGAGAACAGAGTCTTTTAACCCAAAGCTTTGGAAATATAGGAAATAGACAAAATTAATGAATATAGGGCAGTGGGTATGCCAAAGCAGGTGTATTTAATAACTAATATGAGAACATGTAATTCATTATAATATGGATGACATGGACATAGAACGGTTTCATCACTTATCTTTCCTCACTAATGGATTAGACAACTGGTCTACTCACAGGTGGCTAGAGGTGAAGTCTCAACTCCCTTCTTTGACATCCTCACTTTCTGTCCCCCAGGAGATCCATTTCTTGATATATAACTGAAGTCACTCTCCAGCCTCTCTGTGCCCTCTCAAGTCCAGATATGAATGAGCCCCCTTCTCCTGCTGCAGATGCTTTTGGTACCCTTCTGACCCACATACATCTGTGAATTGCATCACCAGCCTGTGGCTTTTTTACTGCTTTGCTCTGCACTGAGTTTCAAAGCTGAATTTTATCTTTGGTCACTGGTTTCCTAGGGACAGGACTTAGGTCTCCTAAGCCTCCAATACAGTGGTTTTCAAATCACTTTTTGTAGCAAATCAATCTAGAAATTGGTTAATCTAAAACAGACAGAAGTAGAAGAGTGGATGAAGAGGTTAGAAGCCCTTGAGTTGACTCCACCCTGTCTCTCCTCGGCCCCCACCCCAACCCTCCCCACCCATTTGCCCAAGAGACATCTTGAAATCTTGAGCAACACAAAGTCAAGACTGCTCTAGAGGAATCCTTCTTTGGCCATGTGGTCCCAGTTGGTTAAGGGTCAGCCTTTGCAGCTGGACTGCCTGAGTTCAAAATGTGGCTCCATCACTTGTTAGCTGTGTGTTGTTGGTCAAGTTATTTAAGCTTCTTGTCTCTCTATTTCCTCAGTGGAAAAACGGGGATAAAAAGTTCCTACCTTGTAGAATTATTGTGAGGATTAAAGGAGATGATGCACATAAAACCCTTAGAACTGTGCCTGGCATATGAGAGCATTCAATAAATGTTAATTATTATTATTACTATCTATGTGAGCTCTGTAGTTGTTACTATTATTGTTGTTGTTGTTATTATTACCTCCACTAATCCTACGGGGCCATTTCAAATGCCTAGTCGGCAAAATATCTTCAACATTTCCTAAAAAAATCATAGAGCTACAGCCCAGTTTTGGCCTCACACTCACCAACATACGTCTCCCTGCCTTCCAAGGCAGCTTTGTCTGTTCTGGGCCCCGTGTAGATGCTTCCTGGGGCAGGAAGAGACAGTTGGGGCCTGAGTGCTGTTGAGAAAGCTGCCCCTGGTAGCTGCTTTCTCTTTGCTACTTTCTCCTTTGCCTTCTGAGGCTTTCAGAGGTTAAAGCAGGTCCTGGCTGCCTGCTACCAACAAGAGCCTGCCTTCTGCCCCATTTTCCCTTCTTCCAATACTTTTCCCCTAGTTTTGTCAGCAACCAGCATTATCTCTGGCTTTTGCAAAGTTGAATTTTACTCCTGTTGGAAGATGGTATTAAATTACACTGAGGAAAGGTTTTAAATGATTTTGGGTTCAACAAAAAGCCAATTTGGTAGGATTAAAGAAAGCATTGGTGGTATATTAAGTGGGACTTTCCATGTTTTATGTTATACAATTCTCAGTTCTCTGTCTTCTTTCTAGACAGATGAACACAGACTAATTTTACATTACAAAAAATTAAGAGAGACAAATTGCAAAGAGCTAAGAGAGCCTGAGTGCTCACACAAATCCCTGTGCTTCCCCGACAGATTTGCTGTGAACTGGAAGAGTGCCAGAACCCTCGCCTGGAGCTGGAGCCCTTTGAATGTGGCTGCGATGAGATTCTGGTGTATCAGCAGGAGAACCCTTCAGTGACTTGTGATCACGTGGTTCTCCTGGTCAAGGAAGTCATCAATAGGAGGTGTCCAGAGATGGCCTCTAACAGCCGGACATCCTCCACAGAAGCAGTGGCAGGCAGCGCCCCGCTCTCCCAGGGGTCTTCCGGGATTATGGAGTTGTATGGTTCTGACATAGAGCCACAGCCCAGCTCCGTGAATTTCATGGAAAACCCTCCCGATCTCAGCGATTCTAACCAGGCCCAGGTGGATGTCAACGTGGACCTTGTTAGCCCCGATAGCGGGTTGGCCACCATTAGGAGCAGCCGCTCATCCAAGGAGAGTTCAGTTTTCCTCAGTGATGACAGTCCAGTGGGAGAAGGTGCTGGGCCTCACCACAGCCTCCTCCCAGGATTTGACTCTTACAGTCCCATCCCTGAAGGGGCAGTAGCGGAGGAGCATGCCCCATCTGGAGAACACAGTGAATCCTTTGACCTTTTCAACTTTGACCCAGCACCCATGGTTTCTGGGCAGTCCCAACCATCTTCCCATTCTGCAGACTACTCCCCAACAGATGACTTCTTCCCCAACAGCGATTCATCAGAAGGACAGCTCGCCACGGGGCCTAAAAGTCTTGATGGGATAGGGATGGACGTGTCGAATTATTCATCCAGTTCTCTTTTGTCAGGGACTGGCAAAGATAGCCTTGTGGAATTTGACGAGGAGTTTGTCCAGAGACAAGAAAGTCCCCATGATAATTCTGAAAGAAATTTGAGCCTGACAGGGTTTGTGGAAGATGAATCTCCTTCACCAGAAGGTCTGAAAAATGTTGGAAGGAGGGTCCCACCAACACCTATGAATAGCTTTGTGGAAATCTCACCATCCACTGAAGAACCAGCTGTACTCTCTTCAGAAGATATGACCCCCAAAACAGTCAACGCGGGTCACACTGGGCCACCTCCAACCCAGGCACGGTGCAGCAGCTGGTGGGGTGGTTTGGAAATTGAGTCTAGAAACACTGCAGATGCATGGAGTTCCAGTGAACAGGAATCTGTCTTCCAGAGCCCCGAGTCATGGAAAGATCATAAGCCAAGCCCAGTTGATAGGAGAGCCTCAGATTCTATATTTCAACCCAAGACTCTCGACTTCCCCAAGTCAAGTCCCTGGGAGTCAGAATTTGGTCAGCCTGGGCTGGGCAGCAATAATATTCAAGACCAAAATGAGAAAAACTTGCAGTTTCAGGGTATGTCCCCTGAAAACTCGCATTTGCCGAATGCTTTTCCTCAGGGAACAAACCACCTGATAGAAGACTTTGCTGCTTTGTGGTGTTCTGATCGCTCACCCACAGCCATGCCTGAGCCATGGGGAAATCCCGCGGATGACGGGGAACCAGCTGCTGCAGCGTCATTCCCAGCCTGGAGAGCCTTTGCTAAAGAAGAAGACGCCGAAGCTTTGAAAAATACCTGGAATCTGCACCCGATGAGTGGTGAGACACCTTCTGTGAGGGACCCAAATGAGTGGGCCATGGCAAAAAGCGGTTTTTCTTTCCCTTCAGAAGACCTCATAGACAGTTTGCCCAGTGATGCAAATAGTGAAGCAGTTCCAGAAATCTGGGGCAAGAAGAACCATGACTCCGCGGATGATATTCTTGTATCTGGAAATCCCAGATCTGATCTGGATCATGCATGGAATAGTTCTAAGCCAGTAAAGGATGATCAGAATGGTTTCGTGGATCCAAAAATTAGGGGGAAGGTGTACAAAAGTGTAGATTCCTGGAACCTTTTTGAGGAGGGCAACAAGAAAGGAGGGTCAGATGTCCTAGCGCCTTGGGAAGATTCCTTCTTAACCTATAAATGTTCCGATTACAGTGCATCCAACATAGGGGAAGATTCGGTGCCATCCCCCTTAGATACCAACTACTCTACCTCTGACTCTTGTACTTCACCAACATTTGCTGGAGACGAAAAAGAAACCAAAGACAAGCCATTTGCTAAAGAGGCAGGTTTCGAGTCACAAGATGCTAACTGTACCTCAGGGGATGCCGACGTGCCTCCTCAGTCCCCAGAGCAGCCACCTAGAAACAGAATTAGTTCAGGTCCTGGGAACCTGAAAATGTGGGCTTCACCTCACGCAGATGGTAGCTCTGAAATAAATGCCACTCACAGCCCAGATAAAGATTTACTCAAGGCAGAGCCCACAGATGATCAAAACACCTCCGTGGAGGATGACATTGGGGAAAGCAGCCAGTCCAGCTACGATGACCCCAGCATGATGCAGCTGTACAATGAAACAAACCGACAGCTCACACTTCTACACAGCCGCGCTAACTCCTGCCAGGCGGCCCCCGACAGTCTCGACTTGTGGAACAGAGTGATTCTGGAGGACACTCAGTCTACTGCGACCATCTCGGATATGGACAACGACTTGGACTGGGACGACTGCAGTGCAGCTGTGGCCATCACCGGTGAAGGTCAGGCACAAGGGTACATGGCTGAAGGTTCTGAACCCGAAACCCGCTTTTCAGTGAGACAGGTAGAACCCTGGAGCGTGGAGTATCAGGAAACAAATCAGGGAGATTGGGAACTCCCTGCCTCTTCTGAGCACAGCTTGGACACTGCTCCCAACGAATATCACATGCTGAATGAAAAAAGCGGGCAGCTGATCGCGAACAGTATCTGGGATTCCGTTATGAGAGATAACGCCGTGTCATCATTAATGTCACCCGGCCCATCGTATGTTACAGATCCAGAACAAAGCAAATCACCTCCTGAAACTTCCAGCTCATTAGAAAAAATTCAAGACAGTCACATCTCAGACATGCTGGAAGCCTCTGGAGCCAGTGAGTCAGAAACGCTTGATCCTGACAAGCAGGACACCTGCAGGAGAACCCCACCAAGTGATACGGCGTATTTGGTGACCAGACTTGAGAATTCAGGGAATTTTGCATGCTCAGATCCCTGGAGGGGTCCCAGTTATGGACAAAAGGAAAGTGAGAAGGAATCCCATGGAGCCGCTGATAGGGAGTGCCCCAGTGAGGAGGAGCTGATGGATGGAACCTCAGGGGCTTCTAGAAAAGGGCAAGGTGGCCAGGAATGCCCTTCCCCAGCTGCATCTGATCATTCAGAAATCTCCAATGAATCTGGCAAAATCAGCTCTCTTTCAGTCACTTCCAGTCCTCAAACTGAGGGACCCCAGGAGGTTTTAGAGCGTGAGAAGGGGTCTTACACTCCAGACCCCTGTGATGTGCAAACAGAGGTGTCCACAGATCACCTGCAGGCAAAAGAGACCTGTGAAGAGCACCTCATGAGTCACAGAAATTCAGGTGAAACTACTGAAATTTCAGGTAGGCTGAATTCCACAATAAGTGTATCTCTACCTGAAATGGATGTGGAGGAAGCTGAAGAATGTAACATTCTGGAGCCGGAGAGAATGAACCAAGACCTACCTTATGGATGTCGCCAAGGACTTGACGTTTGGGATGGCCCTGAAGACAGTGATGTGCAGGTCAACTGCACAAGTTCTGAGATAACTAAGAATCTCGAAGTTAAGAATACTGAAAACAGCCCTCCAGGAGCCAGTTTATCTGGAAATGATGACAGAGACAGTACTTCTAGTGAGTATACACATTCAAGTGCATCCAGTCCTGACCTAAATGACTCTTCGGCTGCATTGCCTTCCTGGGACCAAGGACCCAATACTGGGCATCGGAAGGAAAACCAAGATGGTTGGAATACGCAGAATTACCAAGAATCTGAACTAATTACTACTGATGGTCAAGTAGAAGTAATTACCGAAATGAAGGGTTTGGAGAGAAACAGAATGGACAAGTTTGAAAAGAGCTTAGATCACAATGCTCCTAACTATTTAGAGATTTGGAATGACTCAATAGATGGTGATTCCTTTTCCTCTTTGTCTAGCCCTGAAACAGGCAAATATTCTGAATATTTAGATGTATATCAGGAAAGAAATCTAGTGGTTAGCCATCAGGAAAAAAGTGAATGTGATATTCCTGCAACTGTGCAGCAAGAGGACGCCCAGTTCATTTCAACAAACTCAGGTTCTGATGATGATAGTGTAGGCGATGAAGAGTCAGTGGAGAAAGAGATCCATTCAGCCACTTGCCAGGCTGCTCAGAGTGAACTCAGAGCTTGGGATTCATTGAATGAATCTAATAAGTCCTTGGCCACAGCTGATCCCAAGTCTGAGGAATGTTCTGCCTATATAGGCAGTCCAGAACCAGCAGAGACTGAGAATAAGTCAAACCCATTCTGTGACAATCAACAAAGCAGCCCTGATCATTGGAATTTCTTGCCACTAAAGGAGACTGAAATACAGGTTACAGCAGTGGAGAAGGAGACGAGGTCTTCTCCAGAAACAGGGAGGACGGGAGATGTCATATGGCAAATAGCTCCCAAAGCTGAACTAAAGAATGAAAATGATTCTAATCTGGAAATGGCTGGCTTCTCAGCTGAGAGCACGGAGTGGTGGAACGCCTCCCTACAGGAAGGGCGACCAACTGAGAGGGCATCTGAAGGGGAATTATCTAACGCAAGTGCTGTGCTAGAGATGAATTCCTCAACACGTCAAAACGTGGGTCCCTGGGGAGTACCCATTCAGGGTGATACCGAATCCCTGGAAACGCACTGTACCAGTCCTTTCAGTGAGCAACCTGAGTCACACTTTCTGGATAATAATGGGGAGAATGCCCACGAGCAACTCTGGAACATTCAACCAAGGCAGCCAGACCCAGAAGCTGGTCAGCTTAGCCAGCTTGCAATACTGGACCAAATTAAAGACAAGGATTCCAGAGAACAGACCGTGTCTTCTGCCAGTGACAAACTCACCTCTGAAATACCTACCCCAGAGCAGTGTCAGAATCCAGTGCTGTCTGTCTGGAATGAGCCGGATCCAACATTTACTCACACAGATGAAGATGGATGCATTATATCTAATGTGTCAACTCCTGAGCGTCAAGAAACAAATTGGTGGGAAAAAGAAAAATCACATCCCAGTGAAATGACAGATTCAAGCATTGCCTCTGAAGATTTCCCTGCTGTCGGTTCTTCCACCCAGCTGATAAAGGAGTCAGGCTCTGAATGGGACGACTCTACCCCTAGTGAGGGCCCCCAAGGTGCCTTTGTTCCAGATATTTTACACGGCAACTTCCAAGAGGGCGGGCAGCTGGCCTCCGCTTCACCCGACTTGTGGATGGGTGTGAAACAACCCTTCGGTGTGAAGACAGATGGTGAGAATCCTGATATACTGACTCACTGTGACCACGACAGCAACTCCCAGGCTTCCAACAGCCCTGATGTATGTCGTGATAATGAAGCAAAGCCAGAGACTAAGCAGCACATCAGTGCTGGGATGGGACCTGAAGGGGAATCCAGTGAGTTACATCCCACCGATCCAGAGAGAGATGAAGAACCCAGTCAGGAGCCGGCGCAGGAATTTGTCCCATATACTTCAGAACTATCTTCTGAAAACACAATTCCGCTGCCTCGAATCAGCGAGCAGGCAAACGCGAATGACTCCTCTCAACCTGCCTCTCACAAACGTTCTCCCGAACCTTCTGCAATAAACAAATGTGAAAACATTACAGGTTTAAAAGCGTCAGAAAAGGGAGTCAACCCAGATACAGCACCAATTTTGGAACCCACTGACAGAACAATCCCAGTGATTGAAAACGTGGGAACTGATATTTGTGTAACTCACCCAGAGCCAGCTGTGGATAGCAACAGCTCTTGGATATCAGAAGACTTTTCTCCTGAGAGCCAGACCGATGCAGGGGGCCCGTCGGACCGTGAGCAAGCTTTTGCTACTGAGAATCCTGCCACAGTTCCTGATACTTTGCTAGCCTCGGACACTTGCCTGGATGTCAGCGAAGCTGCCTTTGACCACAGTTTCAGCGATGCCTCGGGTCTCAACTCATCCACGGGAACAATAGATGACGTGAGTAAACTGACATTATCAGAAGGAAATCCTGAAATGCCATTTGATGGGGAGGCAGGGAAGCAAGATATCTGTTCCTCTGAAGCCTCGTGGGGTGATTCTGAGTATGAAGTCATGGGCCAAAATATTGATGAAGATTTAATGAAAGAGCCTGAACACTTTGTCTATGGCGGTGACCCTCCCTTGGAAGATGCCCTGAAGCAAGAGCTGGCACCTTACACACCTCCATTTGATTTGTCCTATCTCACGGAACCGACTCCTGGTGTCGAAACCACAGAGGAAGCTGGGACTCCAGAGAATGAGCCTCTGGGGAGCGAAGCCGCAGAGATATTGCTTTCTGCCCTTCCTGATGAAAGAAACAAGGAAAACCACGCTGAGGCCACAAACAGACAACCTGAATGCCAGCTGGTTGAGCTGCATGTTCATGAAGACCCCGAGTCAGTTTCTTTGACTGTCAGAGTCGACGCCAACATTGAGTTGTCTCCATCAAACGTTGACTGGGAAGAAGAAACAGATCATTCAGATTCACCAGCAGGTGGCGACATAGGACCACCAAATGGTAAGAAACCTTTCATTCCTCCACCCTCAAGAAATTGCTGCTTTCATTCAATTAATGCATTTGTAAAACACACTCTTCCTACCAATGTGGCTATAGAGGAACTAACTACATGTGCAGTGCATGCTTAACCAAGTTCTGCCTTACCGCAGTAATTTCTACCGCTTGTCTAATAAGTATCCTTGAGAGGGTCTGAGAAAATTAAACAGCTCTACAAAAGCAAAATGTTTGGGGCTTCCCTGGTGGCACAGTGGTTGAGAGTCCGCCTGCCGATGCAGGGGAAGCGGGTTCGTGCCCCGGTCCGGGAGGATCCCACATGCCGCGGAGCGGCTGGGCCCGTGAGCCATGGCCGCTGTGCCTGCGCGTCCGGAGCCTGTGCTCCGCAACGGGAGAGGCCACAGCAGTGAGAGGCCCGCGTACCGCAAAAAAAAAAAAAAACAAACAAAATAAAAATGTTTTTTAAACTATCTCTCTTGAGATAGATAGATCATTTGCAAAGACCACAAGTCACACAGTGTGTTAATTAAGACTTGTTCTCTCCTTCTCACCTTCATCTTCCACTTCTAGGTGCCAGCAAGGGAATATTAGAGTTGGAAGAAGAAAAAATAATTCCTACCAAAGAGCCTGAGCAGATAAAATCAGAATACGGGGAAGAAAGGTACACTGAGAAGTATGAAGATCATCATGCACTACACATGGATTACATACTTGTAAAGCACGAAGAAAATTCACCCCCAGAGCCAGAGGCCTGTGAGACAAGAGAAATCACGTCAGAATTAGAAGAGTTTCACATAGATTCCGAAGAAACGGGGCTGCCAGCGGGAGCTCAGTTAGCATGCTTCCCAGACACACATCAACCTGCTTCCTTAAATGAAAGAAATCATCTTTCTGCAGAGAGAATGTCTTCCAAAGATGGTAAGAGATCATCTTTTGAAAGCCCTAGGCAAGACCAGAGTTGGATGGTCTTGGGCTGTAGTGAGGTTGGTGATCCGTCATCGGAGACTAGGGACTCAGGGCCTGGATGGTCTGGCGAGGCTGTGGAGCCAGCCTCTGACCACAGCTTGGGTAAGGGCCCCCAAATGCACATTCTGGGAGAAATGAAGCCTCTAGAATCTTCAGCACTAGAGGAAGCCTCTGGCCTGGACAGCCAATCATGGAAGAGCATGAACCAAGGCAGGGCTGGCCCCGATACACTTACGTTGCAGGCCGTCCCCCATGACAATGAATGGGAAATGCTTTCACCACAGTCTTCTCAGAAAAACATCATCCCTGAAACGGAAATGGAGGAGGAGACAGAGTTTCTTGAGCCCAGAACAAGGAAACCAAGAACAAAAGGGTAAGCAAAAAGCTCAGTTTATTTTTTTCCTGAAAACTATTTTATTGGAAACTGGGGAAATGGTGAGGGATTATGGAATGTGAAGAATACCTAGATGACAGGAGCTTTGCTTATATTTATTTCAAAGCATATCGTCCATAAAAGCAGCTGCTGGGTAACCATAATGATGATGATGATGATGATTTGTGTACCTTTTCAGCCAAAAAAGTCCCTTCAGTTTCCATCCAAAGTCTTATACCTACTCTCCTGATACTTATACTTACTTCACCTACTCAATACCTATATTACCCTTAAATAGGCAGTTGGTGCTGGAGGGGAGAGGACACACACATTTATTCATAGTGCAAGGCAGTCTGCACACATTATCTTATTTAATCTTTACAAAAACCCTCAAGTAGTATTATTATCTTTATTTTACACATACTGGTTGGGGGAAGGCAGTTGAGGCTCAGAAAGTTTCTATAACTTGCCTAGAATTAAGTAAACAGAGTGAACACTCTGGGATTCAAAATTTTCCACCTCCAAAGCCTGGACTTTTCCAACAGACACACTGCCTATCGTACGGAAAAGGTGATTGTGGTTTCATGTAAGCATCTAACTCACTAATAAAGAGAATCCACAGCAGGCTTAAAATCTTAATGTGAAACATTCATTCCTTAATTGACTGAAAAATTGGCAAATAACCATCAAACCAGAAATTCATTCATTCGTTCATTCACCATTTGGTTTTTGAGAATCTGCTCTGGCCAAGTTACTGGGTAACCAGTGGACACTGTTCCTGCCCTCAAGTTTCCAGGTCCTGCTAAAACTGTTTACGGTGCTTCATTTCTCTTCAGTTGCTCTGATAAAGCCCTCCTGCTTCCAGGGACAAAAGGGCATGTTGTGAAAAGGAGAAAATCATGTTTCCTCCTTAAAATGTAGTGGAGAAAAGATATCTTTTTCCTACTCTTTTTTTTTAATTTAATTTTTATTTTATACTGGAGTATAGTTGATTTACAATGTCGTGTTAGTTTCAGGTGTACAGCAAAGTGATTCATTTATTCATATACATATATCCATTCTTTTTCAGAGTCTTTTCCCATATTGGTCATTACAGAATACTGAGTAGAGTTCCCTGTGCTATGCAGTAGGACCTTGTTGATTATCTATCTCATATATAGTAGTGTGTATATGTTAATCCCAAACTCCTAATTTATCCCCTCCCTGCCTCGACATTTCCCCTTCGGTAACGGTAAGTTTCTTTTCGAAGTCTGTGAGTCTGTTTCTGTTTTGTAAATAAGTTCATCTGTATCATTTTTTTTTAGATTTCACATACAAGTGATATCATATGATATTTGTCTCTCTGACTTACCTCACTTAGTATGGTAATCCCTAGGTCCATCCATGTTGCTGCAAATGGCATTATTTCATTCTTTTTAATGGCTGAGTAATATTCCATCGTTTATATGTACCACATCTTCTTTATCCATTCCTCTGTTGATGGACATTTAGGATATCTTGTTCCTACTCATTTTAGCAGCGTAAAGGACTATACACACTACGTACCCACTGCAAGTCAAGGCAGCTGGATTCCAGCCTGGCTCTACCACTACCAGTTAACGTATTTTAGGATTAACCCTAGGCTTAGGTTTCCTCATCCATAAAATCGGTGCGTTGGGCTGGAGGATCTCAAGGCTTCCTTCATTATTGAATCCTGCGACCTTAATTTATGTATAAATAGAAAGTGTCCAGGAGAGCTTTGGCATTCACGTTTCTCCATGAAAGGGACAGAGAAATCAGAAAGAGTAGCAGGGGTATATTGAAGGTTAGCAAAGTGCCATAAAGAGTTAAAATCTGTGCCATATTCAAGAGCAGCTTCATAAATCCAGACATTTTAAGTTGGCCTAATCTTTCTTTCTTCCTGTCAAGCTATTTCCTTCCAGAGGGACCTCAGATCTGTTATCAAAAAGAGGGTAACAGATGGGTCCCAGCAGCCCTGCTGGCACTGTTATAGATTGAGCTCAGAACACAGGCAGCCTCGAGTTGGCTGAGCTACTATTTGGCTTCTTGTCTGCATTTTGCACATGCCCCTGAAACCCAACAGATGACAGTGTTCAATTGTGCCACTAGCCCCTTTTCTTTTCATGAGATTTCTTTGCTCATCTCTTTCTGCTCAGCCCCTAAAGTAATGGAAATCTTCTCAGAGTTGCGGGAGGGGACAGATTTTCCTGCTGGATTTTGGGTTACCTTTTGCCTAAATAATTTACTCTGAAGTATTTGAAAGCTTTTCTCTGGGCTAGATTTTGGGAGGGTGCAGAGTTATCTAAAACAGTAGTTTTCTAAATGGGGCCCTAAAACCAGCAGGCCTCATCATCACCTGGATACTTGCTAGAAAGGCATATTACCTGCACCACCTCATACCTCCCGAATCAAGAACTCGGGGTGGGACCCAGCCGTCTGTGTTTCAGCACTTCCTCGAGGGGATTCTGATGCACAGTAGTTTAAGAACCGCTGGTCTAAAACTTAGTCCCATCCCTCTAGGAGTTTACAGTTTAATAAAGGAGTTAAACATAAGTGAAAAGGTAGACAATAGTGTGATAGTTAAATCAAGATAGTTGATGAGCAATGTCAGGTTAAATATAAATAGCTACCAGTTAATGGGCATTTGCTCTGGACCAGGTACTAAGCAGTGTATATGCAGGGTCTCACGTTACCATGGCAACTGTATGAGGTTAGGAATTACACAAGGGAGGAAACTGATGTCCAGAAAGTTTGAATCACTTGCTCTGGTTTATAGTTAGAAAGTGAAGAAGCTGGGATTTGAATTTGAGCCTCTCTATGTTAATACGTTAAGAGACAGGCATCTGTATAGGATACTTTTATGGAGGAGGAACGAGGATGGCTTATCATCCAGCAGCATCAGGAGGCAGAGTGCCCAGGGCCCACGATATTTTAAAAGGCCCCTGAGAAGCTTTGAATTTCTTTCAAAATTAAAAGAAAAAGTGATTATATTCCTATGTGGATTATATTCCGGTGTGGATTATATTTCTTTCTACCAATGCAGATGTGAAGCAAATTTTTAGGTTTTTGTTTTGTTTTGTTTTGTTTTGAGTGAGAGAAGGAGCCCGTGAAGGCAAAAGTGCCTAAGGCCCACAAAAGTCATACTGCGGTCCTGAGAACTGCGATTTGAGACAGGCATTAAAGGAAGCTCATAGTCTGGAAAGGTGGAGAAAAGGGGGTGAGAGTCCAGCCAAGTTAACTGAGGAGAGTAACATAAAGAAAATCCTGGAGACAGGAAGGTGATCACAGAAGCAATATGATAATAAGATAGCCGTATTCTCCAGACCAAAAACCTGGAGACATCTTCTGATGCATAATCTGATCGTAGGACCAAAATCAAGACTGTCCTGAAAAAAAAAAAAAAATTAAAACCTGATCTTCAAAAATGAAAGGAGGCTGATAGTATATGCAAGATGACACACTATCTACAAATTGGCTTCTTGCCCTCACATCAGCCAGCCACACCTCCCCTCAGCTCCCGCACTGTTTTGGAGAGCATCAGGCCATATTCTCAAAATCTGAGGGTGCATTAGAAAGACACCTTTTCTCATCGTACCTCACCTACTGTCTCTTGTTAACAAAACTTGTTATGAGTGCTGGGAGATAAACAATCTCCCTTGAGATCTTCAGCACTGTGTTCTAGTTCCCTAGGATCAATCTTCCCAGAGGCTTTTGCCAACAGCTTGGTCATCCTCCAGCTGTAGACCCGCCAGCTAAGGATTGCGCGCCAATACCCCATACAGTGATGCATATGCCTGATCTTTCCTGTGTGGTCACAGAGAACATCTACAGAGTCATCTGCAGCACACAGACTTTTCTTAAAACAAAGAACCGTGTATATATTTACTTTAAGGAAGGCACGGTTGCAAGAATGTCATGTAAAGAAAGGGTAATTGTGTTTTAGTCAGTGTTCTCCAGAGAAACAGAACCAATAGGAGAAATATGTATGTCTGAGAGAGAGAAAAGGGAGGGAGGGAGGGGAAATTATTTTAAGGAATTGGAATTGGCTCACACAGTTTTAGAGGCTGGCAAGTCTGAATTCTGTAGGACAGGCCAGCAGGCTAGAAACTCAGGCAAGAGTTGTTGCAGTTTTGAGTCAGAATTTTGCAGGGCAGCAGGCTGGAAACTTAGGCAGTCTCTTTGTTGCAGGTTTGAGGAGAGTTCCTTTCTTTTCAGGAAACTTTCAGACTTTGCTCTTAAGGCCTTCAACTGATTGGACAAGGCCCACCCACATTCCAGAGGGTAATCTGCTTTTCTCAGAGTCTTCTGATTTCAGTGTTAATCACATCTGAAAAATACTTTCATAGTGACATCTAGACTGGTGTTTAACCAAATAACTGGGCACCATAGCCTAGCCAAGTTGCCACATAACATTATCAGAGGTTATATGCAGAAGCCTGAACTACGTGCTAAGAGAGCATGGAACCATTAGCGTTTGTAAACTCACCATCGGAATTATATAAATACATTGCTATACAAATATATTGGCTTTCTATAGGTGTGGGGCAAGGATATAGCTGTACGGGGTGATGGAAGGAAATAATTTCCAAGAGGACTAAAAATTGACAATACTTGTCCAACCTTTGTAGATACATGCAGCAGAGGGCAGTGGGGGAGGAAGGAGGGAGAGGGATGGAAAGGAGGGGGAGCTCTTGTCACATGTACGTTTGAAACAGAGTATTTAGAAGAAACCTAATCCTTATATTTATGGAGCTATATCTTTTTAAAAAATTTTTATTGGAGTACAGTTGATTTATAGTGTTGTGTCAGTTTCAGGTGTACAGCAAAGTGAGTCAGTTATACATATACATATATCCACTCTTTTTTCGATTCTTTTCCCATATAGGCCATTACAGGGTATGGAGTAGAGTTCCTTGTGCTATTTAGTAGGTCCTTATTAGTTATCTATTTTATATATAGTAGTGTGTATATGTCAATCCCATTGACATATGTCAATGTCACTTGACACATGTCAATCCCTGCTTCTGCGAGGTGAGTTATTTGGTACTCCCTAAAATAAAAATGACATTTAAACACAGTAGATTTCATATTCCCCGTGACCTGCTTCTTATGGTGATCTCTGTGCATTCCTTTTTTCTTTTTAAATTAGTAATTTTTGGCTTTTTTTTTCTGTCTGACAAGACTATGGAAAAGAATTTGTCTTTCTCCCTGTGAGTGACACCACTAGAAGATCCTTTTATGTTCTTCATGAGACCTTCTGAAATCAGCTTTTTCTGTCTATGGCTTTTGGCTGAGGAGTTAGTACATTGGGTCTTACACCCATGTGAATGCTGGAAATGAAAAACGGGTAAAGGGATAATCTTTTGACTCCTTCTCTGGAAGCCGGGTAATGATATATTTGGGCTGTCAGAAGAATCAGACTCTTTGAGCACACACTAACCCCCCTCTCTCAGTCTTGCTGTTTGAATGGGCTCTATCCCAGTTCCAAACATTTGCCCTTTCTCCAAGGTAAATTGATACTCTGTAAACTACAGTGTTCCCTTGTTTATTCACTGTTTTCTGGCTTTGCCCTGAACCAAACCTGGAAGACCAAACTTGGCACTGACTCTGTGTTCATTTACTTTTGTAATTATATTTTATCATTTGGTGCATTATATTTGGTGACTAGGTGCTGATAATTAAGTATCATCAAAAGTCCTTTAAATTGTTACTTTAATTCAGGACTTAAATTTTTTTTTTTTTTTTTTTTTTTTTTCCCAAAAGAGCCTATTTTGGTGTCTCGCCCCACTCCCACCCCAGCCACCTCTGCGCCTCTGGCCAGCCCTTCCCAGAGCAGGCTTCCAATAAGTGCTGGCAGATAGACAGATATGTTCTTGGGTCCATCCAATTTCCATTTGAGATAGACATGGCAAGTTTTATTATCCCAATTTCATAGGTGAACAAACTGACTCAATAAGTGAGCTATTTAATAGCATCCAGAAATGAGAAAGTGGTAAAGTTGGGACTTGAACTTAAGTCTTCTCCCTTCTAGCCCAGTGCTTGTCAATTAGACAGATAATTTTTCTGAACTTCTGTAGGTTGATGTGTTTATTCCTATTCTCCCATTGTCCCATGGAAAAGTACATCAAGTTCAATAGCCAAAGTTTCCCAAAGAGAGATTTTGAGAATAACTGAGTCAGAACTCACCTCTGACTTTTCACACTGTCATGTGACCTACTGAATTCTTTTCACGCTTGAACACGCATTTCCCACCTCAGCAAATCCATGACGGCTACTGCTGTTGTCAGTAAGCTGCTCCCCATCTGTGATGTGTGGGACCAGCTCCAGTGGCTGGAGGCCAGAGGGAGGCGAGGGAATCAGGCCTCTCAATGTACATTTAAGTTTTCTGCATATCTATAGATATGGTGTTTGTTTGCGGTGAGGAATTTTATAGTGAGAAAAAGCCACGAGCGCCGAGACGAGGTGGTACAACTAGCTGTCCTGTGGGAGGAACACCCACAGAGGAGCCCTTTTGTACTGTGTTGGCTTCTAGCTTGAGGAAAAATCCAAGGTACTTCTCCAGCTGGCATAGCAAAATGTCAAAACTGATGTGAGGAAAAAAAAGACCTTTATGAAAACTGATGGCATTTGAGGCAGATAAGAAGTCATGGCTTTTGAAAGCAAGATGTACTAGCGTATCAGGGACCCAGCAGGAAAGAGCTGACACATTCGAATAAGGGTAATTGGAGAAATATTTAATAAAGGGAGTATTTACAAAGATGGTGGCAACTTGTGAGGAACTCACAAGGAATAGTGTGATAACCCAGGAACAGTAACAGAACAGCTGTTATTCCTAGGCCTCAGGGGGTGAGGGGACGTGGTGATTCCCAGAACCCAGAATGAGAATTTTGGGTAGAAAGGTCCATCCTACAAGGAGCTGTGACCTACTCTTGAGGGACATAGTCAGCCTGAGGCCTTCCCACAGGAAGGAAGCCTCCTTCCTTCCTCCTCTGATCTCCCACCAGGGGCCCTCACTGGTTAAAACGAAGGGGAATTTAGAGGGTGAGGTGAGGGAGCCTCCCAGGGAGGAGAGCAACGTGGAAAAAGTAGGAAAGTGGACCTGAGGAAGCAAACAGAAGTTAGGCAGCACAGCTGGCTTAATTGGAGAGTGATGGAAGCTCAGGTTCTGAAAAGTGGACTGAGTTATATAAACATACAGGATTAGTTAAGTACTCCTCCAGTGCATTGGAGGATCTCCAGTCTGTTTTCAATATACATATGAGAGTTCCTTTAGAACAAAGGCTGTCAAAAACGCAATCTAGGATTGGGTCACGCTTTGTAGAAATCCAAGCTATACCAATGGAGGAAATTAGAATGTCACCTTCCCTCCATTTTAATTGTTGGTTAAAGGATGTGGCTTTTTAAAATTGTCAACATAAGAGAGTTTGGTTCTAGGTAATGGCTGGGGAGTAAATTTGTTTTTAATTTTTAAATTTATTTTATTGAAGTATAGTTGATTTACAATGTTAATTTCTGCTGAACAGCAAAGTGATTCAGTTATATACATGCTCTTTTTATTTATTTATTTATTTTTTTTTTTGTGGTATGCGGGCCTCCCCCTGTTGTGGCCTCTCCCGTTGCGGAGCACAGGCTCCGGACGCGCAGGCCCAGCGGCCATGGCTGCGCAACCACTGCGCCACCAGGGAAGCCCCATGCTCTTTTTAAAAAATATTCTTTTCTATTATGGTTTATCACAGGATATTGAATATAGTTCCCTGTGCTATACAGTAGGGCCTTGTTCATTCATTCTCTATATAATAGTTTGTATCTGCTAATCCCAAACGCCAAATCCATCCCTCCCCCACCCTCTCTCCCCCTTGGCAACCACAAGTCTGTTCTCTATATCTGTGAGTCCGTTTCTGTTTCATAGATAAGTTCATTTGTGTCACATTTTAGATTCCGCATATAAGTGATATCACATGGTATTTGTCTTTCTCTTTCTGACTTACTTAGTACGATAATCTCTAGGTCCATCCATGTTGCTGTAAATGGCATTATTTCATTGCTTTTTATGGCTGAGTAGTCTTCCATTGTATATATGTACCACATCTTCTTTATCCATTCATTTGTTGATCGACATTTAGGTTGTTTCCATGTCTTGGCTATTGTGAATAATGCTGCTATGAACATAGGGGTGCATGTGTCTTTTCGAATTACAGTTTTGTCCAGATGTATGCCCAGGTGTGGTACTGCTGGATCATACGGTAACTCTATTTTTAGTTTTCTGAGGAACCTCCGTACTGTTTTCCATAGTGGCTGCACCAACTTACATTCCCACCAACAGTGTAGGAGGGTACCCTTTTCTCCACACCCTCTACAGCATTCATTATTTGTAGACTTTTTAATGATGGCCATTCTGACTGGTGTGAGGTGATACCTCATTGTAGTTTTGATTTGCATTTCTTAATAATTAGCGATGTTGACCACCTTTTCCTGTGCCTGTTGGCCATCTGTATGTCTTCTTTGGAGAAATGTCTATTTAGGCCTTCTGTCCATTTTCTGATTGGGTTGTTTGTTTTTTTGTTATTGAGTTGTATGAGTTGTTTGTATATTTTGGAAGTTAAGCCCTTGTCAGGGATATCATTCGCAAATATTTTCTCCCAGTCTGTAGGTTGTCTTTCAATTTTATCTATGGTTTCCTTTGCTGTGCAAAAGCTTATAAGTTTGATTAGGTCCCATTTGTTTATTTTTGTTCTTATTTCTATTGCCTTGGGAGACTGACCTAAGAAAACACTGGTACGATTTATGTCAGAGAATGTTTTGCTATGTTCTCCTCTAGGAGTTTTATGGTGTCATGTCTTATGTTTAAGTTCTTAAGCCATTTTGAGTTTATTTTTGTTCATGGTGTGAGGGTGTGTTCTAACTCCACTGATTTACATGCGCTGTCCAACTTCCAGGGAGTAAAATTTTTAATTCACTCCCTTAAACTATCTGAAATGTTGATCAACTGAGAATCAGAATTTATGGTAGATTGAGTGAAAAATATGTAATGCAAATGGTCCTTTACATGTTCCAAAATGTGCCCTGGATTAAGCCCAGGCAGCAGAGAACTATGTACCTGTACCATGTTGCAGAGGATCCCACAGTTTCTTTATTCTGTTTTGTTTTTGTTGTAGGTCAATGGCTTATCTTGATGGAAAACGTTAGGTCAGCCCAGTGAAACTCATCTCTATGCCAAGGATATTACTGAGACCATGATTTTCTAATCAGAATATCCGTGCTCTCATGAGCCAATCCAATCCAATCTCCATCTTGACTATTAGTTAAATAATGTGACTTTATTTAATAACATTTATGTAATTGATCATGTTTATCCCTTTGAGTTGACTCCTTGGAATTTTATGTTTCACAGCCAAGTTTATCACTTACTAGTATCAAATGTATAGAATTCCAGAATATATATTTTATTGTATTACTCTAAGTCTTAATTTCGTGTTGTGATCCTGTCACTTTTTTTTTTCCCAGATATTTTTAAGTCATATGGTGGTGGTGGGTTTTTATATATCTACCAGCTTTGTCTTAAAGTGAAAGTATAAATAAGCACATATATCCTCTTCACAGAAATGTTCACGTTTCCCCTGATTTTTTTTTGCCTCTTTGCTCTTATCTTGGCACCTCTTTTAATTCCTTGCTCCTCCATCTTGTTTCCTGCATATTGAAATTCCACTCTTCATTTAAGACCCAGACCAAATGTCTCTTCCTTCCTAAAACATTCTCCAGTCTTATCAAACAGAAGGAATCCCTCCATCTCCTGAATCTCATTGTACTTTGAACCTTTTTGTGGCCATCCTCACATTCTGCCTCATGTTATATTTACTAGAGACTCTCTTAACCTATCTGGATGTAAGCCACTTGAGGCTTATACATCTTTATATCCCAGACTACCTTAAACAGCATTTATACTGAAGTTGTAACTTAAAGTCAAATATAAATTGAAAGGGGGATAGTGAAGTCATTTAGATGGGTGAATTTTAGAAACTTCAGTGCAGTATTTAGTTTCCTTCTACCATGGGAAATCATTTAGATTTTCCTAATTGACACTGGCCTATGATTTCCTTCATCACACAGCTCTTGTCTGGTTTAGGAATCAAAGTTGTACTGACACCATAAAACAAACTAGGAAGCCTTCCTTTTCTTCTGTTCTTCGGAATAACTTGTATAAGCCAGGGGGTTTCTCTAATACGTGAGAATTAGGTAATATTTATAGAATTGTCTGTGCCTATTCCTTATTTGGGAGATAGATATTTTACTAGTAATGTGATTTCTTAATGATTACTGGTCTGTTCAGGTTTTCTAATTCTTTCTGCATCAACTTTGCTATTTAATATTTTTCTAGAAAATTGTTCATCAAAGTTTTCAAAGGTTTTGGAATAAAATTGTTCATATTCTCTTACTAGTTTTCAATCTCTACTATATCTGTAGTTAGTTATATAATTCTTTTATTCCTAATATTATCTATTTGTATCATCTCTCATTTTTCCTTGTTCAATCTTTCTAGAGATGGGTTCATATTATTAGTCTTTTGTAATAACTAGATTTGGTTTCGTTAATTTTTTCCTTTTGTTTTTCTTTGCTTGTTTTCTACTTTATTAAATTTTGCTTTCACCTCTTTTTTCTCCCTGATATTAATATTGCTATATTGGTTTTCTTCTTGTTCGTATGTTTCATGTTCTTTCTATTTATCTCAGAGGTCCCTGCTTTTGCCACTGAGCACCAATCACCATTTACTTCTGCCAACATGTCCATAACTGAACTACAAGTTCATGGAGTGCCATGATACATTTCCCTACTGCTAACTTCCAGTTCCAGTTCAAGAGGGAAATTGGAGACTGGAATTGTCAGACCTGTATCTTTCATCTAACCATATTGGAAGTGGCCTCCTTCTCAACTTTATTATAATGAACTAGCTGAGTATAACTACTTACCTGAGCCCCAGTTTCCTATCTATAAACCATCAACCCAGTACACACACAATCCACCCAAACTTATGTGGCAGCCCTGCCCTGGGCAGCCCACATGGATCCTTCAACCAGACTCCTGTCTCCATCCTGCCAACCTGGTCCTATACAGTCCATTTTCCATTCACTGGCTTGAGTGAGTCTTTCAAATGAGAATATCATTCTTTCCCTACCTATCTTTTTAAAACCCTCCAATGTCTTCTCATTTATTTTGGAATAAAATTCTGATCTTTTTTTTTTTTTTTTTTTTT
>NC_041222.1:35549190-35593517 GCF_002837175.3 Physeter macrocephalus
GGCCTCTCGCTGCTGTGGCCTCTCCCGTTGCGGAGCACAGGCTCCGGACGCGCAGGCTCAGCGGCCATGGCTCACGGGCCCAGCCGCTCCGCGGCATGGGGGATCTTCCCGGACCGGGACACAAACCTGTGTCCCCTGCATCGACAGGCGGACTCTCAACCACTGCGCCACCAGGGAAGCCCTCTGATTCTTAACTATAGTCTGTAAGGCCCTGTGTCCCCCAGTTGCTGCTTACGTCTGTGATCACTAAGACCACTCTCTCTACCAGCCCTCAGTCTTGCCCACCAGACTCTTCCAGTTTAGTGATTTAGTGCCAGCTAAATCTCTCTGTCTAGAACTCTCCTGACATGCTGGCTTATTCTCATGGTTTGGGGTTCCCCAGAGAGACCTCCTATAACTGCTCCATCTACAGTAGCAATAACTGTACCACCAAGTTATTCTAGTTTTCTAGTTTTCAATAACTAGTTTCAAGAACTAGTTATTCTAGTTTGCCCCTCCCACCTAGGGGACGTCTAGCAATACCTGGAGACATTTTTGATTGCCACAACTCGGGCGATGCTACTGCCATCTATGGGTAGAGGTCACAAATGCTGCTACACATCCAACAATCACTAGAGCGCCCCGCAGGACACAGGATTATCCAGCTCCAAGGGCCAACAGTGCCAAGGCTGAGAACTGTGCTCCATTCCACAGCCCTGCTTCATTTTCTTCCTACCACTTTTTTTTTCTGTCTGAAAAGATCTGTTTATCTGTTTAATTGATTTTGTCATGTCTGTCTCCACACGTGAGAATGGACCCTCCAGGAAAGCAGACATTTGGTTTGTCTTGTTCACTGCTGTACCCCTAGTGCTTAGAGCAACCCTTGCCACATGCTGAGGCACCTCATAAATACACCTGATTGAAGGAATGGAAAAGAAAGTCAAGTTCGTCCAACATAATTGGCTTTTAATAAAAATGATAATTACTGGTGTTCACTTCTTCCTTTTCCGAGGGAGATGTGCTAGATTTCGCTTGGCAGTGATTTAGTTCAGGCTACTATAACAGATTGCCATAGATTGATTGGGTGGCTTATAAACAATACAAATTTATTTCTCAAAGTCCTGGAGGTTGGAAATTCAAAGTCAGGGTGCCAGCATGGTTGGGTTCTGGTTAGAGCCCTCTTCCAGGTTTCAGACTTCCAACTTCTCACTGTATCCTCGAATAGTAGAAAGAGTGAGAGAGCTCTCCTGGGTTTTTTTATAAGGGCACTAATTCCACTCATGAGTGTCTCACCCTCCTCACCTCACCTAATCCTAATTACTTCCCAAAGGCCCCCACCTCCTAAAACCATCACACAGGAGAGGCTCAACTGATGAATTGTGGGGAGGGCACAAACATTCAGTTCATAACAGGAATATGCATCTTTTCTAATGTTGCAAAATCCATCTTTCCCCTTCTTTTTTTTTTTTTTTTTTTTTTGTGGTATGTGGGCCTCCTTCTGCTGCGGCCTCTCCCGTTGCGGAGCACAGGCTCCGGACGCGCAACCCGGTTCCCCTGCATCGGCAGGCGGACGCGCAACCACTGCGCCACCAGGGAAGCCCCTTTCCCCTTCTTTTGAAATTTGAGACCATAGTTATCATTTTCAGTGTTCTGGTACATTTCTTCTTCTTTATAGTGCTTCCAAGATTCTTACAGCCTTTCGGTTTGCTTCGGGTGCTGTTACCCACTTCACTCAGCCTCATGGAGAAAAACAGGTGTGCCTGTTCAGTTGTTTTGGTTCTTTTTTTGTTTTTTTTGTTTTGCCTTTGTTATCCATTGCCTAAACCAGTTTGAATCTCCAGAGAGGAAAAATTATTCTGTTTACTTAATCATCTGTTACATCGTCAACTCAAGTAGTCCTTGACCATACATAATCTTCAAAGACTTTTTTTATTTTTGCTTTTTTAAACTTCAGTTCATTAAATGATCATCTGAAAGTGTTAGGCTCTCACAGAATAACTAAAAATCCCCTGGATTGACATCTACCATGCACTTTTCGTCCATGTAATAATCAGGATGCTACTTATTGCATTTAAGTAGGAATTGTTGTTGTTGTTTTTTAAATAATTATAACTGCTTCAGTGGGATGAATAAGATAGTATATTTCCTCAGGTGCCCAGCTGACACTGAGCTGGGCTATTTTGCCTTGACAAAATATGTCTGAGAGAACATCCTGTAAGACAAGAGGAAATATCGTTGGTGATAACAGATGTCCCATATTTCCCCATTCAATGAAGCGCTACTTAAATGTTTTGAAGGTATTCTATGATTGGCCTGATGACAATAACTTAATCACTTTCTCTCCCAACTGTTGACTTTTAAAACAGATATTAAGGGTAGGTTCAATTACAGTGTCTGTTCTACAGCACGTAACTTCTTTTTCTGTAGCTCCAACTGCTACTTTTTTCCACCTGAGGAGGGAAACTCCTAATGAGCCACACTTCACAAAAAGACCCCATTTTTAGCCTTCACCCTGGACATCCAGGGTACAACCAGCTCTGAAGCCATCTATTTTCCCCTGCCGATTTCTGGTTCATCTTGGCTTTGGGAACTGTACTACGTTTTTTGCTGAACCCTGAAAAAGTCATGACCCCCTAATGGCCCCACCCCCAATTCTCCATTGCTGAACGATAGAAGGCACATGAGAAATTATTTTCATAACTGCTTATAATTTGGAAGAATTTTGTAGGCTTTCAGTTTAAGTAGAGAGAGAAAAATTCACTTTTTCCTCTTCTCCCTTCCCCACTGCCCTCTCACCAGCCCCAACAGCCATGGAGAAGACAAGGAGTGCCCTTCATTTTAAGAATAGGAGCTAACATTTCTTAAGTATTTACCGTGGCCAGGTCCTCTGCTGAGTAATTCACTTTCCTGTTTTCTTGGTGTTAGCTCAATCGGAGGTTACCAAAAACTGCCATATCCCCCTGTTCTACCGTAGCGCCCTCCCCAACCCACCTACCCACTACCCCACCAAAAAAGGAAAAAGATCATATAATATGGGATTTCTAAAAGCCTAGTTCAGAGGATGGTGCCTATAGTTACTTTTCACATTGACATTTTGCCTGATCATGATCAGAAGTCTTTGTTTGATTTGTCTGACAACATATTCTTTTCCTTTGAAGATCAAACTAATCAATGTACGCTTTTCTAGTATGTGAGCTTTTCATTCACATTTCATTTGACTTAACTCCATCAAATATTTCTGTTGGCATTTTTAGTATTAATAATAGTAGCTAACCTTTATTGTGAGTTATTTTAACCCAGTCTCTCTAAAATCTCTACCTAAGTTATCTTGCTTTAAAGTAACATTGTTAGTATTGTCCATTTGTGAGTCAGCAGTCTGAGGCACCAGGCAGTTTAGTAACTGGTCCAAACTCGCTAATAAGTAGTGGAAGTTAGATTCAAACTCAGGACTTCTGACCCCAGAGCCTAAATGCTTACTGGTCACATGGCTTTATTTCTCAATAGTCAAACCTGTGTGGATCTTGGGCAAACATCCTAACTTTCTCTAGAATCTCCAACTGGACTTCTTTATGTATCTTGCTATGCTTCCTTAGTCCATTTTTATTATGGTCTTAACCACTGTCTATGAAATGAAAATAATTACACTACCATCTCACTGGGTGTGCCGTGAAGCTGCAGGAATTTTTTTAAAAAAGAGGTTTCAGGGGAAGTAAATTCCTTCCAATCTGTGCTTTGAGCCCATTCACATCCAGCCTTACTCAGGAACAGGAGTGACAGCAGTTTTCCTGAGCAGACACAAAAATCAAGGGGCATTTCTGACTCCACAACCTGCGTGAAAGAGTATTTTATATTCCCAAGAGAAACTCTTCACAGCCCCAGCTCCATCCCCCAGCTGGAGCAGAGCAGCAGTGGTGATGGGCTCACTGGGAGATCTGAGAGGCAGGTGATCGTCCTTATTTAGATGTGCCCGTGATCACGTGACCAGAAAATGGAGGCGACTCCGTATTTCCAGTTAAGTGCTCCAGACAGGGGATGCTGAGGAGCAGTAACCGAGCATCCTTCTCACTCTCCAGCCTCCTCTGTCCTCAGAAGGTAGGTGGGTCCTGGTGCGGCTTTAGGAGGATGGGCTGTGGGAGGTCGGATTGCAATGGAGAGTGTCGCTTTCACAGACTGGGCTATTGCAGCTGAGAAGTTGGAGGGGGAGAGAGAAGGGGGTGACAGGATGCAGAGCTCTGCCCAGCCCCTCACAAGTGACAGCTGGCAGCTGCGTTTCACTCTGTATCACCTCTTACTGGAAGGGCTTGTGGTCCTGTACGCTATCTCCTGCCCCTTCCTTGGTGATCAGGTAATTAGGTAAACAGACTCTGCACGGCTATAAACATTTTTTTATTCCTTTATGTCTATGATGAAAATGGAGATAGAAAATCAAAAGAAATGACAGTTTGGAAACCATTGAGGACTCTCGTCTGATGGGTATTGAAATGTCTATTTGGATTATTTGACAAGCAGAGTGGCCCTGGTACAGTGGCATTTTTATTTTTTATGTTATTGCTAATAGTCATTGAAGCTAGTAACATACACTTCTCTTTTTTCTGATGAATCTTGTAACCTTTCCACCTTACCTAAGTTCTAAGCTGCAGAAATAGGTCATCCTCAAAAATGGGCTTATGTTGTTTTCTATTGCTTTTTCAAAACCAAGACAGAATACGCTATTTAGAGAATATCAGTATTTTACTGAGAAACTAAGTTATGTGAGAAACTAGAAAAAAATTATCACCTGGTTAATTTCAAACAAGAAATACATAGGTTACGGAATTCCTCTGTGGAAACCAAAAAAAACAAGACTCCCATCTAGAAGGAGTGATTTAAAGTGTGATTCTGCCTGAGATCAGTGTCATGACAAATCACCTGTCATGGTGACTTAAGGAGGGGGGACATAATCGCTATAAACTGCCCCCCTTCTTTCATAGGAACTGTTGATGTGCTGTGGATCTTATGTAAACTGCTATTCGAGCACAGCTTCTGGGCTCATTTCCCACCAGATGGTCCCCCGACCCCCTCCTAGAGAGAAAAATAGAAGCTGCCACTGAATGAGTCCACTTCAAAATGTTCATTTGATGAAAGTTTTCTTAAAATCATAGTTGATAATATTCACAGGATGTAAAAACTGGAATTATTAGATTACACTTCCTGGTAATTAAAAAAAAAAATGATCCATGACCTTTCTGTTAATTTAAAGAGACAGATTATCTGGGAGAAAGAAAGTGCCTTTCCGGAAGTATCTCTATCAGTAAATTATACTTATGCAGGCTAGTGAAAGCTCTGTACTTTAAAATGGCTTGGACCTTGCTCTGCAACTCAAAGACAAATAAACAAGACTAGGCTGTTGTCATGCACAGTCAGCTGCACTAAACATCCCCAGGAGATTTCGCTTTGTAATGCAAAGTTACCCTTTCTATCCTAAATAAGATCTAAAGCTTCATAGGTGCTTAAGGGTAATGAGCCAGATTGTCCTTCCTATTAACAAGAAGTCAAATTAACTTTTTTCCAATGGTTAGGGCTCTCTTTGGTACTTTCCAGTGAATTTCCATTTGGTTTCTCATTCTTGAATGTCTTTTTACTCAGGGAGGGATTTATCTCATTAAATAAAGGATCACGATACTTTTTTGATCTTTAGACTTCATACTTTCTAGCAAGCTAGAAGACGGCGCGGGGTTTGCACATAGGTTCAGGTACTCAATATCTGGTTGTGACAGGAAAGCTTGAGTTCACCTACAGCAAATAAAAGCTTATTTTTTTCTTCTTCGCTAGCCTGGAATTGCTTTGACATGCCAAGATTTTGCAGACAGTGGCTTTACTCGAATCAACTTCCTGCTAGAGTAGTATTTGAATTTGGGATGGGTTCTCAATTCCTTATCCATTCTAGTCAGTAGGATAGTTGGGGGAGAGGGGAAGGGATGAGAAGGCGCAGAGGGAAAAGTAGTGAAGGACAGATTCTGTCCCTGGTATCCTGTCCGTATCAGAGTTGACACAGAACATTTGGGTACAGCTTTTTTCTAGATTAATAATGGCAGGAGTCATGGGGTAGTGGTGGATAGGTGTGCCAAAGGGTTGCAGGAGAAGAGACAGGAACAGATACCCCTGTCTGAACATCATGATCATTTGAAGGCTCTGTTAAGCCATTTGCCTGGGGTTTTGATAGTTGTGTGATTCTCCGTATTATTCTTGCATCCTGAGTTTCAATCGCTAAGGTAAGATAAGCTGAAACAAATTGTAGAATTGATTTTGACTCACTTCCTCAGTGTATAAGCAAGCAAATGATCTCTAGTTAGAGTGAGGGATTGACTCAAGGTCACAGTCAGTGGCTGGGCCAGGATCAGAGCCCAAGTGGCCAGCTCTTGATCTCGTGCTATTTCCTTTCACCCCAGGCCTTTGAGAAGCCCTTAGCAAAACCTGGTCCGTGCATTTACATTTCTCAGAGCTTAAAAAAAACACACAAAAAAAACCCTACTACTCTTCTATTTTAAGGGTAAGGTAGCATTTCCTAATTCCTTTACAACACTTACAAATTTGGGGGAAATGAAACTGGACTGCATTCTCAGAGCTTTTGCATTTATTATGAACAAGATGCTATATCTACCCCTAAAGACTGCATGTGATACAAAGGCAAAACAAATGGCTTGCAAAAGGCGGAGTAAAGTCAATTCCATAAGAGGTGGAACTGAGGGGCTCTGGGACCTCCAAGTTGGGAGAGCCTTGCTCCTCCTTTATTGTAGAGGAGTAAATACAGGATTCATGGATGAGGTGGATTCAGTAGTTGGGGGAAGGAACATTTCAGCAGAAGGGAATATACACCAAGACAGGGAAGAGAACTGTCAACTAGACTTGGGAAACTAGGAGCTCATGCTGTCTGAAAGGTAGAGCATTGGGGGATGCTAGTGGTGGATTGATCTAAACGGTGGAAAGCCCTGAGGGTCAAAGAAATTTGTATGAAATGTGTTGGCAGTGGGCAGCCAGTGTTTTATGAGTTGAGGGTTTGGATTGGCAATAGACTGGCGATGGTGTGGGACAGATGGGAGGCAAGAGGAGAGGTGGTAGTCCACGTGAAATAGAATGGACTGAGCCCGTCTAGGATGGAAAGAAGAGAGGCGATTACAGAACTGCAGACGCGGAAGAAAGGCATAGTGCTTGAAAACTGAGGAAGATAAGAGTCTTCTGAGGAGGTGCCTAGTGAAGAATTGGCGCACCCTGTGATAGGGTATCTTTTCATTCCTCATGACTGAGAATCTGCAGCCTTGCTGCCCTCGATATAAGTTAATATAAGCAAGGTGACAAAAGCATGAAGCTCTCTCATATGAACAAGATAGACTCAGCTTTGGCAGGAGCACTTTCAGAAAGCTAAATCCACATCTGATTAGTCAGCATCACGTCCTGGTCCCAACGCAGGGCCATGGTTTCTATGACGACACTCCCATTGTTAGCAAGAGCGCAGGGCTGCAAGCCTCTAGATCTACTGAGGTGGACCTAATGGAGTGGGATGTAAAGAGGATGGTGACTTTTTCTTCCAGTCATCCCCTTCCTTCCTAGGCAGTGGCAGTTTGAGGACAGGGATCAGGCCGAATGGTGCCCCTGACAAGTGCCAAGAAGATCCTGACTCATAGAGTAGAAATCAGAATGAGTCTTGATAGTGGGCATGGGGGCTGGGGACAAAGAAGGGAGAAGGGGAACAGGGGAGCTCAGATATAATCTATCCCCACTCCTTCCCCAGCCTATCCACAAGATCCAGCCCCAAAACTGCTACCTGTTGTCTGGAGACTTCCAGGTTTATCCACTCTGCCCACATTTGGAGGAACTCCTATCTCTGAAACTCCATGATTATCACTCATGGATTTTACCCCACAGTTTTGTGTGAACTTGTATGTCTTTTCCTCTTTATTCTCCTAGATTTTAAATTCTCAGACACACACAGAATGTGTGTCTGAACCATTCTCTTTGTAAATACCCTCCCCCAGACTAACACTTTCCACGTGGTTCTAGGACTGAACCGTCTGTTAAATTCCTACCTGAAAGAATAATAACCTAGGAAACAAACAGTGAGTACCAGAGAATCTACATCTATCAAGGCTTATGGGAAACTGGTTTGGAAACCCTAGGGGGGGTAATCAGAATTGTTTAGGGGTAGTTTTGCCTGGAGACAGAGATCTTTCAAAGTCCCTCCAATCCAAAAATTCAGAAAGGAACATAGGCTTCCTATAGTGCCCTCAAAAACAGGATTTACTGTTGTCCAAATCCAATATGGAAAACCCCATTCATAAAGCTACCATTGCCCATGAAGCAAGAGAATAAAAATGTTGCCACTTAGGCAATTACGTTTTTCTATGTCCAACTCCCAGAAACACCCAGGAAAGGGTTGATGAAGTTGGAAGTTCTAGAGATAGCTCTTCCTAAAACAAAACAGGAGTAAAACCAACATAATGTGATCTCAGGAGAGCAGCTGTGCACAAGATCGGTTAGGAGGGCAGGTAAAATGGAGATGAGAGAATAGCTAGAGATTATTGATCTCTGGAAAGGTATTGATAACTGAAAGAAAGAAAGCTTGGGATGGAGTATAGCCCCATTCCTGGGCTAGCTGTGGGGAAGTTTTCTTTGTTGATTAGACTAAGTTCAGGGATCATCACAGGTCATGTTCTTGATATAACTGAATCATGTTCTTGATATAACTGAGACTGAATTTACGAGGAGAAGCTTCTAACCACAATTTTCATGCACTTAACAGTTTATAGACTCAAGGCTTGTTTCTAATTTGCTTTGTCGTAGGTGGCTGGTCTTAGGCTGTTAATTTTATTTCCCAATACTAACTTTTATTTACCAGCAGGGACCTGGTAACTAGAAAATGTGAGTCATATACCAGAGTCTTGGAATCCCATATAATGCCATAATTCTGTGACCAACAATTATTTAAAAGCATAAGCACATTTTTTTCCTAAATGGATGGCTGTCTACATTTATACAATGAAGACATACCAATGTAAAAGAAATAGCTAAAAGAATCAGCTCTCCCTGTGAAGTTGGCATAGCTGTATGATTACTGACTATATCCCTGAGGACAGTAGGAAATTAATCAAGTCTCATAAATTAGCCTCATAGAATGTGATTATACTGTACAGTGGGGCATGTGTAAATAAAGGTGATGGCTTCTTTCAGCCGTGAGGGACCTGACTTGGGCTTCTCTCCTTCCCTCTAGATCTGTCAGGCAGCAGTAGAAGGGCTTTCTAGTAGAAAGGAAGCACGGAAGGCCTGATATACTCCTTCCAGAGCCGAGATTCTCCTCCTTGAAACTGTGCTGATGAAGGAGATCAGATACTGTATTCATTTGCTTGAGCTGCCATAACAAAGTACCACAGACTGGGTAGCTTAAATAACAGAAATTCATTTTTTTCACAATTCTGGAGGATAAAATTCCGAGATCAAGATGTCGGCAGGATTGGCTTCTTCTGAGGCCTCTTTCCTTGGCTCGTAGATGGCTGTCTTCACCCTTGTCTTCACTTGGTCTTCTTTCTGTGCATGCCTGTGTCCTAATCTCCTCCTATACGGACACCTGTCATATCAGATTAGGGCCCACCCTAATGACCTCATTTTAACTTAATTACCTCTTTAAAGAACTTATCTCCAAGTACACTCACATTCTGAGGTACCGGAGGTTAAGATTTCAACACATGAATTTGGGAGGCGGGGGCAGGAATCCAGCCCATAACTGAATGTGCTGGGAATTCCTGTCGACCAGCCCCACACTTCACTTGTCATTCTTCAGTGTTGAGTCTACGGGGCACATGCCGTCAAGTGAAGTAGTTTTATGGGTGTTGGGTTTTTTCTCCTCCAGTAGGGTGGGTGGAACAAGTTGATTTGGCTAATGCGTAATCTTTAAACTGCTCTGTAAAGTAAATGGCCGCTCGGTGTGATCTGTATGTGTGAAAGGTCCCAACTCAAAACTGTATATCCATAATCAACCCTTTAACCCTTCCTTGTCCTAAAGAAACCAAAGGGCACTGGTTAGTATGGTAAGGTGCGGGGGGAGTATGTTAATTTTTGGAATTTGGAAAGCAGACAGCTTTACTTTATAAGGTTGAAACAGCAGCACCATCCATGAAATACAAACCACAAATTTTACTGTTTCCGAATTTACTGCTGTTAAATTTGGTCTTAAGTTGATAGATTCCATAGAAGGTGATAAGTATCTTTTACCTCTTCCTCCATTAGAAAATTAGGTTAATAATGGATTCCTTGATCGAGAGTATCACCACTTACTAAAACATACATGGAGAGAATAACCAATAAACAGGCTTTCTAGGAAAAAAAAAATGTTGAGTCTAAGGGTCACTTCAGGGGTTCCATGACCACCTTGGAGATTCAAGGTGAATATGGGAGGCCTAGTGGAGCCCCAAATCTTCTAATAATAGTAAGAGTAATATTAAATAGTAGAACTTTTGCCAAACACTTTGCTCATTATCTTTGAAATCTCACGCTATTCCTCGTATAATACTCATTTTGCAGATGAAGCAACTAAGTCTTAGGGAGGTCAGCTAACTTTACCGCAGTTACATGGTTAATAAGAGGCAGAGGGGGGGTTGATCCTATTGACCCCACCTTGCCTCCCTATTTGTGAGCATTGGTTCTTCTTAGTTGTCTGTGGTCTGAAAGTCTAAGGAGAAACTCCTTGCAGGAGAATAACGTTGGGGATAGAGGTATGAAGGAACTTCTTTTCAGCTTTGAATTGGGGATCTAAGGGAGTCCAGAGTCCCCAAAGAACACTGAAACCTGAAGTGTGATTCAGAATTTTCCCATTGCCAAGACATCAGCTAACCTAGATCTGTTACACCCTAACCACTGGCAAGAGGGAGGAAATAAGAACAAGGGTCAGGAATGGGGATTAGGCACTCTGGAGCTGCCCTGGAGTTGAGTATGCAGCCAACTCTGCCTCCGGTTTGATGTAGTCCTGTTTATCTAGTTTTGCTTTTGTTGGCTGTGCTTTTGGTGTCACATCCAAGAAATCATTGCCGAATCCAATGTCATGACGCTTTCCCCGCTATGTTTTCTCCTAGGAGTTTTATAATTTTAGGTCTTACTTTTAGGTCTTTAATCCATTTCGAGTTAATTTTTGTACATGGTGTAAGGTAAGGATCCACCTTCATTCTTCTGCATGTGGATATCCTGTTTTCCCAGTGCCATTTGTTTTTGTTTTTTAATTTTATTTATTTATTTATTTACGGCTGCGTTGGGCCTTCGTTGCTGCGCGTGGGCTTTTGCTAGTTGCCGAAAGCAGGGGCTACTCTTCATTGCGGTGTGCGGGCTTCTCATTGCAGTGGATCCTCTTGTTGCAGAGCACGGGCTCTAGGCACACGGGCTTCAGTAGTTGTGGCACACAGGCTCAGTACTTATGGCTCGAGGGCTCTAGAGCACAGGCTCAGTAGCTGTGGCGCCTGGGCTTAGTTGCTCTGCAGCATGTGGGATCTTCCCGGACCAGGGCTCGAACCCGTGTCCCCTGCATTGGCAGGAGGATTCTTAACCACTGCACCACCAGGGAAGTCCTTCCCAGTGTCATTTGTTGAAGAGACTGTCCTTGTCCCATTGAATGGTCTTGGTATCCTTGTCAGTCATTTGACCATATATGTGTAGGTTTATTTCTGGGTTCTCTATTCCCTTGGTCTTTGTTTCTGTCTTTATGGTGGTACCACTCTGTTTTGATTACTATAGCTCTGTAATAAGTTTTGAAGTGAGGAAGTGTGAGACATCCAAATTTGTTCTTCTTTTTCAAGATTGTTTTGGCTATTTGGGACCCCTTGAAATTTCATATGATTATTAGGATGGAGTTTTCTATTTCTGCAAAAAAATGCTCTTGTGACCTGAGGTACTGCCTTTGAAAACCACTCTTCTATTCTAATTTTTAGCAGAATTACTGAAAAAATAACAGCAGCAATATCTAACCCTCCTGTAGCATCAGCTAAGATGTGCCAGGCAGTATTCTCTACCCTTACTTAAATCAACTCGTTTAATCCTTGCAACAGCCCCTGAAGGTAGGTATTGATAGTTTCCCCATGTACAGATGAGGAAACTGAGACACAGAGGGGAATTCTGCATCTTACCTAAGGTCACACATTTAAAAAGGTCAGAGTAAGGGCTTCCCTGGTGGTGCAGTGGTTGAGAGTCCGCCTGCTCATGCAGGGGATATGGGTTCATGCCCCGGTCCGGGAAGATCCCACATGCTGGGGAGCGGCTGGGCCCACGAGACATGGCCACTGGGCCTGCGCGCCATGGCCACTGGGCCTGCGCATCCAGAGCCTGTGTTCCTCAACGGGAGAGGCCACAACAGTGAGAGGCCCGCGTACCACTAAATAAACAAACAAACAAACAAACAAACAAATAAATAATAAATTAATAAATAAATAAAAAGGTCAGAGTAGGATTCAAGTGCAGGTGATCTGACTCCAGAGTCTGAGACTTTAGTTGCTATCCTGTACTCTGTATGGAAGAAGAAAAAGCATACAGGGGTTCAGGCTGCATCTGTTAAGACTCTTGGTAGATGTAGGCCAAGATGTGCAGATGTACAGCGAGGCCCACACATCTCACTGCGTTATATCTCAGAGCTGTGCTTCCCAAATTTTGTTCTGTATTAACATGTTACGAGAGAAAGGAAGGAAGGAGGGAAGGAAAGGAAAAGAAGAAAAAAAGATTCCTTGGTCAAAAACAAGGTAAACAAAATCAAACATTTTTACCTTCTGTAGAACATCTCAGAGTCTATGATGAGTTCACATGCGTTATAAAGTCCCGAAAGGAGGACAGACTATTCGGTGTTTCCCAAGCTCACTGGGTACAGAGCCCTCCTTCAGGGTCTATAGACCCTCTCCTCTGGGCACAGGCTTTGGGAAGCACTGGCTTAAACAAATGACCGGAAGCACCCCTTCTGTGTGTCTTTTGCCAGCAGGACGGCTTGGAACCCTCAGGCACAAGTCCTCCTCATGTGTCCGTTTCTGTGTCTGTCCCTGTCAGTCACAGGCCTGAGCTCATGGGGAGCTGATAGTGGGGGTAGATTCCAGAAATCCGCCTGCTTCCTGGGGTCCCCGGGGTCCTAGAGGTGACTCCATTTTCAACCACAGCGAGGGACTGTGTGGGAATGAAAAGATAAAGGAACTTTATGCTCGAGGAAAGCAAGGAACAACTGGGCCACCACCAAGGAAATACAGAAAATAAAAATGGGGTGATGTTACCGAAGGCACAGAATTCTGGAGCTTCCAGCATGTATTTATTCAACAAAAGCTCACTGGGTGCCAGCTGCCAGGCAGTGCTCTCAGCTTCCCAGGGATTCTGTGGGGCACAGGATACCAGCTGACCCTCTAGGAGCCAACCGTTGGGCCATCCAGATGAAAATGTTTTTATTCCCTGCCCCAGTTTCTTCATCTGGCAAACAGAAAACAGAAAATGATGCCTTAAAAGGATGCAATCAAAAACACAATGTTGGGACTTCCCCGGTGGTGCAGTGGTTAAGAATCCTCCTGCCAATGCAGGGGACACGGGTTCGAGCCCTGGTCTGGGAAGATCCCACATACCGTGGAGCAAGTAAGCCTGTGTGCCACAATTACTGAGCCTGCGCTCTAGAGCCCACCAGCCACAACTACTGAGCCCATGCGCTGCAACTACTGAAGCCCACGCACCTAGAGCCTGTGCTCCTCAACAACAGAAGCCACTGCAATGAGAAGCCCGCTCACCACAACTAGAGAAAGCCTGTGGGCAGCAACGGACACTCAAAGCAGCCAAAAATTAAAAATAAATAAATTTATTTAAGAAAAAAAACAAAACACACAATGTTATTTCAAATATATAAAGACAGAGAGATACTACAGAGAATCAAGGAGGTTTTTTTTCTTTAAGGAAAAAAGAACATAAATAAAATGGTAAAATTTTCAGAACCTAGAAAAATATTGTTTTAGGAAACAAAATTCAAAACTGAAAAACAGAAAGCAGCAAATCTAAGAAAATAAAGAGACAGTAAAAGGAACCAAAGTGAAAAGAACAGACGATTGGAAAAAGAGAAACTATTAAAAGAGTGCAGATACAGACTGCAAAAGTGTAGAATTAGATAAATTTAAAACAACCTACTGCAAAAGATAAATCAGCAATTGCCAAGAGGAGCAGGTAGTGGCTGTGGCTCATTTATTTTAATATCCCCACTGGCTTGCAGAGATCAGACCTTCAGAAGATACTGGTGAGGATGAAGGGATATGACAGACATGTGGCCCGAGGGGGTAGCTGCCCCTCTGCCAAGTCCCGCTTATCAAAGGCTAAACTCCTCCCTTTCTTCAGTGATGCTAATATTTCAGCTTTCTATGCTTGCTCCTCCCTACTTTAATTTGGAAAACATCGAAAGCCCTGATAATATGGCAGTGGGACGTGACAGCATACTATTGCTGCTGATAAACAACTGAAATTACTACTAACGAAGCACTTAATTATTTCTAATGTCAGCTGGAAATTGTCCAAGTGAGGATTTTTAGAAACTCGTAGAGAATATTATTATATTTAAATTACCTCTTAAACTGTTGCCCATGCTGGTATTTTAAAAATTGAAAAAACACAGAAGAGTAAATTAATAAAAAGTAAAACATCCCTTTCTCCCTAAACTGCTCCCTATACGTAGCCCCATTAATTAATTAAATTATTAATAGAAATTAATAATTTCTATTCCTTCTAGATATTGTCTGTGCCTAAACATGTATAAATGTGCATAACTTTATACAAATTACATCATTCTAAACATACCACCTTGTAATTTGATTTATTAAGTATATCTTAGATGCCATCCCATGTCAATACATTTAGAAATTTTTGCATTGATATACAGTGATGAATTTCATGTTATATTTAATCACTCTCCTGTTGAGCATATAGATTATCCTTTATACTTTCTCAAAGAAATAATAAATTATTTGAGTGGAAAAATTCCTTTAGTGGAATATTAAATTAGACTATATTTCCTTTAGTTTATTCAGTGAAATAGACAACTAGGGTTCAAAGCTGAGGGCAAAGTGGTGCAAAGCACTCTTATCTCCCAAAGAGAGAAATGGCAAGAAGCTCTCAAAGATTGGGTTAGATACTTCCCCCAAGGTCTTTTTTTTTTTTTTTTAATTGAAGTATAGTTGATTTACAATGTTGTGTTAGTTTCAGGTGTATAGCAAAGTGATTCAGATATACACACACACACACACATACACACAGAGAGACATATACATATATATAGACATATATATACATACCTGAATATATATGTATTCCTTTTCAGATTCTTTTCCATTATAGGTTATTACAAGATATTGAATATAGTTCCCTGAGCTATACAGTAGGTCCTTGTTGTTTATCTATTTTACACATAGTAGTGTGTATCTGTTACTCCCTAATTCCTAATTTATCCCTCCCCCACTTCCCCTTTTGTAACCATAAGTTTGTTTTCTATGTCTGTGAGTCTATTTCTGTTTTGAAAATAAGTTCATTTGTATTAATTTTTTAGGTTCCACTCATATGACATTTGTTTTTCTCTGTGTGCTAATCTCTAGGTCCATCCATGTTGCTGCAAATGGCATTATTTCATTCTTTTTTATGGCTACGATTCCATTGTGTGTATATATATATATATATATATACACACACCACATCGTCTTTATCCATTCATCTGTCATTGGATATTTATGTTGTTTCCATGTCTTGGCTGTTGTAAATAGTGCTGCTATGAACATTGGGTTGCATGTATCTTTTCGAATTAGAGTTTATATCTCTTCTGGATATATGCGCAGGAGTGGGATTGCTGGATCATATGGTAACTCTTTTTTTTTTTTTTAATTGAAGTATAGTTGATTTACAATGTTGTGTTAATTGCTACTGTACAGCAAAGTGATTCAGTTATACATACATACATATATATATATACACACACACATACACATTCTTTTTTTATATATTCTTTTCCATTATGGTTTATCATAAGATATTGAATATAGTTCTCTGTGCTATACAGTAGGTAGGTCCTTGTTGTTTATCCATTCTATATATAAAAGCATTGCTAACCCCAACCTCCCACTCCATCCCTCCCCCAAACCCCTCCCCCTTGGCAACCACAAGTCTTTTCTCTATATCTGTGATTGTTTCTGTTTCATACATAGGTTCATTTGTGTCATATTTAGATTCCACATATAAAAAATATCACATGGTATTTGTCTTTCTCTTTCTGACTTACTTAGTATGATAATCTCTAGTTGTATCTATGTTGCTGCAAATGGCAATATGTCGTTCTTTTTTATGGCTGAGTAGTATTCAATTGTATATATGTACCACATCTTCTTTATGCATTCCTCTGTAGATGGACATTTACGTTGTTTCCATGTCTTGGCTATTGTGAATAGTGCTGCTGTGAACTACAGGGGTGCATGTATCTTTTTGAATTATAGTTTTGTCCGATTACATGCCCAGGAGTGGGATTGCTGGATCATATGGTAATTGTATTTTTAGTTTTCTGAGGAACCGCCATACTGTTTTCCACAGTGGCTGCACCAACTTACATTCCCACCAACAGTGTAGGATGGTTCCCTTTTCTCCACACCCTCTCCAGCATTTGGTATTTGTAGACTTTTTAATGATGGCCGTTCTGACTGGTGTGAGGTGATACCTCATTGTAGTTTTGATGTGCATTTCTCTAATAATTAGAGATGTTGAGCATCTTTTCATGTGCCTGTTGGCCATCTGTATTTCTTCTTTGGAGAAATGTTATTAGTATTTTAAGGAACTTCCATACTGTTCTCCCTAGTGGCTGCATCAATTTACATTCCCACCAACAGTGTAAGAGTGTTTCCTTTTGAGAAATGAAATTGTATTCAAGTTGTTTTCATCTAGAACAGGGGTCAGCAAACTATGCCCTCCAGGTCAAATCTAGTTAGTTGGCCACCTCTTTTTCTACCCAGTTTTATTGGAACATAGCCACGCCCCTTCATTTACATATCTTACAGCTATTTTTGTGCTACATCAAAGTTGAGTAGTTATGATAGAGACTGTGTGGCCTGCAAAACGTAACAAATTTAGTATCTGGCCCTTTACAGAAAAACTTTGCCGACCCCAGCTCTAGAGAAGTCAAAGACTTAACTCCCCTGCCATGCCCTAGGGATCAACAAATATAACTGCTTGAGCAGCAGTTGGAAGAGTGTCTCTGTAGGCCCCTGTTGTTTGTATTTCTGGTGCCAGACTGTCGACACTCTTGAGCAACTGAGGGGAAGTAAAACCAAGGCAGTGCAGCCATTGCATTGCACCGCTGGGGAAAGGAATCCTTGTGAGCATATCCCCTCGGGAAGGATGGTAGGGCAGGGAGGCATCTACAGACTCATCTGCACAAAAGAGAAATTCCAGGAGGTGCTGAGCTGCTGAAGTGGAGGGTGGGCAGGGTTGCAGGAGTCTGTGCTGAGACTCTGGTCACTTGGTCATCCTACAGGAGCTGCTGACTCGCCCTAAAGACTCTTCATTTCTGAAGACAAACGGTCGTCCATTTCTCCTCCTCCTCATTTCCCAAGAACCTCATCCTTACTTAGCACGCCCATCACCCCTCCCCCCCCCCCGAGGGACACCGCCCCCACACGGGGTCGTTCCTAATAGCATCTGAGAGGCACTTTTATCATTGTGGAAGAGGGCACTGTAAACTCTACACTGGGTGAACTTCACCTTATTATGTTTAGAGCAATTACTCCTTTGTGATATGACTGTAAGAGTCACCTCACATTTCTAAATTATGTTTTGAAGAAAGCTTAACTTGTTATCAAACGTAATTTGTTGGTAGACAATTTGAGTGGTCAAGTTCCAATATGTGGCAAAAACCTTAAGAGGAACACTCTGCTAGAAAAGTAGGGCATCCTCCTGTCGCTAAACAAGGGTGTTTATTCAATAGTTAGTTATTCCCTTCCACCACATGCTAGGCCCTCTGCTAAGCACACACACTAAGCACTGGGAGTGCCTGCCTTCAAGGACCTCTGTGTGCATGTGTGGAGGGGGGATGAGAGTGGGGAGGAATGGGGAGGGTGGGGCCAGAGAAGTTAGGAATAGACGGTTGTAAATCATGAAAAATACCCATTTGATGTGAGCTCAGGGTACTGTTGGACTTGACCCAACTGTGTGGGGTGGGGATGAGCTCAGTGGCTGAGATGTCTAAGCTGAGTTCTAGAAGACAAACAAGAACCAAGTGGGGAGTGAGCGATGGAGAGGAGGCTTGAGTTCGGCCTGGGAGGCCAGACCATGAAGCCTGGTGAGCCATTCTCTGGAGCCAGGACCCTTCCCTTGAGACAGTGGGGACATGAAACAAGAAGGTTAGATTGAGATGGTTAGATACTGAGTTAGCAATTTGAAGGGGGTGGGGAGTAAAATCAGAAACAGGTTTTCTTTAAGGAAAAAATGAACTTGAAGTAAGGTCTCACCAGTGAAAATAAAGAGGAGAGGAGGTTGCAAATGTATAAGACTGGATGGTCAGGATGGTCAACTGGATTGGGAAGGAATGTTAGAAAAAGAAGGAAATTAAGAATGATTGCCAATTTGTGGGTTTGGGAGCTCACAGGTGATTGGTAGGGACATTCACTGGGATGGGGAAGGTATTAGCTGACCATTGCTGCGTAATAAATTATCTCGAAATTTAGCAGCTTAAAACAACATTTTTTCTCTCACAGTTTCTGTGTCGGGAATTTAAGAGCAGATTAGCTAGGTGATTCTGACTCAGGGTCTCTTATGAAATTGCTGTCGAGACATCAGTCATCTGAAGGCTCGATGGGGGCTGGAGGATCTGCTTCCAGGGTGACCCACCCACATGGCTATTGGCAGGAGGCCTCAGTTCCTTCCTGGATTTTTACAGGAAGCCTTGGTTCCTCATCACGTGGATCTCTCCATAGGGCTGCCTGAGCGTCCTTAGGACATGGCAGCAGCAGGCTTCTCCCAGAGTGAGTGATCCAAGAGAGAGCAAAGAGGAAGCCACGTGCTTTTTAGGACCTAGTCTGACAAGTCACACACTGTCACTTCTACCTTATTCTGTTCTTTAAAAGCAAGTCACCAAGTTCAGTCCACACTTAAGGGGGGTGGGGGTTAGGCTCCAACTTTTGAAAGGAATGTCAAAGAATTTGTGGGCATTTTTTTTTTTAACTACCACAGAGAATGTAGGATGTGGCAGATCTGTGCAGAGGAAGAGGCTGAATTCAATTTTGTACATGTTGAATTTGAAATGCCTGTGAGTAATCCAAGTTATGAACTGTAGATTTGCTTCAGAAACAAGTATGTGCCCCTTCCTAGTGTGAGATTATGCCATTTAATTGAATCTTCTCAATAACAAATATTGATGTCTTAAGGTTTTAGAAAACATGTGAAAAAGAGAATAATATATACACTGCAGGCAAGAGGTAGAATTCTTCATGCAGCCCTGTTCATAGCCAAGGATTTAATTAATTATTATCTGAAAAGCAAATGTTTTAAATGATATTTAGGCTTTCCTTCTATTCCTGCTGTGTTCCTCAAACTTTAGGGCTCATAAGGTTTACTACAAAGGATTTTATACAAAACCACATATGCTATAATTCAAGGGTCATTTGGACAGCAAGTGATTTTTGCTACCTGCAGATTTTGAGAATTCAGCCCTGCGTAAGGAGACTGTACAATGTTTCTCTCCTCTGAGAACATGAGAACAGATGGCTGTGGTTTGTGGGGTTTTGCAAAATCCCTAGAGAAGGTGGTAACTGGGTGAGTGCCCAGTGCTTGTGTTCCTTTAGTTTTTTGTCATCTACTTTCCCTATTCTCACCCCCTTCCTTATCTGCCTCAGCTGGCTGACTTATAGGAGTCACCACACTTATCTTTTCTAGGGTGAGTGAGGCCCAGTGGGGTAGCTAATTGTTGACAAGAGCCTCATTTCATGGGCTCAAACCCAGCTTCCTGTTGTGGGATCTAAGCTCCCATCCTTTCCTGGGTATCAGCTTGATTAAGCTGAGTGTGAACCCCAGTGCCTCTGCCTTGCCTCCCAGTTGAGTAATGTGATAAGAGCCCTGGGGCACACAGGGTGGCATGTACCCTTATCTTAAATTGTGCAGCCTACTTTATCAGACAAGGATCCTGAAATGGCAACTCTCCAACCATTGGCCTTTAAAGGGCTAATTTATGTACTCAACAAAAGCGGGCAAGCACCTCATGAAAGGTTTTGTTTCTTTTTTTTTTTTCCATTTTATCTCCACTCCTAGAGAAAGTGACTTATGAAGTCTGTCCCAAGGGAACTTTCTCTTTATGTAATCATTTCCCCAAATTTATCAGCATAACCATATGGTATTTTTCTAAAGAACAATTAACATCCTTAACCTGCTACCCTATTTCTATGGAGCTGTATTTTTTAGTGGTCAGTCTTATAAGAATGATTATTCCCTAAAAGGGTTGTTGCCTGCTGCTGGGTGTGCATGGCTGCCAGGAAACATTAGAATCTAGAAGTGCTGTGTGTGTGCTAAGTCTCAGTTCACTGCTCATTTGCTGTTAAAAAGAACCTGATCTCGGACAAGTCTAATCCTACAACAGTTAAATCGCTCCAGATTCATAAATGCTGGAAGGATATACAATGTAGAACGGGCTTACCTTTGTACCTGGTCTAAACTCAAGAGGGTGCATATAACCAGGTCCCAGAGTTTTCCTTTTTCGGTCGGTCTTTTACTCTGGTGTCAGGACCGCCGTGCTACTGCCCGCTAATTTCTTTATTAAGAAGCAGAAGTACCAGAAACACAAAATCTACTAATATACATGGGATCCATTCTCAAATTGGAAGATTCTATTTATGTCACTGTTCCCCACTTGGTGGAATTTGTGATTAGAGGGGTGCCCAGATTCAGTATAAATAGCACTGAATCACCTAAGAGCACGGTTCTTTTTCCGACTTCCTGATTGAGTTGAACGCTTAGATAATTCATCCATTTTCTTTTCTAATATCTGAGTTCGAGGCTATTTATTCTCCTCTAGGAATTTCTTTAGCTGCTTTCACAAGTTTTGACACGTAGGGCTTTATTGTTCATTTACTTACAGATGTGTTTTTAAATTTCCAGTCTTTTTATGATTGATTTCTTATATATGGCCCTGAAGTCAGAAAATAAGGTACATGCAATGTTGACTTTTGGTATTTTGGTATATATAGACATTCTATATAGTTTTCATGAGTTTTAAAAAATTGTGTATTTTTCTTGAGTGCAGATCTGTCCATTAGACCAAGCTATGTTAGTACTTTGTTCAGATCTTCTGTATCTTTATGCATTTTTTCAGATTGATTTCTAAATTCTTGAGACATTCAGATTTCCCCCCATGAAGTTAATTTCTCCTTATAATTTATATTCGATTTTTTGGCCTATGTTGTTAAAAGCATATTGGCTCTGGATCAATATATCTTCTGAGAAATTCCTCCTTTTATCATAAAGTAATAACTTTCTTAAGCCTTAATAATGCTTTTCTGCCTGAAGTCTATTTTGTTTGCTACTAATATTGTGACAATTGCTTTCCTGTGGCTATTTTCTGATATTTCTTTTTATATCACTTTATTGGCAACACTTCTGCATTATTATTTTTAGATGTTCCCTTTTTTAACCAGCATGGCTACTCAGGGTAAATGACACTGCCTGCTATGACAAACAACCCCAATTCTCAGTGCTTCAACACCACGAAGGTTTAAAAATTCTTTAATTATTATAATCTCTTTCATATTGTTATTGTTTTTGTTTTGTTTTTTTTTTTAAGATTTATTGCTAGTTCTTCTGTTTACAGCATCTGCTGGCAATCCCCCAGTGTTTTTCCGTAGTTTAGTTTGTAGTTTGGTGGGTGTGGGTGAGGGTGTTGGTGTGGGTTCACCTTTCAGAGGGTTTTCTCTTTCTCCTAAGTGGATTTCCAGTGAATCCTAGATAGTAAAAGTAGCACCATTAAGTGGTTTCGTATTTGGCTCTTTTGGAACCCTAGGACTCTAGGCCTTCAATGGTCCTAGGTGAATTTTAATTTTAATCTCTTGACTTGCGTTTCCTACATCATTCAGGTAATATACATCAAGACATACTAGGCATACAAGCAGTGTCTCTAATTCTCACAGGTTGCTTTTTGTTTTCCACCCAAGATTCCAGGCAGACTGTGCTTTCCAAGGCTAGAGGATAGAGTTTGTTCTCATCCCTCTTTCATTAAGAGGGCCGCTTTTTAAGGGCCACGGCCTTATTTAGAAGTTCAGGGTCTAGGCCTTTCTTCCAGCACCTGGAGGTCACTTCTCCTGTGCGGCCCAAAGGCCTATGTCCAGTCCAAAATCCTGCAGTCTACCTTTCATCAGCTTTCTAGAATAACTCTTCATTTCCAGCACCTGGGGATTTACCCCGGTCTCTTTCAAGTTTGGAAATGTGTTAATTACTTTTAGGGTGTTCTGTCTTATATAGCATATCTTTGGATTTATAATGATAAATGACATTACACCTTGCCAGACACTTTCTGATTTTTTTTTTTTTTTTTTTTTTTTAGCAAATAAAGAAAAGTCTCAGAGGGAGAGCCCAGGGGTTTCTACCTTGAATTTAATAGCATTGTTTTATTTTGATTATATTTAATTTATGTGACTATTTATTTTAGGTGAGTGATTCTAAGTTTCCTTATATACAGTGATAACAAACCTTCCTCTCAAAACAAACTTACTTAAGTCAATTTAAAGAAAAATATTAAGTAAATTGACAAGGGCTAGGTGGCTATGAGAAACCCATAAAGGTGGTATATTAATATTCAAGTTTATAGAATGCTTGAAAAGCATTTGATGGTCTTCTGAGCTTTGTCCTCATTTTAAAAAATGTTCCTATATGCTAAAGCAAACCTAGACAAGAAGATGTTTACCATCAACCTGAGCCTGGGTTGAGAATGTGGGAAATGCGTTACCCAAATCAGGGCATAGTGCCAGTCAGATATTCCCTTCAAAACAAACAATAAAGATCAGCTGTACTGCTCAGAATGGGCTGGATTAGCACGTGGCAACAGCGAAACCCAATATCTCAGGGCAAAACAAAAAGATTTCTTGCTCATACATTCATCGATCTTTATTCAGTAGGGGCTCTGCTCCTCCCAGCCCGTTCTGAGCTCCTCCATAGGCACCAAGGTGGGGAACAGCACGTGGCACCTACACTTGGTCCTAATTCTTCTGCCCGGAAGTGACACCTGCCACTTCCGCCCTCGTTTCATTGATCAAAGCAAGTCACATGGCCACCCTAATTTCAGAGGAGGACACGTGCGCAAAAGGCGGAGAGCCAGAACTATTTGCTGAAGAGCGATAATGTTTATAAAACCGCCCAGCAAACGAACAGTTCTGGATCCATCCTCTAGATGGCGACGTGGAGCCGAGCATCTGTTGGGGAGGTCAGCAATAGTAGAGTCAGACTGAGTGTTTACAACACTCCCAGCCTGTTGGGTAGCTCCCTTCCGTACAGAGAAAACCCCTAATTCGGTAGTGACTACGGTTGGGTAAGGTAAAATACTTAACCTTCGCTATGGACTGATTTGTTACCTAACAGATCCCAAGAGGCTTCCATTCCCGTTGGTAAAACTCCATGCTGTTCCATCGCCAACTACTCTGGCCACTTCATTTCTACAAAAATTTATAGGCCTAATGTATGAATGTGGTTGAAGTATTTACAATGGGCACAACTTGGGTTTCTCCCAGGTTTGCCTCTGGGCTGTTCTGGTGCAGCGTTCCTTCTCTGTCCCTGGGGTTTCCTAAAAGCTCCCCACGGCCTTCTGTAATATCTGTGGATTTGTGAGTCCCTCTTCCCATCACTGCCTGTTCACAGCTTCAGCTTTTCTTTTCCCTCAGGTATGCCGCCTCTGGTTCTCTAGCACTTTCTTAACTGCGTCTCTGTGCCGTAGAGGGGCACTGACAGACAAAGGCTCTATTTACTAACTTCAGTGAGTCCAGGGCACTTATAGGCTCTATGGAGATTTGTGCAGCACTGAAATTTTCCCTTACCTAGGCTGATACCCAATTTTTAATAACCTTAATATATGTTTTGTCCAACCATGACACAGACTTCAGTTAAATCACTGATCCTGCTATTATGTTTAAAATGAGGGAACACAATACCTTACACTTAGTGAACGCTTTATAATTTCCAGAGTATTTTCTTATGTATTCTATTTATTGTTTATTCTCCACAGTCACTGAAATATTCGGTATTCATTATCTTCATTTAAAATCACGAAGATGGTCAGCTAATTTTCTCAGAGTTAATAAGCTTGTCAGTACTAACCGTAGAACTGTAACCCAGGACTATAACCTCATATCTAGGACCCTTTCAATTATTCCATGACGTTGCTATAACTCACAAACATCAACAAAACCTACAAAATTTTAAGACAGATACTATCTGTCTATTTTTAAACCCTTCATATTTATTTTGGAGCTAAGGCCAGCACCCTTATGTGCTCTCTGAAGCAAGTAGATATGATGTCATTTTTTTTTTTCAGGTTGACTCATAGGCAATTAGAGAAAATAATGTACATGTGCATTTAGGGGTTTTCAAGTTCAATAATTCAATCCAACACATAGTTATCGGGTATTTATTTCTACCAGGTGCTGGAGATGTAACAGTAAAGAAGACAGACATGGTTTCTGTCGTCACGAAGCTTCAAGGCTAATGGAGAAGGCGATTATAATAGCAAAAAGAACTACAATAAAGTAGATAACATTTTTTTCTTTCAGTGTTCTTTTCAGGCATTGCAGTCTCTCTTTTTTATTGGAGAGGAAATGGAGGCACAGAAAGATTAAGTAACTTGCCGTATGACACACAGTAAGGGGTAGAGCTAAGATTTGAATCTAGCTGCTCTCAACAGCAGCATTTTGCTACTTTACAGGTACTACAGGGTTGATGTCAAAGAGAATGCACACAGATTACTTCAGATGACAAGGGGTCATTGTAAGGAAATTTGAAAAACTGCAACAGCATGGGAAACCTAGACAGCTATCCCTCTGGGTCCTAGGACTTTCAAACTGGGGCCTAGAGCAGGCCTTCTCTTTGCCCACCACCCCACCTCCATTGCTGGACAGTCTGGTTTGCTGCATCCCATGCGGTGCGTCTCTGGCAAGGGTTATCTTGTTCCTGCCAATACGTTTATTGCCTTTGACTCACACGCTGACCCCTTGCTCACTGTTTTTCGACTAGGGTGCAGGACTCATTTCAGAGAACATATAGGGCAGAAGCCACAACAAGTGAATGGAGAAAGAAACTCCCTGGGGTTGTGTTTTTGAAGGGGTCTGTGGGGTTGATGGGTAAGGACACAGGCATTTACTTCTCTCAGGGGAGAAGCGCTGAATTGTTGGTGACAGTCTTCCTTATTTTAACTCCATCATCCCATCTTCACCACAAGCATGAGGCTGGTCTGTTTCATTCTTCTACATCCTTAGCACAGAGTAGACACTCGATACATATTTGCTGAATAAATGAAGCAAGTACAGTTATCACTAGAGACACAGGATTTTGTTTACGTCATAGACTTTGTTAACAATAAGGGGTTTAACTTGAATCCTGAAGAAACTGATCATCCAGGTAAGCAAACTCCAAATGTCTGGTAGACCCAGATTGAGGTGGAGAGGAGTCATAGTAAGAGAGGGAGGGGGGGATTAAATTTAGAACTTTAACACAAAGGTTTATCATGTTTAAATTTAGATTAGTGCCTACATCAGAGGTATTCACCCTAAATGAGTGAAATTACATGGAAGCCACCACAAAGAAAAATATATTATCGTAGGGAGGGTGGGAGGGAGACGCAAGAGGGAGGGGATATGGGGATATATGTATATGTATAGCTGATTCACTTTGTTATAAAGCAGAAACTAACACACCATTGTAAAGCAATTATACGCCAATAAAGATGTTAAAATATATATATATATATATATATATATATAGTGATAAATGGGGAGGTACTGAACGAGGGTCGGGAGATAAAAATAAGTCAAGGGGAATTTACTGTGAACAGCGATCAGCTTCCTACAAGAGCATAGAGATTTGCCACAGTTTCCTCCAGTATTTATCTGTTCCCTTCCACTAGTCTTACCAAGTGGGTAAGTCCTGGGTTCAACAGTCCCAGGTTCAACACTGATTAGGGAGAAAAGATGGTAACTCATGACCAGAACCATCTTCACCAACTTATAATTCACAATGCATCTTTAAATATTCAAAGAAGGAAGGAAAATAACATCAGTTGGCACCTTCTCAGGAATGCTAGGCACTTTACATTCATTGCTTAATCTTTCAACAACTCAGTGAGGTAGGTGGTATATCCCTGTTTTACAAATAGAGATCAGCAGAGTATGCTTTCCTCTGCCCACAGCAGTTTAGGTAATATGCTCACATTTACACAGAGGAAGAGACATATACAAAGTCAGGTCTGTACTTACTCCAAAGCATATATATTGTATCCCTTGTTGAAAAAAAAATTAAATGTCCCCTTAAGTATATTTTATTTATTTGCTTCTCCTGTTTCTGAATTTCTTACTTGAGGTGTGTTTACTTATGAGAACTGGCAGAAGAAGTGACTCGCTCTGTGCACAGAGTAAAATCCGAGTCCGTGGTTCTCATTCACGGTAACGGCAGAAAGTCTGTATTCTAATTTAGGGCCACTTACAATGGATTCAGTACACAACCTTGGTTTATTGAAAATGCCATCCTGGAATCTCTGGGTTTCCTTTTCAAAGAAAATTAAATCCCACACAATTTTTTACACTCTTTGCTTTGTTTTTGTTTGTTTCTTCAGGCTACTGTCAGAGGATGTGGGAATGGACATCCCCTTTGAGGAGGGAATGCTGAGTCCCAGTGCTGCAGACATGAGGCCTGGTGAGAGAGCGTTCACTCATTTTCTTCAGCAGTGTTCTATATCCAAACGTGTTCATTATGCAGTGAGAGAACCATTTCCTGTGCATCCAACTTGTGATATCAGTGATAAAAGTGAAGAGAGGAAAAAAATATGTGTGAGGAAGGTGTTAGGCTTGATGTGGTTAATTTCAGAGTTGACTTGCATCATCAACTAGTGTGGGCCACCCTTTATCTCCTGGGCCATGCCTGGATCTGCCAAGGTTTTCAGTTCCTGTGATAACTGGCTGCTGTTTATCGTAATACCAAATTCTAACATCTAAGTTCACCAAATTTATACTTAAGCGTGAGAATATTTACAATTAGCGATTTAATATTAAGGATGCTCAGTATCCTGATTATTAAAAAAGAAAAACAAACAAAAAAACCCAAACTACACTTTACAACCCAAGGCATATACAAAAAGGAAATAAAAAATTTCAGTTGCAACCTTTATGACTCTCACTGGGTACTAGGTTCACTCCTTTGCACTGTACCATCTACAGGATCATACCAAGATCCTGAACCCTGACATAATCAGTCAAGCCTAGAACTGAGAAAGAAGGGAGTCGATTTTTTATTTCTGTCCAAGTATTTAAAGTGCATTCTTCAAAGTACTAATCATGTGACATAACTATTCTTAAGTGTTCTATGGCCAAATAAGCATGGTAGCCACTACATCTGGCTCCACTCTTCAAGGTCCACAAGTCACTTTTTATTAAAAAAAGTGAATTGTGGAAATTCCCTGGCAGTCCAGTGGTTAGAAATCTGTGCTTCTGCTGCAGGGCCCAGGGTCGATCCCTGGTCGGGGAACTAAGATCCCACAAGCCGCGTGGCGTGGCCAGAAAAAAAAAACAAAAATGCTATATACATAACATTTCTACCATCACAGAAAATTTCTTTTGGACAGCACAGCTCTGAGAATCCCTGTAATATGGAAACCCAATGTTTTACAAACTGACGGATCAATAGAAACATTTTTTCAAGTAATACATAAAAACATTACATGGAACATAGTTTAGGTGTTGTCTATACAGAAAAAAAAATGTTAATGACAAAGAAACAGTGTCAGCTTCCTTAGGACAAGAGACAAGACTAGAGTTAGAATTCCAGAATTGATGGGTATACCAGATGGCCTTCAGAACATTTTGTGATAGGGAATCCTGAAATTTTTTTGTTAAGGTATCTCTCTAACATTGTTTAGTTGGGATCAACTTGGTTAAAAATGACTTCTCCAGCTCTGCTTCTGTTAAGTGAAAGGCTCCTGAACAGCAAGATGCATATTACAGTGAAAGAGTGGGAGCTAATTCCATGAGCCTTACACGAGGAGACTATCACTATGGTACAGGAACCAATGTCAAGCAATATTGGCATAAGAAGTAATGACTGCTTGATCAAGGAATGTAATCTGGGAGGGTACCTCAGTTTTATTACAAAAAAAAAAAAAAGCCAAAGAAAGTTCACAACAGAGTTGTCAGGAACTAAAGAGACGTATTTTGGGAGTGTCTGTAAACATTACAAATAAAGTCTGTATCCTCCGTTTCAGAGGAATAAAGTCTACACGAATCATTATAAGTTATGTGTAAAGCTTAACTGTTTTTCTTAAGTAATATGCATCATAAAAAATTTGATTCAGGGGCTTCCCTGGTGGCGCAGTGGTTGAGAGTCCACCTGCCGATGCAGGGGACACGGGTTCGTGCCCCGGCCCGGGAGGATCCCACGTGCCACAGAGCGGCTGGGCCCGTGAGCCATGGCCGCTGAGCCTGCGTGTCCGGAGCCTGTGCTCCACAACGGGAGAGTCCACAACAGTGAGAGGCCCACGTACCGCAAAAAAAAAAAAAAAAAAAAAAAAAATTCAGTATTATATCAATGTCAAGTTCTCAAACCTGAACAGGGCAATTCTAAAAACTAGATCTCTGCCTATTTAGCAATGCCTCCCACTTCCTATTTCTGCGTGGCCAGGGCTGATGTAGCTGGGGCAAGCCAGTACTGAGGCCTGCTGGTCAAGAGTGGGGTCTAAATCCCACGAGGACTTTTAGCAGGTGTGCCTTTGCTGAAAGGGCCTTAAAATTGTTTTTCAGTGTGGGGCCCACACCCACTGTTGGCAGCCACGTGTATGGTCTAATACTTAATGTTGCTCTTTATCTTCTTTAGAACCTCCTAATTCTCTGGATCTTAATGGCAGTCAACCTCAGAGAATCAAACTCACAGCCCCAAATATCAATCTGTCTCTGGATCAAAGTGAAGGGTCTGTTCTCTCTGATGATAACTTGGACAGTCCAGATGAAATTGATATCAATGTGGATGAACTCGATACCCCCGATGAAGCAGATTCTTTTGAGTACACTGGGCATGGTAAGTTGCCAAGTTGGCAAGGCCAAAGTTAAGTGAAAAGTGAAAGATTATCTAATCTTATCTAATGTCATCTAAGTGGCTTTACGAACAAACCTCTCATTGTGTTGCTGGTGGCTCCTTTCTGTGATTTCTAGAAGCTTCTGTTTGTATCTCAGGTCATAGGTGGCCATGATTGACGGTTTAGAGCTTGACAGAACAGCTATGGCTCACAGAGGTGTCATACATAGCCATCACTCCTTTGTTAAACCCCTACTTTATGCCAGGCCTTGTGCTTGGCTGGGGTTGTAGGGAAACTGTTACATGCTGTGTTATAAGAAAATTGGGACTGGGTTTGCAGAGAAAGAGAATTTAATCTGGAAGATAAAATTAGAAGTGGAAAAATGAGAGCTTACCAGTTTCTCTGTACAAGCTCCCACTGTCTGGAATGTTCTTTCCCACAGATCCTACATGGGTGGCTCCTTCTCTTTATTCAGATCTTAATCAGATGTCATCTTCTCAGAGGCCTTCCCTGACCTCTGCAATCAAAGGCATTCCCCACACCACCACCTAGTCACTTTCTATCCCAGTGTTCATTTTATTTTCCATGTGTCACACTAATTGAAATCATATCATTTAACTATTTGTTTGCATCTCTATTTTCTTTCTCTTCCCACTAGAATGTCTGCTCCACAAGGTCAGGGACTTTCTTATGTTTAGTGCTATATCCCCAGTAAAGCAGGAAGGAAGGAGGGATGGGACAGGGTGTGCTGGGGGGAAGAATCAAAAGGAAGAAAATTAAAAGCTGCTGGATCAAACACTGGCACTCCTGATATGATTACCAGTCTTATTTTAGTTCTTTCTCTTGCTCAATGAAATTGCGTTTGTTAAGAAATCTATACAAAGCACTTGCTTTAAAAAATGGCATCATGTAGTTTCAGTTTTACAGGGTGGCATTCTCTGACTTTATAGTATTTGAATTTGAAAGTAAGAGAATCCTGGCTACAGCTACTGCTTTGATACACTTTGAAAATGATTTAAAAAGAAATACCACTATTGAATGATGCCCTGACTTATTTAGAGCTATAATGATTCCAGCAGTTTCTTTCATAGAAAAACATAGTTATGAAATTAGGAGAGTCATCAAATTACTTAAGTCAACCAATGGTCATTGAGCAACCAGGGCTATAACCACAACCAGCATAGATTCAGACCCTGCCTTCACAGAGTGTAAAGCTTTATTTCCTCAAGCTAGGAAAACAGGAAGTGGCTAAACTACTTGTATTACAGATTATCATGTTTAAGTAGAGATTTTATATTGCATTTTTATCATGTTCTTGGATTTTTATAGTTATCAGGATATTTGACCCTGGAGGTTGAAATACACAAATAGGAGGTGAAAAGTCTTGAATTCATATTCTTTTCTGCCATCTCAGGCACTCTTCCCCAGCTACTCCTTCCTTTCCAGCTGACCCCAGCTCTCCCAGCCCTTCTTCTGCTAATAGATCTTCAAGTGTAAAAATCAAGCCTTAACTTAAAATCCCAGAGAAGACAGCTGTGGCAGGACCCTGCTAGTCCCTCCCTCTCCTCCCCCTGTACTTCCGTGTTGCCCTGGAGAGCTGTGTCACACCACATCTGAACCTTTTCTTTTTATAAATAGTAAAACTGTCAAGCAAAGTGGCGGTGGCTGAGCAAACTGGTAATTAAAGCTGCCACTTGCTGACACAGTTCTTTTTATTTAGTCGACACAGTTGTGTTGAAAGAACCAGATTAACAGCCACAACCCTGCTTTTAGGTCTTAAACTCAAAGGAGAGAATTTTAATGTAAGTTGAATTTTAAGTCCACCTTGATTTTCATATGAAAGATGTATGTTCAGACACTGTTTTAAAAACAACAACATTAAACATTGAAAACACAAAGTGCATCTGAATAGCTATATTTATAAACATGCAGATATAGATAACTGACTATAAAGAGAGAATACATTAGCGTCCCAAAGTATGAATTTAATGCTTGGAAAGCTGCATGGTTTTCTTGTTGTTTGTTTGTTTGTTGTGTGAGCATTCTGAACTAGGCATATACATTCTAAACAGAATTGGAGTTCTTAAGGCACAGGCTTTCAAGAGTGTTTGGTCAGTAATTAATTTTATTTAATGAACACTTTTCATAGGGCTTACTGTGTGCCAGGATCTGTGCTAGGTGCATTATAAATATTAACTCTATTAATGCACACGTCAAATCTATGAATAGGTATTATGTTACCCCCAGAGGTTAAGCAATTCACCTAAGGTCACATAGCCAGTAAATGTCAGAGCCAGCATTCAAAACCTGAGTTGTTGTCCTCGACTCCTCGGCCGTGCTCTTTCTCCATAAATACACAGTGAATAGAAGGATCTTTTACTAGGTTAGGCTAGCACACCTGAAGTCAAGCCTGGTGACCCACCCTCACATTTACATTCCCTTTTATCCAGCCATTTTCCGGTGACTTGAGGGCCCTTAATTTCCCAAGTGCTTGAAGAATGTTTACACCATTTGCCTGTTTTATTCAGCTGATGATCACCAAACATTGCTGCCAGGTTATCTGCCCACAATGTGATTTTGCTTATGGAGAATTTCTGAAGCTATCAAAAGATGTTAAATTAGTCTTCCCTTCCAAGCTATTTTAATAATTGTGTCCAAATATCATTCAAAGTACCAACATAATTAAGGCTTGACTTCCTTTGATATTTAGAAGTGCCAAAGATATCAGAAATATGTAGATAGTGAAGGATTTAACAGGCCAGTCTTTCATATTAAGGGAGATCTGAGCTTTTTTTTTCTTTTAATACTTTATTATGCTAATCCTATAAACTTAAAAATATCCAAAGGTCAGAAAATTGATGATGACCTATTTCTGTTTTCCAAACCAACCGCAGAGTTATTTTTACCGTAATTCAGGTCTCAGCAAAGGCATTTCATAAGGGAAATGGAAAAATGATAGAGAATTTTAGCCTGACTATTTCTGATAAGAACATTATAAGAAACACTCATGTGCTCTTATATTTTTTCTTCCTAGGCTAAGCAATGTTTAGAAACCTCGTTTAAGCTATCTTTTCTAAAACTAACCCCTAATGACAGACAGTTTCCTATGTGAATAAGATGCCCTAACATTTTTTCCACATAATCAGGTAGTCACTTCATTTAACTTCCTTATCTGCAGTCTTCCATTATTTTCACAGCCTAAAGGCAACCAGCTTATAAAATCAATTCTCTGTTTTAACTCTGCATATTAACTAGTCAAGTGTTAGGCTTATTCTGTTTTACCCACAAGCAACCTTATGCCATAATGATGATGTGGTCTGAAAGGATGATTTTTTCCTTGTATTTTTGTATGCTGAGTTTTCACATTCAAATTAACTACGTACCTGTTGTCACCTGAAGAACTTTAAAGACTTTCTTAGCTGGGTACAGGATGTCTTTCCTCTAACAAGTAAAGGTTCAAACCCGGGGGACGGAGTGTATGAAAAAATGGAAGTGGGAAGACCATTGAGCAAGTTTCTCTTGTTGCCTGGGACTAAGATGTACCTAGGACTCTAGCAATAGCAAAGAAGATGGAGAAAGCCCGTGTTTGAACCCCAGCTATGCTCTTTCCTACTGTACTGAACTACACCTCAACAGGAAAAAAGTGAAGAATTTTCTCAGTTTGTGATACTGGCAAAAGATGAAGCTGAACTTAAGCTTCATTCTTTCAGGAAGGGTCCCTAGAAATATGTTCACATCATCATATGCTTTTGTAAAACTTTGGAAAAAAAAAAAAAAAAAAGATTATTTTCCTTTAAAAGCTCCCTCCCCACAAAACTATATATACTTCAAGTTGAGACAAACCTGAATCCATATTGGATACTAAGCAGCATAAAAGGGAGAGATGAAAAGTATATTAGGAATGAAAATTAAAAGGTAGTTTATAAATCTCTGGGTATTTAGCATAATACTAAACATGTCTTGAATGATGAGTGTCATTTAGAAAGCACTCCTCCTACAAATTAAATGAGTAACATTCAACCTAATGTTCTCTAAATCAATAGTCTAGATTAATATATAGCATGTTCAGGATTAAATTATGCCTATGTTAGTGATCAAATATGTCATGAATAATACCTAACCTCATTTTCTTCCTGGGAGTGATTTCTAACATTTAATACAAATAAAGAGGCTCTTTGGTTTAAAAAAAAAAAAAAAAAAAAAAAAAGTAAAAAGTTCAAACGTAATGAATGTCTCTTAAGGCATTTTCAGACTGTTCCCATTATCAGTGCAAGATCACAACATAGAAAGCTAGTCCCCTTTACAGATGTATGTCCCTACTGGAGGCCACAGCTGGCCTCATCGCCTCATCTTTTGTTAGTCTGTATGATCACCAACAGTGGACTCCCCACTGTGATCTGTTAGCACAGGATATTCAGGAGCCTGTGTACTAAATCATCTCACCAAAGGCAAAAGAAAATATTCAAGTTGACTTCTCCCCTGTGTACCAGGGCTTAATTGACTTCAGCAGTCGCCAGGGAGAAAAGCCTGTTATTCAGAAAAGGAGACAAAGAAAATCAAGCATTTCTTAGTGAAGAGAGCATGAGACCAAACATTAAATTTGGAGGGCCTGGGGACAGAGAGTTAAATGAGACCAGAAAATTTTGCAAACAGTGAGAAAATGATAGCAATGGGAGGACAGTAATTTATAGTTGTAGCAGAAGAATTATTTTTTTAAATAGTTTTCTCATATTTTTAAAATTTAATTTAACTTTATTTTATTTCTGGCTGCATTGGGTCTTCATTGCTGTGTGTGGTCTTTCTCTAGTTGCAGCGAGCGGGGGTTGCTCTTCATTGTGGTGGGCGGGCTTCTCATTGTGATGGCTTCTCTTGTTGTGGAGCTCGGGCTCTAGGCACGTGGGCTCAGCCATTGTGGCACATGGGCTTAATAGTTGCAGTGCGTGGGCTTAGTAGTTGCGGCCCACAGGCTATAGGGCGCACGGGCTTCAGTGGTTGTGGCGTGCAGGCTTCAGTGGTTGTGGCTTGCGGGCTCTAGAGTGCAGGCTCAGTAGTTGTGGCGCACGGGCTTAGGTGCTCCACAGCGTGTAGGATCTTCCCAGACCAAGGATTGAACCTGTGTTCCCTGCATTGGCAGGCGGATTCTCAACCACTGCACCACCAGGGAAGTCCCAGAAGAATTATTAAGTTTGGGAAGATACCATTAATTCAAGGGAGTAAAATAAAGCTACTTTTACTTCCTACTAGCTGAGATTGTTGACTTCCAGAATTGAACACCTTAAGACAATGTACTGTATACCCCTAGCTCTTATATAACTTTATTTCATTTACATCAATCAGAAGAGGTGGGAAAAGGAGGAGCCATACCAACTTGGCCATGCTTTCTCTGAAACATTAGGAATAACATTTGATAAAATGATCCAGCCTTGAGCTCCTTTTTATTGTAGTTGATTTACAATGTTGTGTTAATTACTGCTGTACAGCAAAGTGATTCAGTTATACATATATATACATTCTTTTTTTATATTCTTTTCCATTATGGTTTATCACAGGATATTGAATATAGTTCTCTGTGCTATACAGTAGTACCTTGTTGATCCATCCTATATATCATAGTTTGCATCTGCTAATCCCAAACTCCCACTCCATCCCTCCCCTGACCCCTCTCCCCCTTGGAAACCACCAGTCTGTCCTCTATGTCTGTGATTCTGTTTCTGTTTCACAGATAGTTTCATTGTGTCATATTTTAGATTCCACATATAGATGATATCATATGGTATTTGAATTTCTCTTTCTGACTTACCTCACTTAGTATGAGAATCTTCAGGTACATCCATGTTGCTGCAAATGGTATTATTTCATTCTTTTTTATGGCTGAGTAGTATTCCATTGTATATATCTACCACATCTTCTTTATCCATTCATCTGTTGATGGACATTTAGGTTATTTCTATGTCTTGGCTATAGTGAATAGTGCTGCTATAAACATAGGGGTGCATGTATCTTTTTGAATTATAGTTTTGTCTGGATATATGCCCAGGAGTGAGATTGCTGGATCATATGGCAACTCGATTTTTAGTTTTCTGAGGAACCTCCATACTGTTTTCCACAGTGGCTGCACCAACTTACATTCCCACCAACAGTGTAGGAGGGTTCGCTTTTCTCCAGGGTCGCTTTTCTCCACACCCTCTCCAGCATTGTTTGTAAACTTTTTAATGATGGCCATTCTGACTGGTGGGAGGTGATACCTCATTGTAGTTCTGATTTGCATTTCTCTAATGATTAATGATGTTGAGCGTCCTTTCATGTGCTACTTGGCCATCTGTATGTCTTCTTTGGAGAACTGTCTATTTAGGTCTTCTGCCCGTTTTTGGATTGGGTTGTTTGTTTTTTGGTTGTTGAGTTGTATGAACTGTTTGTATATTTTGGAAATTAAGCCCTTGTTGGTTTCATCATTTGCAAATGTCTTCTCTCATTCTATAGGTTGTCTTTTGTTTATGGTTTCCCTTGCTGTGCAAAAGCTTGTAAGTTTGATTAGGCCCCATTTGTTTGCTTTTATTTCTACTGCCTTGGGGGACTGACCTAAGAAAACATTGGTATGACTTATGTCAGAGAATGTTTTGCCTATGTTCTCTTCTAGGAGTTTTATGGTGTCATGTCTTATGTTTAATTCTTTAAGCCATTTTGAGTTTATATTTGTGTATGGTGAGAGGGTGTGTTCTAACTTCACTGATTTACATGTGCCAGCCTCAAACTTCTATGCCAAAATGAATAATAATGCTGTATTTAAAAGCAAACTGTAGGAAAATGTGTACATGTATACATAATTTTAAGGTAGGAGTGTAGTGTCCTTTCTTACTATGATACAACAATCAAAACGCATACAGACAAAAACTGATAGATTCAACTATGTAAAAATATATTTCTATTTGGGAAAAATCACAAATTCAAAAACTAAGCACAAGGCAGGAAAATAATTGCAATATATGACAAAGTTCTGTATAAAGAACTCCAAAAAATCAATAAGGACCACAATAGGCAAAGGATTTATCAGGTGCCTCCCTGTCAGTAAGAGAAATATAAATAACCAAAAAACACTTAATAATTCTCACCTTTAATAATTTAATATACATTAAAACAACAAAGAGAGAAGTTTCACCCTAAATTTTCAGCAATTAAAAACTTTGATAACCTCCAGTGTTGTTTTTTTAAATAAACTTACTGATTTTTTAAATTTTTGGCTGCATTGGGTCTTCGTTGCTGCACAGGGGCTTTCTCTAGTTGTGGCGAGCGGGGGCTATTCTTTGTTGCGGTACGTGGGCTTCTCATTGCGGTGGCTTCTCTTGTTGCAGAGCATGGGCTCTAGATGCGCGGGCCTCAGTAGATGTGGCGTGCGGGCTTCAGTAGTTGTGGCACGCAGGCTTCAGTAGTTGTGGCACGCGGGCTCAGTAGTTGTGGCGTGCAGGCTCAGTAGTTGTGGTGCATGGGCTTAGTTGCTCTGTGCATGTGGGATCTTCCCGGACCAGGGCTCGAAACCATGTCCCCTGCATTGGCAAGCGGATTCTTAACCACTGCGCAACCAGGGAAGTCCCACCAGTGGTTTTAATAGCGTGAGGAAATAGGTACTCTCAGATATTTTGGTGTGATATATTCAAGGGCAAAAATGCTCATAAAGCCTTTCAGTGCTTAGACCCTCTGATCCAGCATTCCATTGCTAGAAAGGTAACCTATAGCAATATGTGCACAAAAGAGGTAAGACACCTTTGCAGAGATACTTATTGCAGCAAATTCTTTAGAAGGAACAACCACCCATAAGATAGAATAAAAATAAATATCCATCGTTATGGGACTGATAAACTAAAAGACATCAGTAAAATTGAATACTCTAGGGCTATTTTTAAAAATAAGCAGGGTTTATATTCACTGAGATGAAAAGAAGCCCATTCTGTGTTAGTAGGTGGAAGCACATTGTAGAACAGTACGTACAGAACATGCAGAAGATAGAGATTAATCATACTTTCTGGGGAAAAAAAAGTATGTTTGTGCCCATGAGTATAGAAAGAAAACTACATATCAAACAAAAATGAGTGAGAGAGGCATTGGAGATTTTTGCTGTTTCCCTGAACAGTTTCTGGCATCTTCTGACCCGTAGTCAGATGTGTTATCCATCGCACCACTAGCCCCCACCCAACAATTTCTGTATTGCTTGTACTTTTATTAATGTGTTTTATTTTTATAACAAGCAAAGAGAACAGAGTATACAAAAAAAAAAAAATTTTTTTAACGAAGTAGCCTCAATAAAAGCATGCAGAAAACAAAACAACCCCACACAGATCACCAGGGTCAACGTAGAGCAGGCCAGAAAGTCCCGGACAGGGTGAAGAGGGGTTGGTGGATGGTGAGTACATTGCAGAGAAGAGCAGTTGTGTACAAGAACCTCAGAAAACAAACCCGCATCAGAGCCCAGAGGTCTGAGGGAGCAGAGACCAGTGGGAAAACAGGGTCCTGGGAAGGGAGCAGAGAGGAGCATCCGAGGGTCCTAACCCAAGTGGGAAGGGAGAAGCAGGAAGGGATCCCAGAAAGGGAGTCCAGGGCAGATGGATAGATTTGCACAAGTGACACAGCGCTTGATCTGAAGCCAAGGTTGCTGCTTTCCCATCCTGAGTAAGCTGCAAGTGCTGGTGGGAATGCAGAGAAAGCCAGAGTGACTGCAAGGCTCTGCAGGTGGTAGTAGCTGTTGGTGTTGGCATAAAAGGCTAGGATTGCTTCCCAGCTGGACTCCATTTTGCTATTCTAAGTCACAGGTAATTACACACGTTTGAATTTGTCTTGCAGGATCTTCTGGAACATAATGGCTCTGTTGTGGCTCCCTTACAGATTACCTATACTTCCAGGAACTTGATCAAGCTTTATTTATCCACTCACCCTCCCAAGTTTTACTGAGTGCTCTGTGCAGGGTTTCAAGCTAAGTGTTGAGTGGGTTGGTGGAGGCTGATATTAAAGATGATTCTGGCACAATTTCTTAGCCCAAGGAACTCACTGCCTTATAGTAAAATAAATGAGAATGAGACAGTTACACATTCAAGGTACAATGTGATAGCTTAGAAGAGTAGAAAAGGTAAGGGTCTGATTGTATTTGCTTTCTAACTCTGTGACCTAGGGTAGTTACTTCAGAGTTTTTGCATTGGTATCAGGTCTGCTGTAGTATCTACTGTTGTGCCTGATACTCGGTAGATGCTTAATAAATATTGCTGTTATTATTATCAAAGTGCCATTAAAAGAATACAAGTGGAGTATAAATCAAAGGTAATTTCTCATGAAATGGAAAATTAAGAATGATAACATCTGAAAGAATTATTGTGAAAGCTATAAACAATCCTTTTTTCCAAGTCACTTAAACATACATAGAATAACCATTGTTAAATTCTAGTACTTGAAGTAAAAATGGAAATGATTGTTGCTTATTCTTTTAAGAAAACTAAATATGGTTGCTTTTTTCTTGATGCACAAGAATGGGTAGTAAATTTCTCCCCCAAGAATGCTCAGTGGGCTTTTTCATTACCTTGGGCACCCACAAGTAAGAGTCTTGTGAATTTTTGGCCTTGGAGCACTTCTGGTCTACGAGGTTGTTTCTCACTTACTGTAAAACCTTTGTGTAGAATATTTTGAAAAATGTATAGGAAGTAATATCAAATTAATGTCCAGATGCACTCCCAGTAGAGAAGGGGATTCAACCCCACTGGAAGAGTCTTAGAGTGGGGGTCTAGCCTGGCGGTATCGTCAACATACTGAGCTGAGGGCCCCCAAAACACTCTGAGCACTCAGGATACACCAAGAAATGTGGCCCAAGGAAAATAAGGCCTGATGAATAGCCTTTCACGCCATCAGAAAGACCTGCAGTCTACAACTTAGATGATCAAGGATGAGTTAGCACCAGCCCCTTGGACCACTACAGACACAAGACAGCTCTAGCTCTTTTCCTATCCCCACCCTCCGCCTGGCCTTCACAATGGATTGGTTGTTCAGTCAGTCAGTCAATAAGACTTCACTGAGTGTCCTTTATGTGACCAGGATGGTATCAAGCTCTATCAGAGTTGTACAAAACAGGGAGCTCCGTCGGGTTGACTCTGCCAGGAGGTCGCTAGTTGCTGAACTGCCTCACCTGTGGAGGTCTTTCTTCTTTATCCCTGCTCTATGCTTCATTTCCAGAGGATCACACAGCCAACAAAGATTCTGGCCAAGAGTCAGAGTCTATTCCAGAATATACGGCAGAAGAGGAGCGAGAGGACAACCGGCTGTGGAGGACCGTGGTGATTGGAGAACAGGAGCAGCGGATTGACATGAAGGTCATCGAGCCCTACAGGAGAGTCATTTCTCATGGAGGTAGCTGAGCTCTGCAAACCTGGGAAGCAAGGAGCGGGGCGGCCATACAGTTTTTATAAGAAAACAAAACTAGGGTTCTCTGCAGCATGACGTCCCAAGACCCTATTAGGCAGTCAACGTTCAGGGCACTGTAGAGCTGAGTGTATTATTTCATACTGAATTCAATGAACACTGGAAAGCTTACTATGCAAAAGTAACTTTCCAATGTGAAAAATGCCTTTCGCACTGCATACCTGATAGCTATCATCTTCTGTGCAAATTTCTTGGAAGCCATAGTTGTCCAATTTAATAGTGTCTGTTTGGAATTCATATGGGTCAGTTGTAGGGTTTAACTGAATTGTTTTCAAGTCTGTTTTCTACATGGCCTGCAGTAAGAGGTGCTTTTAATTCCAGACCAATCTTTGGAATCCTCTTCAGAAGCTTTAGGAAATCTTTTTAGACTTAGCCTGGTCCTTTTTTTCTCCCTAGTTGAAGTTTGCTTTTCTATAACCTCCATTACATCTATGCCTGACAACAGCCCACTCCAGCCAAGATCTCCACCCGTTTCATAAGGGACAAGGGAGAGAAAAGGCTCTGTTTTGTATTTTCACTGCTTTCTTGGAGCTCCAGGAGCCTTGATTAATTTGGGACTCACAAAAAATCACATGAGCACAAGCGACACATTGAACGTTGTCAACTTCAGAATCCATAAATGGCTTTTTGGCTTTTTCTGCTGCATGCACAACTTCCCTGCAGTCCTGACACCCCACCCTAACCACTCAGCTCTTCCAGGAAAAGTGTAAGCTGACAAGGCAATTGTTCTGTCTTCCTTATCGAGGACAGGGAAATAAGTGTCTTGGCGCTGCATTAAACCCGGAGCTTTGGTTTTCTAACAAGCAGAAGAATGTTTTGCCTTTTCCCTCCAACTTCCCTTCACCACAGATTTTCCGCTTTTCTGCCCCTTGCATTGCTACCTCCATGGAAGTATCAGGGCCCCCACCCATGGTAGTGAAGGAAAATGCCCATAGGTGTCCCCGGCCCTGACCTTCCTTTTTCACCATTTGCCCTGAAATGGTAATATGGCCCAGTGATAGCTCCTCTAAGGGAGACTTTTCCCACAGCCCTTTGGAATGAGAGCAGGCCTAATCTTGCTGAAAATGACAGACAGCTGGCCATAGAGTCAGTCCTGTTATTCTTCTAATGAAAACCACAAACTGAACATCATCCAGATCTTCCCAGAAGGTCATATCTCCTTTGCACCACCCATCAGGTATTTTTGGTTTGTTTGCTTTTTAGAAAAAAACAAACAAACAAAAAAATGACTATAAAATAGCCTATGCTCAGTCTAAAAAGTACAAGATATATAGAAAAGTCTGTCAAAGTCTGTCATGCAGTGACAGTCCCTGTACATTTTTACCATGCAGGTCATAAATTAGTCCCTTTGTTGTGAAGAAGGCAGGCTCACGACTTCACTGTTATTATAAGGCTAAGTTATCTCTTGTTTCCCCAGCAGACTTACCTGCTTATTCTTTCATCCACAGTGAAGTTAGGTGGGTTGGATGGGTGGGTTGAGCCCATCGTTCTGTTGCCTGAATCAGGAGAGAGTGATTTTCATCAGCACACCTGGGTCAAAAAAAGCCACTGCTTCCTCCTGTCACATTCTTTATGACAACACCTGATATCTCAGGGATAACCTGGTTTGCTGTGCCCTCCATCCCCACCACCTCCTCCCCTTGGCATCTGCTCCTCTCCTTTCTGTGTTGTGAGCTCATTTTTTGTCTGTGTAACTGTCTGGTTTGTTGGAGAGAGAAGGCCACCTTTCCTCTCCCTGGCTCTGCCTCGGCCTTCTCCAGGTGCTGGCTTGCATGAGTGTGCCTCTGGCTGCACCCACCGGAATGTTAGGGAGATGCCACCTCTTCCTACGCCCTGACCAGCTTTTGTGCTCTGGAAGTAAAGACAGTTCACATGTTACTTCTGAATTTGCCAAAGCTTTGTCTGCTGTCTTCGAAGCTCATACCACTTTCTCAGACCTTAATGATCTGAGAAAGTCACACTCCCTAGTTACCAGTCCATTGAGTTTGTCATCCTGGCTTCTGATGAGCATTGAAAAAAGCAGCACTCCAGAGTGAACAGAGATGTTGTTTTGGTGTCTTGCATTTTGCTATGTGAAAGTTATCCCACTCAGGCCAGTAGGGAAGTGCCAGCTGTTCAGTGCTCTGGGCAGCACGACTGCAAGATGGGGGTGATTAAAAGCGCTGCTTAAGTTTGCTGCAAGAGTGTCCACGCCAGCTGGGAACATCTGTGTGACAGCAGTATTTGAACAAATATTTCAGCCTTCAGCTTTAGTGACCTCCACATGAGCTATGGCTAGAGGCCCTGTACACAATGTGGAAGAATAGGGTTCAAGACCCGTCTTGGCCACTGATTAGTCTGTGATCTTGGTACATCACTTAACTCCCCTGGGCCTCGGTTACTTCATCAGTCAAGAAAGGATGATCTCAAAGCCATGTCACTTCCTGTGAGCCCATGAGTAATATCCCTGCCATCTGCTTAAGTAAAAAAGCAAAGAAAAAGAAGTCTGGGTGGTTTGGATTAGCCAACAGTGAGGGGTCACTTTGAGGCCAGAACTGGCATTTTTGAGCCTGAAGCAGAGAACACAATTAAATAACTAAGGGCAGTCACGCCAAAGCATTGTTAACGAGGCGTTTCCTGTCTTGTGTTTTTACTTCTCTTATTTCATTATAGGAGACTCAGGTAACCTTCTCTGCAGTGTTGCTGGACAAATGAGCCTGGAAAGGATGAGAAGAGTTGCAGGCTGGTGTGTGTGTGTGTATGTTTTGGTTGCGACTGTGGTATCTTTCCTTCTCTCTCCATTCCATTGGCTGGCCAGCAAACTTGTGTTACGTCCCTTTCATGCCTCTCTGTTCTCCCTCAGGTAAGGTTTGCATCTTTGCTTCCGAGGGTCTCAGGAGACACCACGGTGGGATAGCTCATGCACCTCAGCACACACACCCTGAATTCACCTCACCGTTACTGAGAAGAGAGTCTGATAAAATACATGTGTTAAAAAGCGAAATTTCACGTGAATTCTGCGTTTGCCGACAGGCAACTTCACTTGAGTCAGCTGCATATTTAGCGTAGAAATTGGGTTAGCTGACCCCCTTGGAGACATTGGCGAGGAACAAAATGCAAATAGTCCTGTTCATTCATGTTATTACACTTTGCCAGCAATTGCTATCTGGAATAGCTCCAAAGCCTGACAACAACGGCACCTGCTCTTGATTTAGAAGAAAACTTTCACGAGGAAATCTTTTTCTCTTTCCTTCCTTACACGCTACATCTCCTCCTCTCCTCTTTCTTTTGCCTCTTTTCCCCTTCCTACAAATCCTCTACCCCAAAATGCAAAATCCATCATCATTTGTCAATTTCAGTGATTTTTATAGAAAGAGACAATCCCAGCTTAGTCATTGATCAGGAAATGGTAAGTTGACCATTGAGTATTCCTTTGGTTAAATAAACCCAAGCCAACATGATACTACAACATGCCAAGGACAGACAGCAGTAACACAAACAGCTGAATTGCCATATAGGATGACTTCTGAAGTACTGTTTATAAACCTCAGTCTTTCCTTTAAAAAACGACAACAACGTATTCTTAGAAATTCTCCAGAAATAGAAAAAGAAATCAAAGTAACTGAGCGTCATAATCTTGCAATTATCTTGACACCCTGGAGTCAGACAGCTACATTTAGAAAGATGATTTTGAAAGGATGCTTTGATAAAATTTTTTATTTTAATCTAATTTTTATTAGATATTAGTGTATCGCTGATTTGCAATGTTGTGTTAGTTTCAGGGGTGATGTGTTAGTTTCAGCATGATTCAATTGTACATATACATATATCCGTTCTTTTTCAGATTATTTTCCCATATCGGTTATTACAGAATATTGAGTAGAGTTCCCTTGTGCTATACAGTAGGTCCTTGTTGATGACCTATTTTATATATGGTAGTGTGTATGTGTTAACCCCAAATTCCTAATTTTATTGCCCCCCCCCATTTCCCCTCTGGAAACCATAAGTTTGTTTTCAAAGTTTGTGATTCTGTTTGTTATGTAAATAACTTCATTTGTATCATTTTTTTATATTCCACATATGAGTGATACAATACTTGTCTTTCGCTGTCTCTGTCTTTCTCTTCACTTAGTATGATAATCTCTAGGGCTATCCATGTTGCTGCAAATGGCATTACTTAATTCTTTTTTATGGCTGAGTAACATTCCATTGTATATGTGTACCACATCTTCTTTATCCATTCCTCTGTCGATGGACATTTAGATTGTTTTCATGTCTTGGCTATTGTAAATACTGCTGCAATGAACATTGGGATGAATGCATCTTTTCAAATTATGGTTTTCTCTGGATATATGCCCAGGAATGGGATTGCTGGGTTATATGGTAGTTCAATTTTTAGTTTTTTAAGGAGCCTGCATACTGTTCTCCATAGTGGCTGTATCAAATTACATTTCCACCAACAGTGTAGAAGGGCTCCCTTTTCTCCGCACGCTCTCCAGCATTTATTGTAGACTTTTTTTTTTTTTTTGCGGTACGCGGGCCTCTCACTGTTGTGGCCTCTCCCGTTGCGGAGCACAGGCTCCAGACGCGCAGGCTCAGTGGCCATGGCTCACGGGCCCAGCCGCTCTGC
>NC_041222.1:35593739-35595313 GCF_002837175.3 Physeter macrocephalus
ATGTGCTTTTTGGCCATCTGTATATCTTCTTTGGAGAAATGTCTATTTAGAGCTTCTGCCCATTTTTTGATTGGATTATTTGATAATGAGCTGCATGAGCTGTTTGTATATTTTGGGGATTAATCCCTTGTCAGTCACTTCATATGCAAATATATTCTCCCATTCTGTGGGTTGTGTTTTCATTTTGTTTATGGTTTCCTTTGCTGTGCAAAAGCTTGTTAAGTTTGATTAGGTCCCATCTGCTTATTTTTGTTTTTATTTTCATTACTCTAGGGGGTGGATCCAAAAAGATATTGCTATGGTTTATGTCAAAGAGTGTTCTGCCTATGTTTTCCTCTAAGAGTGTTATAGTATCTGGTCTTACATGTAGGTCTTTAATCCATTTTGTGTATGGTGTTAGAGAATGTTCTAGGTTCATTCTTTTATATGTAGCTGTCTGGTTTTCCCAGCACAGCTATTGAAAAGACTGTCTTTTCTCCATTGTATATTCTTGCCTCCTTTGTTGTAGATTAAGTGATCATAGGTGTGTGGGTTTATTTCTGGGCTTTCTGTCCTGTTCCATTGATTTATATTTCTGTTTTCGTGTCAGTACCATACTGTTTTGATTCTGTAGCTCTGTAGTATAGTCTGAAGCCAGGGAGCCTGATTCCTCCAGCTTCATTTTTCTTTCTTAGGATTGCTTTAGCTATTTGAGGTCTTCTGTGTTTCTATACAAATTAAAAAAATTTTTTCTCTACTTCTGTGAAAAATGCCCTTGGTAATTTCATAGGGATAGCACTGAATCTGTAGATTGCCTTGGGTAGTACAGTCATTTTGACAGTATTGATTCTACCAATCCAAGAACATGGTATATCTTTCCACCTGTTTGTGTCATCTTCAATGTCTTTCATCAGCGTCTTACAGTTTTCAGAGTACAGGTCTTTTGCCTCCTTAGGCAGTTTTATTCCTAGGTATTTTATTCTTTTTGATGCGATGGTAAGTGGAATTGTTTCTTGAATTTCTCTTTCTGATCTTTCATTGTTAGTGTATAGAAATGTAACAGATTTCTGTGTATTAATTTTGTATCCTGCAACCTTACCAGATTCATTGATGAGCTCTAGTAGTTTTCTGGCAGCATATTTAGGATTTTCTATGTATAGTATCATGTCATCTGCAAACAGTGACCGTTTTACTTCTTTTCCAATTTGGATTCCTCTTATTTCATTTTCTTCTCCGATTGCTGTGGCTAGGACTTCCAAAACTATGTTGAGTAAGAGTGGCAAGAGTGGACATCCTTGTCTTGTTCCTGATCTTAGAGGAAATGCTTTCAGCTTTTCACCATTTAGTATGATGTTGACTGTGGGTTTTTCATATATGGCCTTTATTATGTTGAGGTGGCTTCCCTCTATGCTCACTTTCTGGAGTTTTTTATCATAAATTGGTGTTGAATTTTGTCAAAAGCTTTTTCTGCATCGATTGGAAGGATCATATGGTTTTTATTATTCAGTTTGTTAATGTGGTGTATCACACTGATTTGTGTATATGGAACTATAAGCTTGCACCTCTGTAATAAATCCCACTTGATCATGGTGTAT
>NC_041222.1:35595849-35631754 GCF_002837175.3 Physeter macrocephalus
GTACGCGGGCCTCTCACTGTTGTGGCCTCTCCCGTTGCGGAGCACAGGCTCCAGACGCGCAGGCTCAGTGGCCATGGCTCACGGGCCCAGCCGCTCTGCGGCATGTGGGATCCTCCAGGACCGGGGCACGAACCCGCATCCCCTGCATCAGCAGGTGGACTCTCAACCACTGCGCCACCAGGGAAGCCCTATTGTAGACTTTTTGATGATAGCCATTCTGACGAGTGTGAGGGGATACCTCATTGTAGTTTTGATTTGCATTTCTCTAATAATTAACTTTGTTGAACATCTTTTCATGTGCTTTTTGGCCATCTGTATATCTTCTTTGGAGAAATGTCTATTTAGAGCTTCTGCCCATTTTTTGATTGGATTATTTGATAATGAGCTGCATGAGCTGTTTGTATATTTTGGGGATTAATCCCTTGTCAGTCACTTCATATGCAAATATATTCTCCCATTCTGTGGGTTGTGTTTTCATTTTGTTTATGGTTTCCTTTGCTGTGCAAAAGCTTGTTAAGTTTGATTAGGTCCCATCTGCTTATTTTTGTTTTTATTTTCATTACTCTAGGGGGTGGATCCAAAAAGATATTGCTATGGTTTATGTCAAAGAGTGTTCTGCCTATGTTTTCCTCTAAGAGTGTTATAGTATCTGGTCTTACATGTAGGTCTTTAATCCATTTTGTGTATGGTGTTAGAGAATGTTCTAGGTTCATTCTTTTATATGTAGCTGTCTGGTTTTCCCAGCACAGCTATTGAAAAGACTGTCTTTTCTCCATTGTATATTCTTGCCTCCTTTGTTGTAGATTAAGTGATCATAGGTGTGTGGGTTTATTTCTGGGCTTTCTGTCCTGTTCCATTGATTTATATTTCTGTTTTCGTGTCAGTACCATACTGTTTTGATTCTGTAGCTCTGTAGTATAGTCTGAAGCCAGGGAGCCTGATTCCTCCAGCTTCATTTTTCTTTCTTAGGATTGCTTTAGCTATTTGAGGTCTTCTGTGTTTCTATACAAATTAAAAAAATTTTTTCTCTACTTCTGTGAAAAATGCCCTTGGTAATTTCATAGGGATAGCACTGAATCTGTAGATTGCCTTGGGTAGTACAGTCATTTTGACAGTATTGATTCTTCCAATCCAAGAACATGGTATATCTTTCCACCTGTTTGTGTCATCTTCAATGTCTTTCATCAGCGTCTTACAGTTTTCAGAGTACAGGTCTTTTGCCTCCTTAGGCAGTTTTATTCCTAGGTATTTTATTCTTTTTGATGCGATGGTAAGTGGAATTGTTTCTTGAATTTCTCTTTCTGATCTTTCATTGTTAGTGTATAGAAATGTAACAGATTTCTGTGTATTAATTTTGTATCCTGCAACCTTACCAGATTCATTGATGAGCTCTAGTAGTTTTCTGGCAGCATATTTAGGATTTTCTATGTATAGTATCATGTCATCTGCAAACAGTGACCGTTTTACTTCTTTTCCAATTTGGATTCCTCTTATTTCATTTTCTTCTCCGATTGCTGTGGCTAGGACTTCCAAAACTATGTTGAGTAAGAGTGGCAAGAGTGGACATCCTTGTCTTGTTCCTGATCTTAGAGGAAATGCTTTCAGCTTTTCACCATTTAGTATGATGTTGACTGTGGGTTTTTCATATATGGCCTTTATTATGTTGAGGTGGCTTCCCTCTATGCTCACTTTCTGGAGTTTTTTATCATAAATTGGTGTTGAATTTTGTCAAAAGCTTTTTCTGCATCGATTGGAAGGATCATATGGTTTTTATTATTCAGTTTGTTAATGTGGTGTATCACACTGATTTACTTGTGTATATTGAAAACTCCTTGCATCCCTGGGATAAATCCCACTTGATCATGGTGTATGATCCTTTTACTGTATTGTTGGATTCGGTTTGCTAGTATTTTGTTGAGGATTTTTACATCTATGTTCATCAGTGATATTGGCTGGTAATTTTCTTTTTTTCTGATATCTTTGTCTGGTATGATGGTGGCCTCATAGAATGAGTTTGGGACTGTTCCTTCCTCTTTGAATTTTTTGGAAGAGTTTCAAAAGAATAGGTGTTAACTCTTCTGTAAATGTTTGATAGAATTCACCTGTGAAGCCTTCTGGCCCTGGACTTTCATTTGTTGGGCATTTTAAAATCACAGTTTCAATTTCAGTGCTTGTGACTGGTCTGTTCATATTTTCTACTTCTTCCTGATTCAGTCTTGGGAGATAGTACCTTTCTAAGAATTTGTCCATTTCTTCCAGGTTGTCCAATTTCTTGGCATACAGTTGCTTGTAGTAGTCTCTTATGTTCCTTTGTATTTCTGTGCTGTCAGTTGTAACTTCTGTTTCATTTCTAATTTTATTGATTTGAGTCCTCTCCCTTTTTTTCTTCATGAGTCTGGCTAAAGGCTTATCAATTTTGTTTGTCTTCTCAAAGAACCAGCTTTTAGTTTCATTCATCTTTGCTATTGTTTTCTTCTTCTCTATTTCATTTATTTCTGCACTGATCTTTATGATTTCCTTCCTTCTGCTAACTTTGGGGTTTTTTTTTTTTTTTTTTTTTTTACAGTTTTTTCCTTGTAGTTTATTTCTAATATCATAGCATTGTGGTCAGAGAAGATGCTTGATATGATTTCCGTTCTCTCAAATTTACTGAGGCTGTTTTGTGGCTCAGCATGTGATCTATCCTGGAGAATGTTCCATGTGCACATAAGAAGAATGTGTATCCTGCTGCTTTCGGATGGAATATTCTATAAATATCAATTAAGTCCATCTGATCTAATGTGTCATTTAAGGCCTGTGTTTCCTTATTGATTTTCTATCTGGATGATCTGTCCATTGATGTAAGAGGGGTGTTAAAGTCCCCCATTATTATTAATTTTTTCAACATCTTTATTGGAGTATAATTGCTTTACAATGGTGTGTTAGTTTCTGCTTTATAAAAAAGTGAATCAGCTATACATATATCCCCATATCTCTTCCCTCTTGCGTCTCCCTCCCTCCCACCAAGTCTCACATTATTATTGTGCTACAGTCGATTTCTCCTTTTAGGAGGAATGGCTGTTAGCATTTGCCTTATATATTGAGGCACTCCTACATTGGATTTGTATATGTATTTACAATTTTTATATCTTCTTCTTGGATTGATCCCTTGATCATTATGTAGTGTCCCTCTTTCTCTCTTGTAACATTCTTTATTTTAAAGTCTATTTTGTCTGATATCAGTATTGCTGCTCCAGCTTTCTTTTGATTTCCATTTGCATGGAATACCTTTTTCCATCCCTTCACTTTCAGTCTGTATGTGTCCTTAGATCTGAAGTGGGTCTGTTGTAGACAGAATATATATGGGTCTTGTTTTTGTATCCATTCAGCCAGTCTATGTCTTTTGGTTGGAACATTTAATCCATTTACATTTAAGGTAATTGTTGATATGTAAGTTCTTATTGCCATCTTGTTAAACTGTTTTGGATTTGCTTTTGTAGGTCTTTTTTATTCCCTCCCTCTTTTGTTCTCTTCTGTTGTGATTTGATGACTATCTATCTTTAGTGTTGTGTTTGGATTGCTTTTTCTTTTTTGTGTGTTAACCTATTGTAGATTTTTGGTTTGCAGTGACCATAAGGTTTTGATATAGCAGTCTATATATATACAAGATTGTTTAAAGTTGCTAGTCTCTTAATTTCAAATGCATTTCCAGTATCCTGCATGTGTACTCTCCTCTTCTCATGATTGCTGGTTTTTCATCATGTGGATGATTTCCTACCTTTACTTTATGTTTGCTTTTTACCAGTGAGCTTTCCCGTTTGTAATTTTCTTGTTTCTAGTTGTGGCCTTTTCTTTTTTTCTGAGAGAAGTTCCTTTAGCATTTGTTGTAAAGCTGGTTTGGTGGTGCTGAATTCTCTTAGCTTTTGGTTATCTGTAAACCTTTTGATTTCTCTGTCAAATCTCAATGAGAGCCTTGCTGGGTAGAATATTCTTGGTTGTAGGTTTTGCCCTTTCATCACTTTAAGCATATCATGCCACCCCCTTCTAGACTGCAGAGTTTCTGCTGAAAGTTCAGCTGATAACCTTATGGGGATTCCCTTGTATGTTATTTGTTGCTTTTCCCTTGTTGCTTTTAATATTTTTTCTTTGTCTTTAATTTTTGTCAATTTGATTATTATGTGTCTTGGTGTGTTCCTTCTTAGATTTATCCTGTATGGGGGCTCTGCCCTTCCTGTACTTGAGTGCTTCCTTTTTCATGTTAGGGAAGTTTTTGGCTATTATCTCTTCAAATATTTTCTCAGGCCCTTTCTCTTGCTCTTCTCCTTCTGGGATCCCTATAATGCGAATGTTGGTGCGTTTAATGTTGTCCCAGAGGTCTCTTAGACTGTCCTCATTTCCATGGCAGTGATTTTCCACCATTCTGTCTTCCAGCTCACTTATTTGTTCTTCTGCCTCATTTATTCTGCTACTGATTCCTTCTGGCATATTTTTCACTTCACTTGTTGTATTGTCCATCTCTGTTTGTTCTTTAATGCTTCTAGCTCTTTATTAAACATTTCTTGTATCCTCTCAGTCTATGCCTCCATTCTTTTTCTGAGATCTTGGATCATCTTTACTATCACTACTCTGAATTCTTTTAGGTAGATTGCCTATTTCCACTTCACTTAGTTGTTCTTCTGGGGTTTTATCTTGTTCCTTCATCTGGAACATATTTCTTTGCCATCTCATTTTGTCTAACTTTCTGTGTTTGTGGTCTACGTTCCTCCAGCTGCAGGACTGTAATTCTTCTTGGTTCTGGTGTCTACCCCTGGTGGGTGAGGTTGGTCCAGGGGCTTGTGCACGCTTTCTGATGAGAGGGACTGGTGCCTGCCCACTAGTGTGGGTGGAGCTGGGTCTTGTCCCTCTAATAGGCAGGGCCATGTTAAGTGGTATATATATATATATATATATAGGCAGCTGTTGGCTCAGGATGACTTTAGGCAGCCTGTCTGCTGATGGGTGGGGCTCTGTTCCCACCCTATTGGTTGTTTGGCCTGAGGTGTCCCAGCACTGGAGCCTGCAGGTTGTTGGGTGGGACCAGGTCTCGGTGCCAAACTGGCAACCTCCAGGAGAGCTCACGCCAATGGGTATTCCCTGGGGTGTCCACCACCAGTGTCCTTGCCCCCACAGTGAGCCACAGCCAATCCCCCCCTCCCCAGTAGACCCTCCAATATGTGCAGGTAGGTCTAGCCCAGGCTCCTGTGGAGTCACTGCTCAGCCCTGGGCCCCAGTGCACATTAAACCTTGTGTGTGCCCTCCAAGAGTGGAGTCTCTGATTCCCCCAGTCCTGTGGAGCTGCTGTGCTAAAGCCCCACTGGCCTTCAAAGCGCCAAATGCCTGAGGGATCCTCTGCCCAATGTCAGGCCCCCAGGCTGGGGAGCCTGATGTGGGGCTCAGAACTCTCACTCCTGTGGGAGAACCTCTGTGATATAATTATTTTCCAGTGAGGGATTTGATTATATCACGAAAGATCCCCTCCTACCATCTCATTGTGGCTTCCTCTTTGTCTTTGGGTGTATATCTTTTTTTGTTAGGGTCGAGTCTTTTTTATCAATGGTTGTTCAGCAGTTAGTTGTGATTTTGTTGTTTTCGTGTGAGGAGGTGAGCTCAAGTCCTTCTACTCTGCCATCTTGTCTCTGCCTTTCCTGGTGTCTCTCAGAAGAATACTTTTGTACTTGTTTTTAAGAGGGATTCATTATGCCTTTTTTCTTTTAATGAACTCTGTCTTTTTCATTGTGCTGAGCCTGAACTGCATATTTTTGTGGTGTTAGGGTGGCTTAGTGACACTAATCCTATCCTTTGAGGATGTCTATTCAGTTATGGCTCTTCCTAAATGAAACTGTTTGTGGAACAAACACTTCTTATATATCTCCTTCTGCCGTTTTCCTTCATACCACATTCTAAAAAAAAGAAGTTAGTAAATACCTACATTTCGGAAAAGATGGGACTAAAGCAAAAAATCCAGAGGGAAGCTACTGCAATCCTGTTTTGCAAATATGTGTTGCATCAGGTATATACTTATGTAGGTAGCATCTTCTAAGATATGTAGCATAAACACTGTCTACAGCAACCTCAAATTAGTAATATATGCAAACCCATAATTTGATGTATTTGTAGTTGGTATCACTTTCTTCCCCCACCTCTTTTGTGGTAGAGTCATACTCTCTATCCTTGTAGAGAACATCTTATTAAACTGCTTTTCAAGAGTTAAGCCCATCCAAATCTATATCCAGCCAGTATTTTACTGCCTTGTAATCACCAGAGGGGTATTTAGAGTTCTGAAAAAATGAAACACACTGAGTTCTGATCAGGCTTGAGGGTGTGTCCTGCCCTCCTACTCAAAGCTTTGAGGAAATCTCTTTAATGTTTCTGAAGTCCAGAACTATGTTATATGACACAAATCACAAATGTTTAAAAAGGGATATTAAAAAATAAAAATACAGTACATTGAGATTCCAGAGACAAACCTGTGGAGACCTGACCAACCCTTGCCACGAATTTCAGAATGGGCTTTCAAGGAACACAGGCTTGCTACAACTAGGATGAACTAAAGAGGATCAAAGAGAACCTCTTTCTTAGCCATTAAAAGAAATCGAGTGTTGGGCTTCCCTGGTGGCTCAGTGGTTACGAGTCCGCCTGCCGATGCAGGGGACACGGGTTCGTGCCCCAGTCCGGGAAGATCCCACATGCCGCAGACCAGATAGGCCCGTGAGCCATGGCCTCTGAGCCTGTGCGTCCGGAGCCTGTCCTCCGCAACAGGAGAGACCACAACAGTGAGAGGCCCGCGTACCAGAAAAAAAAAAAAAAAAAAAAAGAAAGAGTGTTATATAAATTAGCTTTTTTATTATATAAATTAGAAGCTCTTAAGTCAAAAAGTGTTGCCCCACCATCCTTTGATAAGTTGAATACTTTTAACACACTTATGACTATGTACAACACATATAATCATCCATAATACATGGACACCCTATATATGCAAATATATTCACACTATTTAAGAATCTATATAACTTACATCTTAACCACTGAAAGATAATTATATGTGTATATACTTATAGAAGAATAGTCTATATAATACTCATTTAAAGATGTACCTAATACATCCACATACACATTGTTGCCAAGGCTTCCAGATTTATCCTTTAGGTTAAATATTATCTTGTTAAGAGCTTTCAGTTGGTTACAAATGTCTTTTTGTCTGTCCTCTAGGATACTACGGGGATGGCCTAAATGCCATCATTGTGTTTGCTGCCTGTTTTCTGCCAGACAGCAGTCGGGCAGATTACCACTATGTCATGGAAAATCTTTTCCTGTGAGTGATATTTACAACAAAATGTTTTCAGTTAATGTCTGAGGGCATGCAATGGCAGATAGAGTATCTTTAATAAAAGGAAATTGATGATGTAGACTATTCTAAGCCTTTGATTAAAAGTTGATGAAATCTGTGTCAAGGAAAATTGCTCAAGAGACCAAAAGCTTTAGAGGAGCTGTTTTGTCCGTAGAATGAATTGAAAACAAAATGAACACAGTCTGGTCTGCATTTTAAAATTCTGTAACATTTCCTTTGGGTGAAGTATTATTTTTGTTCTCTGATAACATGTTTTTAGCCAACTGATGATAACCTGACTTCATTTATATCTGCCTTTATTTAATCTGACTTGCCCTTAGTATATAATAACATTGCTGACATTTTTGAAAGTCAGGTTTCTAACCTACACATTTGTCAAGTGTACCTGCATTAAAAAAAAATGAAAAAAGATAACTGTGCAAATAAATGAGTAATACTCTCAGAGAAGTGATCTTAGGTAACTGCATTCTTCTCAAGATGAAGAGGGAATATGTGCAACCATTCTTAAATGTCATGCACCCTGTAATTTAAATGTTATATAATTATGGTGAAATAAGATGAACTCTTTCATGTGGGAACTGAAAACACTTATCTTTCTTCCTGTGATCAGATATGTAATAAGTACATTAGAGTTGATGGTAGCTGAAGACTACATGATTGTGTACCTGAATGGTGCAACCCCAAGACGGAAGATGCCAGGGCTAGGCTGGATGAAGAAATGCTACCAGATGATTGACAGACGGTATGTGGGCTCCATTATCTAATCACTATTTTGACCTCCTCAGTGACTCCCATCTCCAGTGACCTTTTAATTTACCAAAGATGCAATCACAATTTAGGAACATTGAATTAATGCTGATTTGAGATAATAAATTATAAAAATATTAATAAGTGTCACTTGATGCCCCAAATTTGAAATAAAGCAGATCTTCCCCAGATTTTGTTAAATGTTGTCATCTCAAACTTGGCAACAAGTATTTTAAAGTACGCATATGCTGTTGCCATATGGAGGTGCAATTTGAGCTGATAAGCCAAAGTCCATGATTCTTTACTAGTATCATGTAACCTTGCGGCCATTTTTGTGCACTAGGACTGTTGTGACTTAGGCAATCCTAGTGCTCTTATTTCAACATTCACTGTTAATTCTGGCCCATATGGTGCCTTTGTGTGCCCCTTCCTCAAGATACGTCACTTCTATCCATACTGGTTTTATTAGAACCAAACACGCTATTGCCATCTACAGGAAAATTGTCATAATAAGCATACAAATTTATGATGTTTTCCATATGTGTGGCTTCCCCTCAGATGTGGCTCCCTGTAAAGCAACATGTGAGTGTCCTGTTATAGTAACTAAAATCCATTAATCATCTAAACATACATAAAGTAGCATTGCTAATGCTGAAAAATATGCCTGAATGTACAAAACGTTAAAATGATTATCTGAAGGCCAAACAACCACATGATATACTGTTACCATTTTCACTCTACAGAAGAAGAAACCCAGGCTCAGTAGAACAAATTGGCTAAGTTGCTAGTAAGAGTGTATTCATTTCAAAATAGTAAAAATAATGCTGACAAAAATGAAAAACACTGTTAAACAAAAACATGCCATATGGTTATAGATTTATGCACTCCAAGAATACAACAATTCTATTTTACATTTATTCTTATGGGAAAATGAGGTTTGAATTATGCATGTTTCAAATTATATCTCAAAAGGCATTTGTTTTATTGATCATGGCATTCTATACCTTCCTACCAGATAACAGTAACTTACATAGAATTCCCTAATATCATATATATATATTCTTATTTGGGGATATACTTTCTGTTTTAACTCCCACTCAAAATAGGTTATGAGTAATTTTTTTTTTTTCACAATAGGTTGCGGAAGAACTTAAAATCATTCATCATTGTTCATCCATCTTGGTTCATCAGAACAATCCTTGCAATTACACGACCTTTTATAAGGTATGGTCATTACTGCAGTAAAAGTAGACGTACTAGTTTTAAAAAATATGTATTCATTGTCTTCTAAACAAAAATTCATAAACCAAGAGAGTAGGAAAATATGTTTGCCTCTGCCTTTCCTGAAAATATACTTTGGACTACCCAGAAGGAGACTCTAATTAAGAGTGAGCATATTTTCACAGTGAATATTTTTCCCCCATAATTATAAAACATGACTTTTATACTGCTTGCTGTAAACACAGAAGATAAAATAGTGAGGTTTCTATGCCGTATTACAAAAGGGAACAGATAGTACTTTTCAAGTAATATATGGTATATTGTAGAGAATCAAAGAGGTAGAGTAACATAACAATGGAAAATAAAGACACACCAGGGACAGAAACAGAAGCCAGGTCTTGTCTTAATTGTTCTGTTTCTTCTGAACAAATCCCATGTAGGTTACCAAAGGTAGGTAAAGAGTCTGAGCATCCATTTTGAGAGCTTTGTTTTGATTATCCATAAGTCTTCTTGGTTTAAATTCACTTCAAATCAGTAAATATTTGTTTATCATCTATTCTGTGTTAGATGCTGTATAACCTTACATTTCAGTGATGAAAAGTAAGATATGCCTTTTATACAGTAAGAATGAGACAGTTAAATGAAAGGGACAGTACAGGTTTTCTAGAGAGCTTTAAAAAATATAATAAACTAGGGAGGGGCAAGATAGGGGTATGGAATTAAGAGGTACAAACTACTAGGTATAAAATAAATAAGCCACAAGCATATATTATACAGCACAGGGAATACAGCCGACATTTTATAATAACTTCAGTGGAATATAGTCTATAAAAATATTGAATCACTATGTTGTATGCCTGAAACTGATACAATATTGTGAATCAACTATACTTCAGCTAACTAGAACAATGTCTTCCCTAACGTCAGGATACCAATCAGATAAATTGAAATTTTTCCATCTCAAAGTTATTAATGAATCCCTAAGAAAAATTCTGATCACTTCACTTCTGGAGAAAACAATTAAAGGTTAAAATCCTTTATATTTTTTTTACGTAGATTTTACTCTGCCTTCCAGAGTCCACCTTTTTTGTTCCGTGTTCACTTATTTATTTAGCATTCCCATCCCCTACTTCCAAAAACTGAGCAGTAGCAGGATTCAACCTAGTTTTCCTCTGGCAAAGATTTCTTTACCATACCATGTTATATTACTTTAAAAAATAATATGAGCTTTTAAGATGTACAAAAAGCCACTTATTTTAAGATTAGCAGAAAATGCTTTGACAGGGGAGTAGGAAGAGCTTATATAAACTTTAATGGGTAAAAAAGCAAACATTAGAATTGATATTGATTCCCTGATGTTTATTTAATAGTTCAGCTCTTATTATAAAACAAATGTATTTCTTCCTGATAAATACTTGTTATGGTAAGAGTATTGAAAACAGATTGTAAGTCAACATTTATTGAAGGGTGTTTCAAGATAATAATAATAATTACAACAAAAATAATAAACTTATAGCAAGTAGTGTTGTGGTAAATCACACATAATAATGGCCTACCTTTACTGAGTGCTTACATGCATTATTTAACCCTAACGACAGTCCTCTGAAGGAGGTGCTGCTTACTATTTCTGTCATATAGGAAAAAACCCTGAGGTTCAGTGAGGTCAAATAAATTGTCTAAAGCAGGAGCCAGCAAACCCATTCTGTAAAGGATCAGATATTAAATATTTTAAATGTTATGGGCCATACAGTCTCAATCACAGCCACTCAGCTCTCCCACGGTAGGGTAAAAGCAGCCATAGACAATATGTAAATAAATAAGTATGGCTGTGTTCCAATAAAACTTGATTTATGAATACTGAAGTTGAATTTTCTGAAATCTTTTACATGTCACACAATATTCTTCTTTTGATCATTTTTCAACCATTTAAAAAATGTAAAAACCAGTCGTAGCTCAAGGATGTAAAAAAAAAAATCATATGCTGGCTTTGGCCCATGGGCCATGGTTTGCCAACCCCAGGTCTAAGGTAACACAGCCAAGAAATGATAGATTCAGGCTTTGAACCCAATGTCTACGTAATTCTAAAGAACACACGTTTCAAGTACTTAAACACTGTGTTCTACAATTTCTTCATGTAAGACCCTCTTTAAATATCCCTCTGAAAATCACTCTACATCAGTGTCATCAATTTTTTGAACTGAAAAAAAGGTCACTAAAATGTATTATAGGTCTTTTCACTGCTAAAGGGTAACACCTATGATAGAGGTATATGGCAAGTTCTTTTTTTTTTAAATTCATGTATTTTTAAAATTGAAGTATAACTGATTTACAATGTTGTGTTAGTTTCTGGTGTACAGTGAAGTGATTCAGTTTTATATATATATATATATATATATATATATATATATAACTGAATATGAAAAAGAATATATATATTTCCATTATGGTTTATTGCAGGATATTGAATATAGTTCCCTGTGTTACACAGTAGGACCTTGTTGTTTATCTATTTTATATATATAGTAGTTTGTATCTGCTAATCGCATACTCCTAATGTTTCTCTCCCCCCTCAAATTCCTTTTTTTAAAATGAAATGTTGGGCTTCCCTGGTGGCGCAGTGGTTGCGCGTCCGCCTGCCGATGCAGGGGAGCCGGGTTCGCGCCCCGGTATGGGAGGATCCCACATGCCGCGGAGCGGCTGGGCAAATGTTTGTCTGTGTCAAGCATTGGGTTAGGTGCTGGAGGCTGAGAAATTAAATAGCTCAATTGCTGTCCTCAAGGAGTTCACAGCCCGGCAGCCGACATAGGCAGACTAGAAAACAGTTATGATACAGGGTACAAAGGAAGCACAATGGGGGCTGATAACTCACGGTGAGTGTGAGTTTTAAGGTAACAAGTGGAGTGTGAAGGCTGAGAGTCTGCATCAAGAGAGGCTTTCCAGAAGAATGTGCCCTCAAGTTGAGTTTTGAAGACTAATAGCATTGGCTAGCTAAAGCCAGGTAGAGGAAACAGCAGGTACCAACACACCAAGGAGGTACCATACACCAGGCATGTTTAGAGAACTGTACATTCCAGTGTGGAGGTGTCCCCCCCTTGCATAACTAACTAACTTCTTCTGCCTTTTTATTCTACCCCCTCCATCTTTTATCAAAACCTGAATTTAGCTTGAAAACTCTGGAGGAAGGAAGTGGCCTAAGGTAGCATATTGTTGGTAGTGTGTGTTCACCCAAGGCTGATCAGGAGGACTAGAAGTGACTTTTGGGAGATGAAGGTTGTTCACAAGTCACAGCCAGTGGCCCAGGGTCAAAACTTCGAGTAAAATGTGAAAGATAGATGTATGGAGAACTGACCTTGAAAAGACTTCCTATTAGAATACACAGTAGTTGAACAGAAGACAGTACAGTTGGCAGATGGTGCAGCATCCTCCCAGTAGACTGGGGAGGCCCTTTCATTGGAGAACATTCAAGAAAGTTTGATGCTTGATCAAATTCCCTTTCAAGTGGAATGATACATTTTTAGAATTAGCTTGCTATTACACTAACAATACAAAAATGCCTTCTTCTTATAAAACATTCAATCATTATAAAGACCAAGTTCTTCCTTCAGCAACTACTGACTCTTGTACCCATCCCCCTTCCCCAGAGGCAAATTCAGGGGTCTCCTTGCAAGTTGTTTTCTATGCATTTACACACATCTAAAATGACAACATTGAGATGAAAGCCGTCTGTCATTCAAATCTGATTATTGGAACATTGTTTTTTGAACATTGGTTCATCTGGAATGACCTTTCAAGATTTAAAACTTAAAAAAGTATGTATATATTTAAAATAAAAGTACAACTAAAAAAATTAGAGGAAAACAAGTTTATATATATTTTTAAAATATATCAACCGTGGTAGATTCTGAAAAAACTAATGACAAGATTTTTGTTTGCTAAAAACAAACAAGCAAACAAAGGGAAACAAACCATAAACCAGTGACAATTCAGAGTGGCAGGAACCACCAGGAGGCCATGCAATGTGTGGACCCTGCCGTCAGGCTGCCCGGGTTTAAATCTAGGCTTTGCCACTTACTGAAGGTGAAATCTGGGCAAACACTTAACGCCCTATGTTTTAACTTTCCTTATCTTTAAAAAGAGAACAATAATAGTATCTACCTCATTAGGCTATCAATCATAGGAAATAAAAGAGTTAATATATATAAACCAGTTAAAACAGTGTCTGACACATAGTAACTACTCAAATAATATAGCCATTCTTCTTAGTAAGAGTGCTGGGACAAGGTGATAAGAATTTTCAAGAAGAGGCAGCAGCCTGAGAAGGGATGGAGGAGCGACTGATATCTTTTTTCTTTTTTCTAGTTCAAAGTTCAGCAGTAAAATTAAATACGTCAGTAGCTTATCAGAACTCGGTGGGCTGATCCCAATGGATTGCATCCATATTCCAGAGAGCATCATCAAGTAAGTCCTGATGGTTCTGAAGATTTGGTAAGAAATATTGCATGTCTGGAGAAGGAGATTAGAAAATAACTCATTTATAAAATACGGGGAAATGGCATTACCTTATATTTAAAATGAATATTAAATATTCTCCAATAAATATTTTCCTTTCTTATAACCCAGCGATAACTGTTCTTTCAGATCTTCTTTCACATAATCTTCTATTGGTGTTATTGAAATTTCCTCATTTTTATCTTGAATTTACTACCATTTTGGAGAAAGCGTGAATTTAACATTAATCAGCATATTTGTTACTTGTGTCTTCCATGCCACACAGAGCCAGTATGTTTTGTGCATAGCCTGGATTTCTTCACTGCCTTACATAAAGTAATTTATCTGCTTGACCCTAGGAAAAGAGAAAACAATTATCCTTTCTCTGTTTTCTTCCCAGTCCTTTTTCTTCATGGTTCCCTTCAGGTGAAAGATAAAGCAGAATGGTGGGTGGTGCAGTTGGGAATGACCTCCTTACTCAGTACAGGGTAAAGCCTGTGGGAAGAAAGTATGGATACTGAAGGTTGTAGGATTAGGCTGCAAAAATAATAAAAATAAAAAGTTAACCGAACAACTGCTTGGAGCCGGGACTTAAAAACTTGATGCTGGAGAATGAACCCTCCTAACTGGTTCATTGTTGCAAAAGAGCTATTGTTTACTGTCCATCACGTTTTTCTTTCACTATGTCTGATTCACTAGCTTTCTGTGTGATTAAAACTGGGAGGAATCTAACCGTCAGCTCAAGAGAAAACAGTCAAGGATACCCCATCTTCCTCCATAAGATGGAGAGCAAAAGTGACCTCCCAATTTGGGCTTCCAAAAAAGAGTCCCCTCACTTAAAAAAAAAAAGGGCACAGAAACTGGAAGGAAAAGACTAATGTGTCTCTGCTGTGCTAGGCATAGAAGTGCTCTATTTATATCTTTTATTTAATCCCCACAGTAAAACTCCGTTTACAGATAAGGAAGACAACTTAGGAAGGGGACGTTACTTATGCAAAGTATAAGTAGGAACAAGGAAGAGATGGAACAAGAATTCAAATCCAGGTCAGCCTGGCACCACAATGCCCATGCCCTTTTCTAGCAGATTTCTTTACCTCCCTTAAAAAACCATCTAAAGTCAAAGCTCAGAAGCAGCTGCATTTGGTTTTCCGGCATCCCAATATCAGGTAAGAACAGAGGATACCGATTGGGTTGAGAACTGCCAGTTAGCTCAGCTGAATCAAGCAGAGTGTTCATAAGCTCCTAATGGTGGCTTTAATCCTCACTAGCTTCATAGAGTCCAGAAACCAGCACACCTTCTAGCTCTAGCCTGCTGCCTCAAAAAAGGGACCCCCCCATCTCCAAAACCCACTCCTAGTCTTTAAATGTAAAAGTACTAGAGCACCCACCTCCTATAATGCTGTCTCCCTTTGCAAAAGATGACAAGGACCTTCCCTCGTCAAGTGGAAATGAGCACTGGACATTTTCTAGGTAAATGCGGCAGTGCTTCCCCGGTGTGGCAAGTGGAAAAACAGAAGAGTGGGCTTTGGAGGCTTAGCATTAGGTTTGAACCTTCCCACCTGCCTCTCTGAGACTTCAGGAAACCTATTTAAAACCCTGAGTCAGGGCTTCCCTGGTGGCACAGTGGTTAAGAATCCGCCTGCCAATGCAGGGGACATGGGTTCGAGCCCTGGTCCGGGAAGATCCCACATTCGCGGAGCAACTAAGCCCGTGCGCCACAACTACTGAGCCTGCGCTCTAGAGCCCACGAGACACAACTACTGAAGCCTGTGCACCTAGAGCCCATGCTCTGCAACAAGAGAAGCCACTGCAATGAGAAGCCCACACACAGCAACGAAGAGTAGCCCCCCGCTCACTGCAACTAGAGAGAGCCCGCGCGCAGCAACAAAGACCCAACGCAGCCAAAAATAAAATAAATAATTAAAAAAAAAAAAAAAAAAAAAACCCTGAATCTCAGCTTCAGCATCTTTAAAATGAGAACGTAAGGAGCAATGGAGAGGTCCTGAGGACTGAATGAGAACAATGTACCTAAAGCATTGAGGAAGCTTGGCACAAAGTTGGCAATCCAGAATGTTATTTATTGTAATTGTGTTGCTTTTAGAGACTTGCTATTCATACAGGGAAGTTTAGCTGAAGCCTGTGCACCTAGAGCCCATGCTCTGCAACAAGAGAAGCCACTGCAATGAGAAGCCCACACACAGCAACGAAGAGTAGCCCCCCGCTCACTGCAACTAGAGAGAGCCCGCGCGCAGCAACAAAGACCCAACGCAGCCAAAAATAAAATAAATAATTAAAAAAAAAAAAAAAAAAAAAAAAACCCTGAATCTCAGCTTCAGCATCTTTAAAATGAGAACGTAAGGAGCAATGGAGAGGTCCTGAGGACTGAATGAGAACAATGTACCTAAAGCATTGAGGAAGCTTGGCACAAAGTTGGCAATCCAGAATGTTATTTATTGTAATTGTGTTGCTTTTAGAGACTTGCTATTCATACAGGGAACTGTAGTTGTGGAGAAGTTAAACATGCCGGAGGAGCTTTTCATTCATCTACACATGGCAGTTTTCAAGCGCTCCATTTGGGGAAAGTTTCTTTGGGAGGAAGGGCTTCGTTTGGAAAGAGTTTCTTCTGGAGGAAGAAATTTACAACCATGCACGCCCTCCCCATGTGTCCATGATTGATCTCTCCTGTCTTTTGTAATCCATCTCCTCTGGATGTCCTTTCTCTCATTTCTGTGACTGACCCTCATTGCCTCATTTTCATAGTATGCCATTTTCAAATTGATAACAAGCCATAGCTCCTTCCCGTTACACAACAGCATTCAGAGGGTCTGATCTCATCCAGTCCCAAGACCAATATTCAGCTGGGATGGAGCCTGTCATCAAAGGGCTTAAATGAAAGAAAAATGAGCCCAATCTGGAATCAGACTTATAATCACTGATTACAGGCGATTCTTATTATGTGTGGCAGTGATGTTCTTACAAGATTTGAATGAAGTACTGAACCGTTGTTTCTAGGGGGAATACAGGGCTGAGTTTCTGTGAGTACTCAGTCACAACATTTTCATTTACCAATTAATATACAACCTCATTTTATTGCGTTTCTGTTTAAAGATACTTTATTTGATCTGTACTGTTGATTCACTAACAAACATTGAACTCGGGGCCAACAGCACTGTAACTTGTGCCTGAATAAAGCTTATCTAACACACATATATCCTTCCCTAAGGCACATCATAGCCTCCCTGTGCTTAGGAATACTAGATGGTACTTAAGCACAATGTTTGGGGAACATTTTTAATAAAGAAAGAGATCGCCAGCAAAAAGCACAAAAATGAGAAAAACAGGACAATTCGGAGACTGTAAAAAGCCTACTTGTTTGCAGCAAAAGAGCTGAGACGAGAAGGCAGAGCCTCGCCTAGTTCCACATCAGCTGGGAACCCACAGGTCAGGTGACTCAAATTTCTGGTCATTCTGTGAACGTCCACAAGTGACCACGAAAGTGCCGTAAGTACTGCTTTAGAGGCTGCAACTATGGTTTAGCAAGTAGACGAATTTGCGAACACGGAATCTGCAAATCATGAGGATTGGCTATATATAATCATAAATTCGAAATCATTGACTAATAAAAAAAAAGATTTCTCCCCAAAGGCAATTTGATTACTCTTTGGGTAGGCTTTTCCTCTCATGTTTTGACTGTTCTGTAAAACACTGACCTGTCATTTTTTTCCATCTGTCTGCTCGTTTTCCTCACTGCATTCATTTTTTTATCCTGTAAGGTACGATGAAGAGAGATCTTATAAGAGAAGTGTGAGGTAAAAGTCTCCTGATCTACAATTCACGCTGGGTCCTCTGTGTGTGTACACCAGTGTCTTACTTGTGGGTGACCTCAACACGCTATCAGAGCAAGAGGTCCTCGTATCAGTCCCTTGTAGCATATCATTTCCGGTCTTTGTCTTGTGTGTAAAGAAAGCTGTTGAGGTCAACCTAATTTGCAACTGAAACCTACTAAACCAGATACGTCCCTGACTTGGCCCAGGCTGCAAGCTAACTTTAACTGTCCCCAACAACTGCTATGGCTGTTTCCAGCTTTATTCAGCCAGCATGTTGCCAGTTTTCTTGCAACGTTTATATCTATCATCTTTATGAAGGACTTTGCAAAAGAAACGTACACAAACGTTGAATTGGAGTTCTTAAAACACCATATTTAATTGAAGGAATGTGTCTCAGTGCTCCAAAGGTTGGTTTTTAAAAGCACATACGCTCCACTTTATATCTATCATCATCTTTATGAAGGACTTTGCAAAAGAAACGTACACAAACGTTGAATTGGAGTTCTTAAAACACCATATTTAATTGAAGGAATGTGTCTCAGTGCTCCAAAGGTTGGTTTTTAAAAGCACATACGCTCCACTTATGTCTGGCTCTGCTTTGCTGGGTGACTCTTCTCACGCTCTGCTTGCTTCTTTTTTGTTTCTTTTCTACACTGCTAATTTTTGCTCATGCAGACTGGATGAAGAACTGAGGGAAGCATCAGAAGCAGCTAAGTAAGACTTGGTTTCCATTCAGCAGCTGGCAGTGATGTTGGCTTGCATTTCAGGAATGAATTGGGAGAACCTGCATGCCTGGTGTTTTATTCTTGCATCCTGACAATAATGCTGCCCTTTAGAAGTTTCCTTTGTTCCACGTTATTTATACTACAATCTGTTTGCCCCCCCCACCCACCCGCCCACCGTGATCTTGGTTATCTTGGTCATCTTGTTACTGTTGTTTAATTTCTTTTAAAATATATACATGCAATTTTAGGCACTACAGCGAAAGAAACACATCACAGGCACTGCCACACATAGTATAACATCCAGATGATCGCTTGGCTATATTGAGGCAATAAACCTCACCAATTCATACTAATGCAGAAAAATGATGGCAGGTTGAATTTTGCAATAGTTTTGTAGAACCAAATTCACGAATTCCCAAGATTTTTTTAAAAACACCTTATTTAGTGACTGGCAAATACAGCTTAACTAACAGCTTCTGAGCTCTTTGGATGAATAAAAAATTCTTGCTCGCTATTATTATAGTTTTCAAAACAGCAAAATCATAACTTTAATGCAAATATAAAATGAGTACATGCCAATGATTTTACTCAACTAATTATTTAATGAAGGAACCAGTAAGCTGTTAAAACCAGTTCAAAAAGCATTTGAAAAGCTAGACATCTACAGGCAGTTTATAAAGGAACATTAGGATAAAAATATTGGTTTAGAGACAAAACTGATTAATGTTCAACAGGGCAATAAACTGTAACCTTAGGGTTATCTTTTTCACTGGACAGAAATTATTTGCATCTCTGCTCAATAAAAATCTACAAGTTAACATCTGCCTCTACAGAGTTGTAAGATCAATCGAAAGTCAACTCAGCACTGCTTTTAAAGAACATCCAGTAATTTCCTTTTCTTATTTCCCAGTCACAGATAATTTCTCTGACACTTTACGTGAAATCTAGACAAGAATATTTGCTGTATTAAGCTTCTCCATTTCAAATGTTGCTTACACCGTTAATTTTTATAACCCGTTCCTGTTTTAATAGATAGATAGTGCAAAAGCAGAAAGCCTGGACAATGTCCAAACAGCTACAAATTCTGAATAAGTAAGATCTAAATTAGTGAAGCTTTACCCGCGTAGATGTAAATGCCAATTCCTCATGAAAACAATCCATTTAGATGATATTTTTTTCCTACAGCACATTTTTACAGCAGATAATCTGTAGAATTATTTGCCTATAGTGTGGATCTTTTGGGTTTAAAAACTCAAGGAAAGGTTTTTGCTTTAGAAAGTTCAGCATTAGAATAGTTTACTGTTAAATAGTCCTATCCTCTAGTTTTCTTTCAAGGTAACTGACACTCATTTAGACTAACAATACTCAAAATTACACAAATTTTTACTCTAACAGGATCTTCTTAGTCTCTAACTCAACTGTTGAAAACAAGAAGTTGTGGAAAGAAGGAAGATATTAGGGATCAAGGAACCGAAAGTTGGTGTAATGTACCTTCAGCAGTTATCTTTGTGCAAATTGCACTGTCATGAGCTTTCCCCACAAAGAGAGCTAGCAATTAGTTTCCCTTTCGTATTCATTTTTTTAGGATAACGTATTTATGAAATTAAGGAGCTGTCTTCAAGACAAAAGGTGAGGAAAGAGCATCAATAATTTTCCAGCCAAACCCACTATAGAGTCCTAGTCATGTGCTATCATTACCATAAAATCTTGCCTCCTTCAACAGATATTTTCCCTCCATATTTCTACTCTTCCTGCTTAGCTACCATAGGAAAACATTTATCATTTTTGGTTTAGTTGTGTAGCTTTCTCTTTTTTTCTCTCAAATTCTTCATTTTGTTCACTAATCTACTGCCACAGACCCTCTCCCCCGATATCTAAATGGTCTTGGGTGGTCCTGAGGTGTCTTGATCTCCTTCCTAAAGGAAGCACCAAGCTCATGCCTAGTACATACTAGATGCTCAGTAAATTTCTGCTGCATGAATTGGTGAATGTGCATAAGACTAAGATCATTGCTGTGGGGCAGTGGTTCTCAATCTTAACGGTGTATCAGAATCACCTGGAGCACTTGTTAAAACACAAGTGTCCTGGGCCTCGCCCTCAAAGTTTCTGATTCGGCAGGCCTGAGAATCTGTATTTCTAACAAGTTCCCAGTAATGCTAATAAATACTGCCAGTCTCGGTACCTTGCTTTGAGAATCACTGTCTTAAAGTAAATGGCTGAATAAAAATAATTAGATTTGTCCCAGGAGATCTATGCTCTTGCTTTGGATTCAGTGAGGAAGCCACCTGTCTAAATTCTCCTCCAGTTGATCCTACTTTTTCTGATGATGGTGACATTACAGAGATGAGGCAATGAGATATATCTGCACATCTGAAAACGTGGAAGGAGAAAGAATTTTACTCTGTTGACCCCACCGATGATTGAAATCCCTCAGAATCCTTCCATTTTGGCATGCTAGCTACATCTTCTTGACTACCTTTCAGCCTCTGAAGTGGCCCCCCAACCCTTGGACAGACTGTAGAGGATGATTTGAGGTTCAGAAGACATAAACCACTGCAGATCTATGGGTAGATTCTAGAAGCCAGAAAAACCAGGTTCCTTTCATGAACAGATGCCCCCCGACTTTCCACACGACCTTAACTAGAACGCTTCAGGCTGGTTCTAACAAAAGCAAACACATACCCTGTCAGGGAACAAAGCCTATCTGTCTTTAGTCCCACCAGTGTTTTTAAACATTCACCCTCTCCCCACATACACATACACACACATACCACCTCCACCGCTAATTGACTTTCAGAAGGCAATTTCCTCAGCCTGCCTTATTTTTCCCTTAAACCTTTAGTTTTCTATAGGAAAGAAAATACTTTCAAAGGATAAGTTGTATCTATAGAGCCGTTCTTATTTTGAAAACGGCGAAGAATCCGTCTGTCGCCTCTGGAGTGACAGTAGTACGTGAATTTTGCTTTGGAAGGATTATGCAAAGTTAAAAAGCAGCAAAGCTACGTTTGGAAGACTGCCCTGCCTTGATGCCATTCCAGCTTTACTAGGTTTTTCTAGAACACTGTCAACACTTGCCTGACTGTCCTTGTTCACTAGAGTTGCCAGGTATCCTCCATAAAAATACCACCGCCAGCGAGAAGGGTAGCTGGAGAGGGGCAAAAAGCTCTCTGCCCTTCTCAGGCAGCCAGACTTCTGCCATTTTCAACAAAATACCCAACATTAATAACCGAACCTCTGATGTGCAGACAGATACCCTGGCTTGTGAAATTATTCACCTTACAAAAGGAACTCTCGCATGTAAAAAGGATCACAGCATCTCTTTAAATAGCGTTTGTCTGCCAACAATAAAATATTTACCAGAGGGGAACAAGTAACAGTTGAAGTGTTAAGTATTAACTGGAAATTAATATAAAGCAAGTTTGAAATTGGCTAACAGGAATCACATGGAATATCAAAAGCGGCTAATAGTACACAAGAAAGCATAAACACAGTCATACACCATAATAAAAGTTTCCTTATTTTATATGGTTACATTTTTCTTTCTGGACACAATCAGTTTAGGTTAATGTCAGGACTCACTTGTTTGACCTGAATACAGATCAGCTGTAAAGTATTTTTCTGTAACAACACCAAAGCAAGCTGAAACTGGCATTCTTTTAGTGTCTTGGAAAATCTTCGCTGTTGTGAAAACTGAAAGTTAACTGTGTTCCTATGTAAATAATATCCGGCTGCTTGAGAGGGATTGTCCTTTGTGTCTAAAATATTATATTATTTGGGTTACAAACAAAAATTTGCAATATAATGTTCCCTGAATAAGACAGATTGAAAAGTCAGGAAAAAGAAAAAACAAACAAAAAAAACAAGGACAGAAGAGACCGCTGGAGGTGTTTGGAGTTCTCAATCTTCCTTTTATGTTTCTAAATCAGAAGCAATTACTATATTTCAAAACTGATGGTAAAAGAATCAGAGCTTAATCTCATCATCTGTTCAGGTGTAGATGTGTTCAGTAGTAGCAATGGGACCACACTAAACAGTTTAAAAAGGCCAAATCTGTCGTGTTTACAAAGTGGTAACAGTGGAGAAAATGTTTACTGCTTCCTTTTCTCTTCCCCCCCTTGCACTCAGAACTAGCTGCCTTTACAATGACCCAGAAATGTCTTCTACGGAGAAGGAGTAAGAATTCACCATCAATAACAACTGTGTGGTTACTTATGATGTTGTATGGCTGGGCTCTGAAAGACAAAATACATTGAGGATTGGGTAAACACCGTTTAGATGTTCAGCTTTCATGTTCTCTATTCCTGAATTTAGAAACTTAAAGAGAAATGTGCCAGCTTAACACCGTCTCATTCATGATCACCATGAGATGACTTAAGGACAACCTAAGTCTTCATTTGGCATTCTATTTTTCCAGTCCGAAAGTGAGGAGAAAATGAGTATTTGAGCCAGATGTAAAAGCATTTGGGCAAGAGGAATGCAACTCTGCTTTCTGAATTACATCATTCATATTTTAATTAGTGAAAGTAGGGACTTCCATTTGAACTTATTTGGGTGGATGGGAGAGAAAACGTCCTTGTTTCGAAAATTCAAGAGGCAGTTGAGTCCGGATGGAACTTTGGAAATGATCCAGTCCATCTAGTCTCATCCTATGAGAAATAAAAATTGAGCATGCACTGGGTTCTTACCACGTGCCAGGTTCTATGTAAAAACCTGCAAGCACACTATCTGATTTTTATCCTCAGAATAAGCCAGTGAGGTGCGTTTTGTAGATAAGAGCAGCATAGAGAGATTAGCTGGCCAGTCCAATTTGTACAGCTGTAAGAATGATCCAGAGCTGGGACTGGAGCCTTTGCAGGGCAGTTTCAGAGCCAGTGGTTTTGAAATCAGAGAGGTGGTCTTAATGCTGGAATGGGTATTCAACCTCTGATCCAACAGAACACCGGGGAGGACAAAATTTGTCGCCTAAGACAAATAGAGTTCTTTATCGTCCCGGTCAGTTTCAGGGAATAAACTGTGGTCACCATCATGCTCTCAGGGAAACTGGCCATCCATTCGGGGGCTCCTAATTGGGTTTGAGTTGTGGAGAATTTAACCTTGTCCTTCTTCACAGGAATCCAGAAGGAGGGGCAAAGATCACATTTAAATGTATCTGCTATTGTCACATTTTGTTCTCTTGTGACCTCCTTTCCCTGGAGGAGGTCTGAAGGGAAACTGGAAAATCCCAGTGCACTTACTCTGCAGTTGCCATGGTGACCTTACAGTTTAAGGAAGTTTATACACAAAAACTTGAAAGAGAAGGTCTTTACTGAAAAGTACACAAAGAACAAAAACTGTAAAAGAGACCTTTGAAATCGAGCAGCTACTTTTCTGAAGGTTACACTGGTCCCACCTTTTTTGAGATGAAGACAGCAATTGCTTCAAGCAAACTGCCACGCGAAAATTCGGCAAAATAAAAAAACCATAGGCCCTTATAGTCCATCTAATCCTCTGTGCAAATAATCCCTCCCTCAACAAAACAGCGCCCCCTAGAGCAGAGTCCTGTGCCCACAGTTAAAGAGCGGCGCGGACGGATGTCCCTCACTAGCCTACAGCTGCTACATCTGCGGGCTTACCCACTCCTTTGCCTGCCTTGTGTGTTTTGCTCCTCATCTGTATAAAGGGCTGTTTGGGCTGGGGAGAGGGCAAAACACGGCTTCTGTTGGGGTTCATTCCAGGGCTGGGCATGGGGGCGGGGGGATGCTGCAAATTGTTAACGTTACTTCCCACTTCTTAGAAAATACTCCTCTCCGGGCTTCCGCTTTCTTCAGCCCTCTCTTTCCTAAGCTCTGCTTTACCAGGCACACGCTCACAGTGTGGAGGATGTGAAACGGGATGAGGGCCAGAGTGGCCGAGATTTTTTTCTGCTGACTTCCAGCCCTGGGTTTCTGGCTTTCTTTAGTATCAGAACACCAGGCTTCGTTTACCTTCTGGTTCCTGAGTGGAAGCATTTTACACCTTCTCTAGCTAGTATTAAATGGATAAACTGCAAAATGGGCCAAGGCTCTTCCAGGGAGCTCAATTAAGGCCAAGAATAAAATGCGATGTGTGCTGATGCTGTAATGGCCTCTCATTTTCCTCAGAAAGAGAAGGGAAGGTTAAGCCCGTCTCCCTGCTCTTCCTACAGAAAACATGAGAGCTTCCTTTGATCATTAAACAATATTGTCAGACGCCTTGTAGAAACTTCGTTTAACACACGTTAGAAGCCAAACTAGCCTAGAGGGAATTAGCAGAAAGCTACTATGTCTCACTGGAAAATTAGTTCTAGAGAGTGAAGCCCATCTGCCCACTGAGGAATACTCCTTTCATATTTCAAGTCTGATTAAAATTAAGTTTTTTTCGGGCTTCCCTGGTGGCGCAGTGGTTGCGCGTCCACCTGCCGATGCAGGGGAACCGGGTTCGCGCCCCGGTCCGGGAGGATCCCGCATGCCGCGGAGCGGCTGGGCCCGTGAGCCATGGCCGCTGGGCCTGCGCGTCCGGAGCCTGTGCCCCGCAACGGGAGAGGCCACAGCAGAGGGAGGCCCGCATACCACAAAAAAAGAAAATACCACAAAAAAAAAAAAAAAAAAAAAAAAAGAAAATTAAGTTTTTTTCTGAAAAGCACACTATTTTTAAAAGTAGCCCCAGGTGCTTGTCTCCTTCACTCTCAGGTTTGGATTTTATTTATTCATTCATCTCCTAAAACATGACTTTTTATATTCTTACACACATAAAAAGTGTACATGATCCAGGAGATGTAGTTCTAGGCCGGGAGCCTTGAATTAGTAGCATCATCCATAGCTTCATTAGCTTCACAACACAACTGTTATCTCGGAAATTAATCTTCAGTGTGGTTTCCTGTATTAACTTAAAAAGCATCCACTTTTGACTATCTCTTGCTCCTTCCATAAACTGGGTTATTAAATTTCAACTTTTCAGCTTCTTGTTTACCAAAAGCTGAAGGGTTAAATTAAACCCTAAAAGGTTTACAAAAAAGTCAGTATGAAAAATGAGGTGTTTCAAAATGGTATGTTTTTTTCAGATTTTTCTCAGGTGCCTAGGTGATGAAACAAAGTGACCGTGCCCTTTAAACTTTTCAAGATGATTTCAAGTGTTCTGACCCACATTCACACTTTTCAGATGTTGTGCCCAAATGTAATAAATATCTTCTTGGTCTGCGAAAGAAACTGAGCCACCACCATATGAATAAGAATAAAAATCCAATCATCAATCAAACTTAATACATTCTTTTGGGAATAACTGCAGCTGGAAGTCCATTTTTGAAGCAAAAACAAGTCAAGAAGGATCTGTCCTTTGAAAATGCGTATTAGAAAAAGATCTAATCTAAAACATTGAAGGGGTCAGAGTGGGTAAAAAGAAGACACCTCCATGGTAAAACCCTGCTAGTAAGAAAACAAGTCAGATCCTTGAGGGCATAAAAGAGAGATTAATATCCATGACAACCTGGCCTCTCCCGACAGCATGGCTGGATTTGAAAACTCCCAAAGGAGACAAGATTATTGTAAGCAGAGAGATGATTTTCCCATTTCAGAAAGACACAGAGCTACTACTGCTACTCTACTACTAGCACTAATATTACTGCTACTAATAATAGACATTTACTGTGTGCTCATTATGTGCAACTGAAAACACTTTAGACTTAATCCTTAGCAAGCCGTGAGAGAGATACGATTGTTCTGCTTTACAGATACAGAAATGGAGACTTAGAGAAGATAGGTAACTAGGCCAAGGCCCCAGAGCTAAGAAGTGGTAGAATTGCTGAGGGTATTTCAAAGGAAGGATACCTTAACTACTGTAAACTGGATGGGTTGGCTTTATTTGCAGAGCTGCGAGAATAAACAGGGCTCAGCTGCTGCAGATTCCACAAGCAAAGCACGGTAACCTTTGCGGGATACAGACTTAAGGCTCGGGAGGGAGGGCAGAGCTAAGCAAAATCCGCACATACTTCCCAAACTGCCTGTTTCAAACAAAGCGTTTTTCTTTTCTCATGGTGGAAGTTCTTCCTCTGAGTGTTCACTGGCTGCAGCCCTCTTCTTTGGTAGGTGCCAGCAAGTTGTGATATATTCCCATGAGGTGGAAGAGAGGCTACAAGTGGCCCGAAGCCATTTTAGGCTTATTCCCTAGATATTTGGGAACTCAGTGGACATTCTTTTGTTTTTCCATCTTTTTTTTTAATTGAAGTGCAGCTGATTTACAATGTTGTGTCACTTTCAGGTGTACAGCAGTGATTCAGTATACATATGTCATATATGTATCATATATATATGGTGTATATATATATATTCTTTTTCAGATTCTTTTCCCTTGACCTGGAGATTATCACACTCAGTGAAGTAAGCCAGACAGAGGACAAATGTCATGTGATATCACTTATATGTGGAATCAAAAAAAAAAAAAAAAAACCCGATACAAGTGAACTTACATACAAAACAGAAATAGACCCACAGACATAGAAAACAAACTTATGGTTACCAAACTCAATAGACATTCTTTACAACAAGCTTTTCTTAGGATATAAGAATCCATCTCATTAAAGTAGTTGGCACCCTTTTCAGGCAAATCCTTTGACTTTAGAAAATTTTGGAGGGTGAGAGTGAAAGCAGTGGAGTCACAGCCGGCGAGTCCCTCACGCGTCACCTGGAGGGGAAAGAGAATGCCTCACACCCATGGACACCTCACACACACGGTTCAGAAGCACACAGAACCCAGCACGTGCTGTCACGGAAATGACAGACGATTCAGGAGCAAGGTGGCCTCTCCCTGCGGGGAGGGACGTGTGGGCCACAGTAATGCCAGCCCCCCTCGGTTTATCAGTTTTTTCTAAATTATGGTAAAATACACCTAACACAAAATGTATTGAATAGTGTCTTAACCATTTTTAAGTGTACAGTTCAGTAATGTTAAGTACATTCACGTTGTTAGGCAACCGACCTCCAGAACGTTTTCGTCTTGCAAAATTAAAAATCCATCCCCATTAAACCACAGCTCCCAACCCCCCCACCCCCCCTTCTACTTTCTGTCTGAATTTGACTGCTCTAGGGCCCTCATATAAGTGGAATCACATGATATTTATCATTCTGTGACTGGTTTATTTCACTTGGCTTAATGTCCTCAAGGTTCATCCATGTTGTAGCAGCTGTCAGTTTCCTTCCTTCTTAATATTCATTGTATGTATAGACCACATTTTGTTGTCCACTCATCCATCGATGGACACCGGGGTGGCGTCCACCTTCTAGCTATTGTGAACGGTGCTGCTGTGAACATGGGTGTAAAAATATCTGTTTGAGTCCCTGTTTTTAATTATTTTGGATGTGTACCTAGAAGTAGAATTGTTGAGTCATATGGTAGTCCTATTTTTAATTTTTTGAGGAACCTCCATACTGTCTCCCATAATGGCTGCAGTAGTTTACATTACCACCAGCAGTGCACAAGGGCTCCCTTTCCTCCAACACTTTTGTTTTCTGTTTTTTCGGTAATAGCCATCCCGGTGGGTGTGAGGTGGTATCTCATTGTGGTTTTGACTTGTGCTTTTTAAATAACAGCTTTACTGAGATAGAATTCACCCATTTAAACTGCACAGTTCAGCGGCCCAGCATTGTCACTGAGTTGTACAACCAATGCCACAATCAATTTTAGAACATTTTCCTCACCTCAGAAAGTAACCCCCATCACTCTCCATCTCCCCTGACCCCAAGTCCCTGGCAATCACCAACCTACTTCCTGACTATATCTGCCTCTTCTGGGTGCTTCCTGTCAATGCAGTCACATGGCACATGTGACTTCTTTCATTTAGGGTCTGGCTTCTTTCATTTAGCCTCACGTTTCCAAGGTCATACATACGGTAACAAGTTTATAACTTTTCACATGTTAGAAACATACTCTTGATGAATTTAACATAAAATTTTTAAAACTCCAAGACAAAACATCTGGGGGGAGGAATCAAAGGTGCTATGCATGAAAAAAGGTCAACAGTGGTTTTCTTTGGATGGTGGCCCAAGAAGTGACTTTTAAATTTTATTTTTCTTCATAGTTTTCTGTATTTTTCAGAAACAAAAAACAAACATGCGTTTCTTTTATAATGGGAAAATTTTTTTTTAAATATTGGAGGGTTTTTGCCATTGTTGTTTTATTGTTTACCTCTTAGTATTTAGCGCTTGTCAGATGTTCCTTATTTCAAGCAGACCATTTTTTTGCCCCACAAGGAAAGGCCATTTACTAAAAAATAGGTGGATTTCCAAAATGCAATAATATTCCTTATCGTAATCCACTTAAAAGGGAGCCTGCACACAAGTCTTTTGCCCCCTAGATCGTTTGGAAAGGCGTAAAATGCTTCCAGAAACTTTGGTAAAAGTGAACAGATTCCATATGTTAAAGAGAGCCTTGGCAACTAGGGAAGATTGTGTTTTACCAGATTTGTCTAGTATAAGAAGCATGCATGATTTATTTTCAGTAAGTCCTTTGAGGAAAAAAAGCAAGCACAGCCCTCCTCAAATCATTACTGTTTCTATTCAGTTTCTCATGTTTCTCATTTCTTTTCTTTTTTTCTTTTTTTTCCAAAGTATTAATCTGAAGCTAAAAGAAAAACCCTAGTCGGCCATGGCTGGAAGAAGAGGATGCTTTTCTGCTTCGTGGTTCTGTTGAAACATATCTACCTGGAAGAGACAGGGCTGATGATACTTTTTTCCCACTTTGCACTACCTGGTGCCATTCTAAATTTCTAAGGGGAAAAACAGTAAGGGAACTTGTTTGCTCTTAACATGTTTTATGAAATTATGTGTATTTTCCTATTTTGCCAGTTATGTGCCTCCAAGATTTTCGTTGAACCTCAGCAAGAAAGTAGGACCTTCCATTTCAATATTTCATTAACCCTTGGTGCAGTGGTATTTCGTCTCTTAGACTGGTGTTGACCACTAAGATAACTTCAGTCCACTATTCATTGTGAGTGGATTTGTTTCCATAGATTAGCTGGATTTCTCCTTGGTGATCATTTCAGGTTTAAAATACCTGAAATTCTACTTTCCTAGGGCTCAACAGTCCCTAGGCAAGTGGTCCCCACATAATTCTACCTTTAAAATCCTAAGCTTGCTTAAGACAGCCATAAAGTAGACACAGCTGTGACACCACATCAGCTAAGTGCCCACTTGGTTCTTGTCCCCGTGAATCGTCTCTTCTGACATCTCTAAAGGAAGCCAGGCTTTCTAATTCACATCAATTTTATTTTAGTTATCAAATTGGGCATCATGTTTTCTGTGAATTGGTCTTTTTACAAAATCATTTCTCCAGCCTCCACGTTGAGAAACTTAAGGATCAATGTCCCCATTTCTGATAGCTGTCTGTGCTTCAAGCCATAAACTTAGTTCTTAGTTTAACTTAAACTTAGTTACACTTTAAGTGCCAAGGGCTCTATGTAAGGTGGCTCACTCAGAAATTCGTTATTTGGTAACATTCAGATATCTGAATTTCTCTCTCACATGCATTATAAAAAGTAATCTGCTTTAACACACTCTAATCACAGGCTTCAAATTAAACACGAGTCTGTACTATCATTTGCAAAATAGTCCTTTATAAGTCTTCATATGCCCTTTAAAACACGAATGTGGTTTAGACCCCATGGGCCTCTAGGAGAGCGAGGGGTTTGTAAATCCAGCGCCCCTACCTGTTGCCCTGTGGCCTTCGAGTCAAGAATGGTTTTCACACCTTGGGCTGAGAAAAAAAAATGTTTTTAATATTTCATGACACAAGGAAACTATTCAAATTTCAGTCCCCATAAATAAAGTTTTACTGAAACACGGCCACACAAATTTGTTTATAGACTCTGCAGCTACTTTTGTACTACAGCAGCAGAGTGGAGTAATCGCCATAGACCATGGGCCCACGGAGCCTAAAACACTGACACTCTTTATAGAAAGCGTTTGCTGAGCACTGTGTCAGCACATCCATCCTTCCCCCTCCCCATTTGTATTCAGATATTGGTTTCTCTAACAGCATGCACAAACGCACAAACTAATTTATCTTAAGAAAGAGAATTTTGGCATCCACAAGTCAGTGAAACGCATGGCCTGCTGAAAAAGGCAAGGAGTCCTAGCCACGAGCCCGTGGCTCAGGTCGTGTTTACACGACCCAAAGTGAAGCCTGCTTAGAAGGCTTCTGGCTGTACAGAGAGGCGTTGCTGAGGTCCTGCCCTTACCCTGGAGACGATTCTCAGTCTCCAGTATCAACTATTACTAATAAGCTAGCAAAAATTAAAATGTAGTGGAGAACGGTGTTCCACTGTATTCTGAGGATGGTAACTGCATCCGGGAGAGCTGTTGGGGACATTTCGAGCCCTGTGTGTCATGAGCTTTGAAATGCTTTGAAGTAGACGTCTTTGCACAGGTGACTGAATTGCCCCGCCCTCATCTGCTTCCTGTCCGCCTCCACCCACCTTCCAGACACGCTCTCTTACACACAGGTCAGCTCTCTTTCCTCCATAAGCCCCAGCTATCTATGTCCTCCCCTCGGTCCCTTTCCGCTTGGTATCCTGTTAAACCATTCTTCGGGGTCCTCCTCCCTCACAACACCTGGCGTGTCTGAGAGGAAGACCCCTGGGGCGCAGCCCCTCCCACAGCTCACCTCCGCCTTTGGCAGCCCAAGTTATGCCTCTCCCAGAACAGAGCAATGACCCGATTTTCCGGTTTGCTCACTGCTGCCCTGGCATAATTAGTCACAATGCTCCCTTTCGCTCAGCCATATCCCATTTTGGAAGATAAATTACACGGTCCCCCTAGCCACCGGAAGTAATGAAGAATCCGCTGTTCAGCTTAGCGTTGTGAACCCGAGGACATAGAGCTGTCCATAAAGGGCTCTTGTGAAAGAGTCAACCAGACAGGACAACCATCTCACCATTCACATTTTCTCTGAACTTGGCCAGCCTGTTCATGGAAGGCTACTCAGGTGGTATTCTGTTTGGAGCTTCATCTTCCTATGTGGAAATTATGAGCATCTTGCTCAATCAGTGATTTTGTTTGGGCTGTTCTACGGGCTGCGTAACCATTCTGATAGGCATCTGCTATTTTATTATCTTAAAAAGACAAATTAATTGCATGTGCTAGAGAAAGGCCACCAGGTAAATTCAAACCAAGTACATAGAAGCCTAGAAGAATCCTGAAAAACAATAATCCCTCAGCAGATATGTAGACAGATATAAACATTCACATCATTAACCATCTAGCTCTTGCATTCTGAGCATTCTTGCTTTGGTTCTGACTTCTGGGAACTGTTTGCACTTTTCCTGTAGATTTGTAGTTAAGGGAACCAAGGGGTCATTGGGGCAAAAGCATTGTTTTCCTAAAGTGGCAACTGCTATTCACTTAGCTCCTTGATTAAGAGAAAGAACAAAAATCTGCACAGAAGATATCATCAGGGAGTAAGAAAGTTTGTTTGAGGGCAATAGCTGGGGGTGGAAGAAAACCCAAAGTTCTTGTTGAAGCCATACAACGTTTTATGGGGTTATCTTTTAAGACAGCGGTCCCCAACCGTTTTGGTACCGGGGTCCAGTTTCATGGAAGACGATTTTTCCAGGGACACGGTGGGGGTGGGGTGGGGTGGGGTGGTTTCGGAGGTAATGCGAGTGACGAGTGACGAGTGACGGGGAGCGGCAGATGGGGAGCGAGCGAGCGACGGGGAGCGAGCAACAGGGAGCGAGTGACGGGGAGCGAGTGATGGGGAGCGGCAGATGAAGCTGCGCTGGCTCGCCCACCCCTCACCTCCTGCTGTGCGGCCCGGTTCCTAGCAGGCTGTGGCTGGGGGGCAGGGTTGGGGACCCCTGTTCTAAGGCATAAGTCTGACATGTGTGAGGAAGTCACTACTCCAAGCCTTTGTGTTCTTAAGGTCTTGTTTTAAGTATTCAGTTATGGTACTAAGTTTGCAACCCTCATCTAATTAATCACAATGCCTCTGTAGTTTGTTCCCTTAGAAACATTTAGATGTGCACAAACTAATCTTTTATATATTTAAAGGTTTTTTTCTACCACATATTGGATCGCTCAGAATAAAGTATCTACTAGACCTTTGTTTTGGTAAATAAATAAATAAATTCTACCTAAATAGTGCAAATTAATAATATAAAGATATGTAACAACACCATATATATATATATATATATACACATATATATATGTATATATATATATATCCTCTCTGTATAATTCAGAAATAAACATTGATTCCACACACAAGTGATGGCTTTCTTTTTCTGAGTCAGCAAGAATCTATTTCTAGCTTCACTTTGCAGGAGTCTTATCTGGATATCAGTCTGGCTGGGCACTTGGTCCTTGAGGACAGTATAAATTCTGGCTTCCTTGTCACCCAAACTTTATTTCCCTTTTCACTTTTGCTTTCCATGCCTCAATGAGCTAAGCTTTCAAAATGTGTTGTTTACCCTCTGGGTAAGCAATTTCTCACTTTGGAAGCATCTCCATGTTTCATGGTCACTTGATTTTGTCAGCTTCTCCTTTCTCTGTCTCTTGCCTTTTCATAGCATATGTTTATTTTTTATTTAAAATTCATTAAATGCCATTTTATTTTTAGCTGTTGTTGTTGTTTTTTGTTTTCTGTTTTTGTTTTTTTACTTTTACAGCCATCAAGTGGTGTTGGGAATTACCACTAAGCTTTTTTTTTTTAAACCTAATAAACAAATGTGTACCTCTGCTTCTCAGAAAGTTGCTGGAGGAACCAAATGGGAAGTTGCTCTGCAAAAAGTGAGACATTGCATGTCCTCATGATCTAGGAATGAGTCCTGGTGAATACTGTCCTCTACCCAATGAAGGGAAGAAGGACAAGAGAAGACTGAGAAGCAATTACAGGCAAATGAAGGGCATGATACTACAACGTGTACTGTTAACCTTCATTCTGCTCCCTTCACCTAACTGGTCGTGGGAATGGAAGGCAGGCTATGGGAAAGGATGGGTAAAATGTGGGGGGTACACACTATGGTGAATTACACAGCTGTTAGAAGCAACAAATTACACATTGATGGAGCAACACAAATCACAGGGTAGAGTGGAAGAAGGAAGAACTCAGTATTTACAGCATAGTGCCATTTATGTAAATTCTAAGCCTACACACACAAAACAATGCTATATATTATACAAAGTCCATGCATATTGAATGACTTAGCACACTCATTAGAGGGAATACAGGGGTAGGGTGAGGACTGGGGACCCAGAATGAAGCTGGAAGTCTAATTAAAAATCAGAATAAACAAGAAACCTTTCACAGGCTGAAGTTAAAAGTAAATAAAATGAAAATACCTTAAACTTTCAGCCACAGATCATGGAAAAGCCGTGTTAAGGTGCTTTGGGTCGTCAGGGGCTATTCCCTTCTACAGCTTCTCCTGTAGTTGTACCCTTTCCCTGCATTGGCAGCATCAGTGCTGCGGCAGCTGCCAGAGGCCTGCCCTGGGCTACATCACCCTGAACAGTCGCGGATCTTTTAATGAAACTGGTGCCTTCTGACACATCAATTCTCACACAGCAGTAACCTTTATAGAGCAAGGAGATTGCCCTGTGAAGCTCATTTTCCTAGACTTTCACTTACATCCATTCAAAACAATTCTCTTTAGCCAAACAAAATTATTTCTTTTTGATATGCAACCATTTTAGCAATACTCAGATGACAGACACTAATAATTGCCATCCACTACCTCTCTTGCCTTACTCCCAGTCAGAGACCTGCACCCTTGATGCTTAATCATGCCCTCCTTGTGAAACTCTTCTCCCACAGGTTGGCGAAGTGAATTGTCCTTTTACCCACCCACCCCCATTTTTGTTATCTATTGCTACATAACAAATTACAGTGAATTCTCATTATCTGAGGCAGTTACAGCCTATAAAGGCAATGAGAACACTGAATTAGCATGTACTGAACAATTTCTCCTAGAGGAAATACAGGGTTTTAGGTTCCTGTGAGCCTCTGGTCACGTTTCCATCAACTGATCAATACCTAATCTTGTTTTATGTGTGTTTCTGTTTAAATACACTTTCTTTAATATATATTGTTGACCCATTAACATTGAACTCACAGCCAAATCCTGAATATAACTCATGCCTGAAAAAAGCTTATCTAATAAAGGAATTTTCTCCGTAAGGCACATCACAGCACTTAGGAACATTAGACAGGACTTCAACTCTATCCTTGGGGACCATTTTAAAGAGTAAAATTACAAACAAAAATACCAAAAACATGGCACTAAATAGACCATGAAAAGACCACCTCATACCGCTTGTTTACGGTACGAGGACTGAGACCAGAAAGCTGAGCCTTGCCTTGTTCAACTTCATCTGGGAGCATGCACATCAGACAACTCAGACTTTCACCACTCTGTACGTGTCCATAAATGACCATGAAAACAAGATGAGTATGGATTTGGGGTTACAAATAAGTTTTAGTGAGTAGGTGAATTTGCAATTATGGAATCCTTGAATAATGAAGATCAACTGTAACCCAAGACTTAGCAGCCTAAAACAACACACATTTATGATCTCAGTTTCTGTGTATTGGAAATCCAGATCCATCTCAGCTGGATCCTCCACTTCAAGGCCTCTCACAGGCTACAATCACAGTGTTGGCTCAGAGTCCCTCACAAGACTCCATCAAGAGGGGTGACATCACCAAGATAGTGTCATAAGTCATTCCTGACTTTGTTCCCTCTCGCAAGAGGTTCAACTGGGACAGAATCTGCCTCCAATTTCATTCACATGGTTGTTGGCAGGATTCAGTTTCTCGAAGGTTGTTGAACTGAGGGCCTCATTCCTTGCTGGTCATTAGCTGGAGCCTATCCTCAGTTCTCTGCCTCATGGTCCTCTCCAACCTGGCAGCTTGTTTCATTGAAATCAACAACAAAGAATTTGCGAGCAAGATGGAGGTTACCATTTTTGTAACCGTATCACAGAAGCAACATCCTGCCAATTTTGCTGCATTCTACTGATGAGAAGCAAGTCACTAGATCCAGCCCCCACTCAAGGGGAGAGGATTACACAAGGATATGAATACTAGGAGGTGCGAATCATCGGGGTGCCTTCTTAGAAGCTGGGCTACAATGCCGCCTTCGCCTTCTGCAAATCCTCTTTGAGCCCCTCTTGCCTCCTCTCACCTATAAGTGATGGTGTTTCTCAATGTTTCCCTTTTCTTTGCTTTTCTACCATTTCCCCAATGACTTCAGCTAGCACATCTCTTCAAATTATTCAAGACCTGGCTTCAATCCCGACTTCCAAACCCCCACCATCTCACTCAGTCTCTGTGCTCCCTCTAATCTCTGGGGTGAAAAAATTAAATTCTTCCCCTTTCATGACCTGATGAGACCATTCCTCTACTATTGCATTCTCACTGACACTACACATACTGGGAATTAAATCCTGGTTCTGCTTACCAGCTATATTACTTTGGACTACTCAACGTCTTTGAACCTTAGTTATCCTTTTTTTTTTTTTTTTTTTTTTTTTTTTTTTTTTTTGTTG
>NC_041222.1:35631887-35646412 GCF_002837175.3 Physeter macrocephalus
TTCTCAACCACTGCGCCACCAGGGAAGCCCCTCCATTTTTAAAATATAGATAAAACTCCCATCTTACAAGTTTATGTAAGAGTTAAATGGGATTTAAATGTCCAGCCTAGTACTTAATACATAGAAGGCATTCAATAAACATGAGTTCTTTTCCTCATCTTCCCATTCACTCAGCCCTTTGTCTGTTAACTTGCCAACTTCTCCAAATCCATTGCCAAGCCCACCTTTACTTTCTGTCAACCATATTAGCATCTCGTTTCCTCTCCTGCCCCCTCTTTTAAATAGACTAATTCTCGTGAATCCTCCTCCTCTTCTCTCAGATATAGCCATTTGATGACATCCTCTGCCTTACTCCACCTCAGGCTCCTTCCAGGCTTTCCATCTCTTACCTTTGCTCAGTTTACTTCTGGTTTTTAATTTTTATTTGGAAACAATCTCAAACTTGCAAGAACAGAAGAAGAAATTACTTTTCCTGAAATATCTGAGAGTAAGTTGTCTGCATAATGCCTCCTCACCCCTAGATGTTTAGTATACTTCCGACAAACAAGGACATTCTCCTCATAACCTAATACAACTATCAAAACCAGGAAATTAACACTGAAACATTACTACCATCTAATCCACAGATGCCATTCAAGTTTCACCTGTTGAAATATATCCTTTAAAGCAAAAGGATCCAGTTCAGAACCACAAGTGGCATTTAGTTGTCACGTCTCTTTAGTTTCCTTCAATCTAGAACAATTCCTCAGTCCTTCCTTGACTTTCATAGCCCTGACACTTAGGAAGATCTCTCACAGTATTCAGTAGAATGTCCCTTGATTTGGGTTTCAGGTTATTCATCTTTGGCATCTATAACTCAGAACTGATTTGTGCTTTTCTCATTGCATCCTTGTGATATTCATTTGAACACTTGAAGATGCTGTCTATAGGGCTTTTGATGGGGACACGTCAAAGAACACAGAGACAGATTGAAGGGGCTCCAACTGGCTAGATTTGGGACAATGTGAGGACCAAAATAAATAATCATGCTAACGGATTATAACCTATTGAATAAAGTAAGATTCCATGAGTTCATATCATTCTGATATTAATTAATTAAAAATTTGATGAACAACAGGATAGTTACATACACTCAAAGCACCGACCCCCAAATACCTATTAATTGCAAAAGGAAAAAAAAGTACTTTTATGGGCAAAGAGACTCATAAAAAGCTTTCCTATTTGAAAACTCAATAGAGGAGGAATTTCCAATGATTTCCAACATAAAAGGCATTTGCACATTTTATGTTTAAAATTATTTCCTCACCAGAAAGACAATTTCCAAAAGTTCATACTAGTTATCCATCATTTTCTTATGAACAAAATGAATAAGTTTTATATAGTTTCTTATAGGTTATATGCCATCACTAGAAGTAATTCGTGATCATTTTGTAAAAATTGGAAAATACAATTTTCCAGTTGTAGACTAGGAAAGGAAAATAGTCTCTCCCTGCTATCACCACCTGAACACAAGCACAAGTAACATTTTGGTAGGAACTTGATGCTTATGTGACATACTCAAGATCACACAGCTGGTGAATCACATCACTGGGACAAAAAAGCAGACCAATGGTCCTTACATATCTGAATTTTTCTGATGGTGGTCACTGATATCTCTCGTTCTAATTGATTTTCTCAACATATAAAATAAAATAGCTTCATTTTCTTTTCTGCTTACAGGAAGGATACGTGCTTATTGAAAAATAAACAAAATAGAAAGTATAAAAAAGTGGGTAAAATCACCCAGTCTTACCACTTAATCACACCACTATTTATTAACACATTAGAATACATTTATCTGGAAGATCTTTCCAGATGTATCTTTATAAATTTTATATACATGTAGAGAGAGAGAAAGAGGCAGAGTTTGTGTTCTGATCATCTTTCCATGTCCAAAAATCTTTTTGATAATTTCCTAGAAGTAGTATATTTCAGTTGAAAAAAAATTAAATTGTTGATAAATATTGCTAAACCACCTAAGGAATGATTATACTCATTTAGACTATCACTGCATGAGACTGCTTTTCTCCACATGCTGTCAAAGATAAATAGAGTCAGATATTAGTGAAAATGGTTAAGGACAGATTTTAACAAGTAATATGCTACTGCAATAGAGAAAGAGGTTCAGTGTAAACTGAAGTCAACGTTGATTTATACAGAGGTGACTGGGTGTTTTAAAGGGAAAAAGAGGAGACGGGAGGCGGAGCTGGGGCTCAGTAGAGTCAGGAAAGTGAAAAATCATGATTAGGACAGCTGTGTCTGCTAGCTGGCAACTAGTGAAGCTACAATTCTATCCTCCCACAGGGACTGGGAAACAGGCCCTACCCTTCCAGATGATTACATTTTAATGGAATGGCTTTCAGGTCCTTTAGAAAGACACTCCTGAGTTGTAGGTGACAGTATATATCTCAAAGGGACAGAGGAAGGATTCACAATTGTAATAAGCCCTTTTTATTAAATGCTCCAAGAAAGGGTGTTCAGGGGCCAATAGTCAGGTGTTGACTAGAATGAACAGTAAATTCTTTTGGCATCCTTGAGCTTTCTCAGGCAGGCACCTGAAGAGGGGCTAGTGTCATCCTAGGGATGTGGCCTGGAGCTGTTAGAAATTATATCAGTGTTTGTTTAGGTCTTTTAATGTGGGGGCAGAGGGGTCAACAAAATCATTTGTGTGGAGAATTTGTAGTTTTTTATAGGCCAAAGTTGAGGCTTAGTCAAGAAGAGGGCTCAGAGGAGCCTGCCTAGAGTTTGGTCAAGGAGAAAATCTTCGTCAATGCTCACCAATATTGGGCTTTGGTATCTTTTTAATCTTGACCATTCTGACAGCAAGAAAAAGATAACATTGTTTTTATTTGCATTTTCTTCAAACTAGTAAAACGAACTCTTTTTTATATATATTTCTCATCATCTGTATTTCTTCTTTTGTGAATTGACTGTTTATGTCCTTTATCCATTTTTTAAGTGGAGATAGTTATTTATCACTTACTGATTTGCAAGAGATAACGTTTTAGTTTGAAAATGTGAGAATTTTTCTTAATACATTTGGCATTTAATAACCTGTCCTAGGCCACATTTCCCTGTAGACACTCAAATACTATTCCTGTGTCCCTAAGTATCAAGTCAAAAAATGTTTCAGCAATAAACTCCATCAATTGCCCTACTCTCTACCCCAGTGTTTTTGTCCCTGAGGTTCTCTGAGAAAAGCAGGCCACAACGGGGCCCCTGGCTCCTGAAGGCATGTACATGGATCTGCATAGTAGGTCAGACTCATAAGTTCAACCAGCTGTGTTTCTTTGAGCTCTGACCAAGCCTAAAAATTCTGACTGCAAGCCTCTTCCTCTCCCTGCACCTCTCCCTCCTCCCAGGCTAGAGAGGGCAATGAACAATCAGTTATGCTGTGATAGAATGCAAGCGCATCTCAAAAACCTGTCAACTTCTCACTGTTCTTCTAGCTGATACTGTAATGGACAGAATGACCTAGAGTCTGTTTACAGATATGTTAGTTCAATGCACTCACAGTCATGGAGAATAAAGAAAGGATATAGTTGAAGGACTGATTTGGCTCACCTCTGTCTCATATCAAAGAGATGAGGAGGTGTCTTCAAACTCATGAGGAAAGGCTGGCAACACCAAGGGCCAGCCTTCTGAGAATGCAGCTCCCGCTAAGGCCATGAGGAATGTTGATCTTCCCAAGTCACTCCTGAGGAACACTGGAATGACCAATGAGTTCAGAAGAAAAACGAGCCTCACCCCCAGTCCCCACCTTCAGTAAGTAGAGATGCCTCATAAATGAAAAATATCACACAGGAAAAGATTTTCTCCAAACCAAGAATAGGAATCAGCAATTGACCCACTGACCTGAAGTTTAGAGAACATGGTGTGAGTAAAGGAGCACTGATCAAGCTGGAAAGAAAATGATCCATAAACTCAGCACTTGATAGTATTTACTTTCTTTATAATCCATGTATGGCTTCCATCTTTCCTTATCTTTTCTTTTCCCTCCGGTGTAAGAAGATCTAAGCAGTCAAGAGTTACTGTCATAACAGTGTTCGATGAAGAAATGCCTTTTGACCCCTAGATGACTTGGAAATTAGAACTCACATAGGATATAAGTAAGGGAAACACAAATAGAAACTCCTGCTATGTTTCTAATTTTAATTCCCCCCCCAAATTTAAAAATATTTAAATGTAACAGATTATTTGTTGTAAAAATTTCAGGCAAAGATACATTTAAAGGAAAGTCCCCCTGTATCATTTATTTCGATATCACAAATGACTTCAACCCTGAGTGGCTTAAAACAATAATTTAGGGCTTCCCTGGTGGCGCAGTGGTTGAGAGTCCGCCTGCCGATGCAGGGGACACGGGTTCGTGCCCCGGTCTGGGAAGATCCCACTTGCCGCGGAGCGGCTGGGCCCGTGAGCCATGGCCGCTGAGCCTGCGCTCCGCAACGGGAGAGGCCACAGCAGTGAGAGGCCCGCGAAGAGAAAAAAAAAAACAAAAAAAAAAAAAAAAAAACAACAATTTATTCATTTTGCTCATTAATCTACAATTTGGGCAGGACTTTGTAGGGATGGCTCATCTCTGTTCCACACAGCATCCGCCAGAGCAGCTTGGCTCAGGACCTCCCAGTCTGACTAACCTGGATGGCAAGTTGTTTAAAATGTTAGACAAATTTAAAGCTACAACTCTCCTGAGGATATATATTATCCAGGTGGTTTTTAAAGGAAAATGAGAACCATATATAAAAGGAAAAGAGTAGTCTCCTCCCACTTGCTAAAATACAATATTTTAAAAGTTAAAAACATGACTTTCATAAAAATATGAAGTGAACAGGTGTCAAAGATTTAGTCAACTCACTAATTAATTATGTTAATTAAGATGTTAAGACCAGTTAAATGGATAAAAACCAGTGCTATATATAGTATATCAGGAATGATCAAATGAATTTGCTGATAGATGCATAATCAGTTACTATCCGATGAGGCAATAAAATGCAATGTTTGCAGTTATCATTTCTATTAGTGGGGATCAACTGTTATCTCTGTTGAGTGATATTCATTTCTGGGGAAATGACCTCCATTCTTCAGTGTCAGTTGGTGTATGGAACTGTCCCTCCACAAACCCACTGTCCAAGATGGGCATATGCCCCAGGCCTAGTCAAAAAGGAGCATTGCATTCCCTCAGTGAGAGATTCAGACACAGATGCATGACCCAACTGGAGGCCAAAAGACACAGTAGGACTTTGCGGGGACTTCTGTGAGAGCCTCTGCATTTTCAGAGGCGCTTGAACCTGGAGCGTTTCGGTCTGAACTCGCTGCCAGGTGTCCTGGTATTACATAAAGGCTGAAAAGGCAAAAGTGTAGAAGGATGGCAACAAATAAGAGAGGACAATGGCATCCTGATGACTTGAATTGTGCCCCTGCATCTACCCTGCTTCCCAGACTTCTCAGTTATCATCAGTGTATTTCCTTTTTTTTTTTTTAAATTATATTAAGCCAAGTAAATTGATCCCTCACAATACAATAGGGTTCTCCAGCCCTGGCTTCTTCTACGCTAGCCCACTAAACATATATTCACTTTTCTGTGCTCCAATTTCCCTTCTATCAAAGGAACAAACAATACCTATAAAGAGTTGTAAAGACTAAATACATAATAAATCCAAATATAACATAATATACTTTTACAAGGCTGAGGCAAAAGAAATATCACATAACTTAATTTTCCTAAATTAAATTCTATCTAATCCTTACCTCCCATTACTAGGATGAGAACCCTCCCAATATCAGTCATTACTGGGTGTTCTTTAACTCTTTAGTGCTACAATCTGTCAAAAAAAATTTGCCGAGGAAAGACTGTTTGGTCTTTGGTACATCATGATTGCCACTGGGATGTTTATTGTCCAAGACCACATATTCTATACAAAGGCAGGTGACTCCACAGCCTCTTTACCATCTGGGGGATCTGGCGACTTCCATGCAGCTCCTGAGACTAAGCTGTAGATCACAGAGCCCCAGCAAATACATCAGTTCACCCATCAAAAGTCCTACTGCCTGCTAGGACGCCTGCATACAAGACATTGATGCTTGTAGTTTCCTCTGCCGACTTTCTCTCCAGCCCCTGGAGCAAATCTTTCAACCCAGTGACTCCATCTCTCTCCAGATTATCTCCACCCCCTGAGGAACACCCAGCTAAATTCACTTCCCACACAAGAGCCTGGATAGCGTTCTATAACAGATGCCCTGTGACTTCTGATCTGGGCTGGGAAACACAGAGCAATTAACAACCTGTAGTAGGCAGCCTCCAAGAGGACTCTCCGTGGTCCCCACCTCCTGGTATTCAAGCCCTTGTGCAATCCTCTCCCCTTGAGTGTGGGCGGGACCTAGTGACTCATTCCTGACAAACAGAACACAGCAAAAGTGACAGAATGACCCTTCCAAAATTAGCTTATAAAACAACAGTAACGTCTATCTTGTTTGCTCTCTCTCTCTTTCTCCCTCACCGCTCTGAGGGAAGCCAGAGGCCAAACTGTGAGCTGCGCCACAGAGGATCCCACAGTGGCGAGGAACTAATACCTAGGACCACAGCCAGAAATGACCCAAGGCTTGCCAAAAGCCACGTGAATGAGTTTGGAAGCAGATGGGTCCTCCCCAAGATACGCCCTGAGATGACTATAAGCGAGGCCAAAAGCTGGAGCTCAGCCTTGTGAGGGACCCTGAGCCAGCTACGCAGCTGACTCCTGACTGACCAAAACTGTGAGATCATAAATGTTGCTGGCTTTAAGACACTAAGATTTGGAATAATTTGTTACTCAGCGTCAAATAATTAATATGCCACCGTTAAGACCAGTAGCCCAGAATTTCCTGGAAAAGAAAGTAAAATTACCTTTTGCTCCTTTTCAAAGTCTATGCTGGCAGGGACTAGGGAACAGCAATAAATAGCTTGGTAACTGACCCCATGACAACCATTACCTGAAGCAATATAATAGGTCTAACGAGAATCTCCATAGAGGAAAGTTACCACCTTATGGCACTGACAGTCCCTCCAATGGAAAGAAGGAACAGAGCCTGAGGTTCAGGGTAGGGGCGGGGAGGCGGTGGCTATAAATCCCCCAACTGCCCACTGGGGGTCCCTAAGGAAACCCAGACCTGTTCCTCTGGCTGTGAGAAAATAACAAGTTTCAACTTGGGTGCTCGGGGTTAATGGCATTTCTAGATGACAGTCTTCAAGGGATGGAACTCCCTTCCCTGTCCTGGAACCCTGCCCTAAACAGAGAGATTCTGGTGCAGTTCCAAAAATTAAAGGCTGCCATGAAGAATGCCTCTGGGAACAGGAGGCCCTTGCACAGCTCCGGACACAGAGAGAGTAGCCTGTGGTCCAAGAGGCGGGCTTCTGGGGACTCAGTGACCGTCTCTACCATCACGGTACCAGAACATTCATGCACAGGGTGCCCCTGACCCTAGGTGTGGGCAAGGCCTGGCGTGTAGAATCCCGGGGAGCCCCATTGCCTTTGTGCTCAATGTCAGTGACACCTGCAGAAACCCAAGCCTATACAAGACGAATCACGGAGCCTAGATTAGCACCACACCGTGAGCCCCGGATGTGGACAAAACGCGTTTGAAAGTGTTTTCCCGTCAAGTATGTTCTTATCGTTCCACCGTTATTGAGCAAACAGCTTTCCATGTGGGCAAGAGTCGGGAAAGGAGAGGGAAACCCAGTGCTGGAAGCAAAGCGAGACTGAGGCATCTCTCCTGGATGCTTCTCCCTTGCCACCTGCGACGGGTCTTGTACTATCCCCGAGTATGGAAATCCTGTCTGATTGTGGAGAGAAGCAAAGATTGGGATCTGGTAATGACTTCCTAGGGGACCCAGGGCCAGCGTCTGAGGTGTGTTAAGCCACCACCTCACCTTTGGTGAGCATCTGGTACATGAGAAAGATCACTGACATGAGAGTCACATCCCCTTTCTCTAGTCCTGGCTTTTCTACCTAATGGGTGGGTGACTACACATCTCTGAACTTCAGTTTAGAAAAATCAAATTAAATGCGGAGATTTCCAGTTTCTGGTCCAGTATGTAAGAAGCTTGGAAGTTGTGTCTCCTGTCCACACAAGAAAAAAGATGAACAAACTGCAAACTAATAACTCTTCTTATCTCCCCTAGAGAACTGAGGTCGCAGGCCAAACACCTGCCTCCAAAATTAAAGGGACCAACAGGAGTATACAGAGAATCATAACTTAGCAGAGCAGAAGCCCAGGGGCAGAAACCTCCAAGGGAACCAGCACCAGGGTAGGGAAATCTAAACTATAACCGACAAATTGCTGGAGACTCAGTGTGGACAAGTCTGAGAGTCAGAAATTCTGAGGGGTGAGCAGTCCTAGGGGGACCGTCCCCTTTTTTGAGTTTTACCTCTAGGAGCATCACTAACTTTTTCACAGAGAAGATAGGAGAAAAATTCCCTAGTGCTTCCAGCAGGAGGAAGGGGAAAGGAGCTGTTTTTACTTATGCCCAGAACATTTCATTTTACAAAGGACTGCCTCCAAGGGTTTTACCAGAGCCTGGGAGATGGAAAATATTCAAATCCAGTCCCCTCTAAGCCTTCCTGTTTCACCTAAGAGGGGAAAAACAACGAAGCTGAGAAGCACTGGTGAAGGTCAGCCAGGAGCACAGGGTCACTGAAGACTGAGACCTAATCATAGGACTACAGAGCACTTCCTTCCTCCCCGCGCCCCCTGCACCCCCACCGCATCACAGGGCTCCTGTGTAACAGGGGAATGTGATGGAAAGAAATGAGCGTCCCAGGAAAGAGTTAAGAAGTCTCTAGGGAAACCCAGAGACAGTAAGAGAGACAAAAACAACGACGCCAGAGGACAGGGAGCCTCTCACACTTATAGCTACAGCAAACAGTAAACACAGCCTAACCCCTGGCCAGATCAACATAAACCCTCACTCAGTTCCTTTTACCCAGTACATCATGCCCAGTTTTCAACCCCAAACTGCAAGGCATCCTCAAAGACAAATGAAACAAGGGGTGTGCAATATTATAGACTAGATTAATAAAGGCAGAAATGAATCTTTCTATACTTTAAGATGGTTTGCTCTCTAAGCCTGCCCCTCTTGATAGGAGCTAAAGGTTGCTTTTCTAGGGCCATTATCCAGAAGCCAGAGCAGGTGAATAGCCTGTGGACGGCAGGATGAGCTGCGCTACCCTAACCTCTCCAGCCCTCTGAGCATAAAGGACCGCGCTGGCAGATGGCACCAGCGGTTTGTTCATGGTACATTCAGGCTGTGGACCTGAAGGTTGACCTTTGGCTTAGCCTAGAGCTTGAGACCTGAGCCGACCTGCCCACGGCCTGGAATCAGGATCCCAGAGTCTAGCCAGCCTGGCTCCAAGAGGGCCTCAGTGGCCCTAGAGAGATGGGCCTGGGGTGGGGGTTCATGAGCTGGTACCTAGGCCAGGGTCATCTGCTTCCCCCCAGGGTCAACAACTGGACCCTGTTCTTCCTGTGCCAAGAGCCCCTACGTTTTGGGGACACAAGGCAATAGTGGGGGCTGCCCGGGCTGGGCCCTTCCCCTCGCCCCCCTGCTGTTTGCTGACTAACAAATAGAACTACGGCTCTTTAAACAAAAACGCTGGGTGGGAGATCCACAACCTGATACAGTGAAGGAAGATGAGGAGGTAAGGTCGGGCACCAAGTTTGGCTAGGTAACAGGATGGAGTGTGTGAGAGTCTGCTCTGCGGCTAGAAAGGAAAGGTCATGTCATCGGAGTAGGCAACAGACCATTAAGAAATCGAGCCCCAGTGGCAAAGAGACCCCTGCAGTGAGGGATAAGAAAAGGACACTGATGGGGTGGGTGGAGCATATGAGAGGGTGGAGGCCAGAGATGAGAAGGTCAAAGTTAGAGAGGACTCTGGCAGGGGAGCTGGGGTGTCCCAGAAGGACCCTTCAGGAGCGGCATCTTCCACCGGCTCCCACGACACAGGAAGTTCAGCTCCCCTGGTTGTTCTGCGGCACCTCTGGCTGCAGCGAGCTTGATGGAAGGTCTGCACAAAGCTGCCTTCAACAGGGAATTCCCCAGGTGGCCGCTGGAGACAGGAGGTACCACCTGTAGCCAGGAGCACTGCAGGGGACAGGACGGCAGCCGAGTTCACATGCTCCCATGTCTCCATGTCATTGTAGCCCTTCACACTCACCCCAAGGCCTTCTTTTACCCTCTCCTCCCTAGGGGTCTCCCTCCTCTGTCCATCCAGGTGGTACAGGATTGTACAGGGGCCCTGGGTGGCACAATCCGTGCTGGGAAGGATACAGGAAGGAAGGGAAAAGATTAACTACCATTTCCACAGAGACAGTGAGTCCTGGCTCAGGTCAGCCCCTTTCAGGCATGTTTCCAAGCTGGGAAATAGGAGCCCAGGTGACATGGGGTGAAGGCAGAAGCAAAGGGATCCTACAGGAGGCTAAAGAGCCCTTTAGGAAAAGGTTCTCCAACCACCCCCATGGAGCACTGACTCAGCCGACTGCCTTCTAAACCCCCACCCCCTCGCTGTCTCGGCTCCAGCTCCAACAGCCTCCGCTTTAACTCAGACTCAGTGGGACTTGATTCCAATCCTCCCCAGACAGCCCCGGGTGGCCTCTTCTGTCCCGACAGTCTCGGGCACGATGCTCAGCCTTCCCTGGAGGTGGCGTCTCCTGTGGACGTGGTCCACCCCCTTCTCCTACTGCCTGTTCCTCTGACAGGAGCTTGTCTCTCTCCACTCACCAGAGGCCTCTCTCGGGGGTGGGGGGGGGAGCCTGCAAGCAGCATGCGGAAGCTGATAGATTCTTTCCTCCTCCTTGATGTCCAGGAGTACCTGGAGAGAAGAGTCATCAAGGGAGAGAATTTCTGTATTTGGGAAAGTGAGACGAGGTCAGGCTGAGGTCAGGCCACCAGGTCAGGTCTGGGAACACCTCAGAGACACTTGTTGACAAGCAGGACACCAGAGTCGTCCAGCAATGAAGGTAAATGAGCATCCCACCAGTGGGCTCCAGGTGCGTCAGGCAAGGAGCCAGCTCTTCCAGGGTATCCTCGTCTGCACAGTGAGTCTGGGTGACAACTGTTCTTGTCTTTGGTGGCTCCTTCCCACTGGGGTCCCCTCTGTCTAACTCAGGGGGACATCTCATGGCCCTTCAGTCCTAACACAAGCTAAGGGAGTTGCACTCCTTCCCTGCCCAGAGCCTGTCCAACCCCAAGGTCCCAGAAGTCACTGAAGGCATAATTGGGAAGAGATGGAAGATATACACAAGAGCAGTTCTCCTGACCCAGGCCATAGATGGGTGACAGCTCTGTTACAGACACAGCTAACATGGAGGGAGAAAACTAGATGTGGGGAGAGAGAGAGAGAGAAAGTAGTATCATCAAATATGTGACTTCGTTAGTTACATGTTAGAAGTATTGAGAGGTTAATACAAACAGTATAAACAACAGAAATTTGTTGAGAAGCTGAAAAGTAGGAGGGAAGATTTAGGAAACCCTTTATTGAGGAAGTAACCACAGTGTAAATAAAAACAAACAAAAGATATTTCTACATACAAAACTGTAATTACTCCCTTAAGAGGATTGATTATGATAAAAGGAGGTCTCACCCACGTGCCATGTTAGGATAGCATAGGTGTGCAGGTTGACAGGGATCTGAGAGAACTGAATTGTTCTGTATAAAAATAAGAGGAATGGGGGGAGGGGGTGAGGTAAAGAGTTCACAGCACTTAGCCCAAGAGAGAATTTGTAATGAAACAATCACTGAGAGAGGGTTTTAAATTTTGGCTTTAGGGAGGGCTCACACCTCGCTCTGTCTTTGTTACCCTGACAGTTTCTTTAATAAACAGCACTTTGCTCTTTGTAGAAGTGGATTCTTTGGGGAAAATTTGAAAAGGGCTCTGTGTCTAGCTTGATGTAAGGCCAAAAATGATTACATGGGGAAGTTGCCCTTGAGCACACAGAGGATATAAATGTAATTTCCTGGGAATTCGCAAAAATTCCTGAGTAAACTTCAAACTTGAAGGTTGTGGGATTAGTGGAAATCACCGATGGGTAAAGCTGGACCCTGATATAATCTGGGTTATGTGTGGAATAAATAGAACATTGCACTAAAATAAAATGGATATAATGGGGAAAAGCTGAAAGCCTACCCACTAAAATCTGGAACAAGACAAGGATGCCCACTCTCACCTCTTCTATTCAACACAGTAATGGAAGTCCTAGCCACAGCAGTCAGACAAAAAAAAGAAGTAAAAGGAATCCAAATTAGAAGGGAAGAGGTAAAACTGTCATTATATGCAGATGACATGATACTATATATAGAAAACCCTAAAGACTATACACAAAAGCTTATAGAACTGATAAACGAATTCAGCAAGGTAGCAGGATACAAGAGTAACATACAGAAATCGGTTGCATTTCTTTCCACTAACAATGAAATATCAGAAAGGGAATGTGAAAAAACAATATCTTTTAAAATTACACCCCCAAAAATAAAATACCTAGGAATAAACCTGACCAAGGAGGTGAAAGACTTATACTCTGAGAACTATAAAACATTAATAAAGGAAACTGAAGATGATTCAAAGAAATGGAAAGATACCCCATGCTCTTGGATTGGAAGAGTTAATATTGTTAAAATGGCCATACTACCCAAAGCAATCTACAGATGTAATGTGATCCCTATCAAATTACCCATGACATTTTTCACAGAACTAGAACAAATAATCCTAAAATTCATATGGAACCATAAAAGACCCAGAATTGCCAAAGCAATCCTAAAGAAAAAGAACAAAGCAGGAGACATAACCTCCCAGACTTCAGACAATACTACAAAGGGACAGTAATCAAAATGATGTGGTACTGGCACAAAAACAGACATATGAATCAATGGAACAGAACAGAGAGCCCAAAAATAAACCCACATACCTATAGTCAATTAATCTTTGACAAAAGAGGCAAGAATATACAATGGGAAAAAGTCTCTTTAGCAAGCAGTGTTGGGAAATTTGGAGAGCTACATGTAAATCAATGAAGTTAGAACACACCCTCACACCAAATACAAAAATAAACTTAAAATGGCTTAAAGACTTAAATATAAAACATGACACCATAAAACTCCTAGATGAGATCATAGGCAAAACATCCTCTGACATAAATTATACCAATGTTTTCTTAGGTCAGTCTCCCAAGGCAATAGAAATAAAAACAAAGATAAACAAATGGGACCTAATCAAACTTACAGGCTTTTGCACAGCAAAGGAAACCATAAACAAAATTAAAAGACAACCTACAGAATGGGAGAAAATATTTGCAAATGATGTGACTGACAAAGGCTTAATTTCCAAAATATACAAATAGGTCATACAACTCAACAGCAAAAAAACAACCCAATCGAAAAATGGGCAGAAGACCTAAATAAACACTTCTCCAAAGAAGACATACAGATGACCAACAGGCATATGAAAAGATGTTCAACACTGCTAATTATTAGAGAAATGCAAATCAAAACTACAATGAGGTACACATCATACCAGTCAGAATGGCCAGCATTTAAAACTCTACAAGTAACAACAATAAAAAAAAGTGATGAGAGGGTGTGGAGAAAAGGGAACTCTCCTACATTGCTGGTGGGAACGTAAGGTGGTGCAGCCACTGTGGAAAACAGTATGGAGGTTCCTCAGAAAACTAAAAATAGAATTACCATATGATCCAGCAATCCCACTCCTGGGCATATATCTGGACAAAACTATAATTCAAAAAGATCGTTCAAAAAAATAGTTCAGATGCTTTTGTAAAAATGTTCCTATAAAAGGGTTTCATCTTCAAGGAATTCATGGAAAAGACTCTGACAAGTACAGGTTTCTGGTAACTGACTATACTGCTGAACTGAATGAATAAGCATTTTCAGAACTCTAATGGAAAACTGATGAATTCATAAAAGTGCTAACAAAAGATCAAGATAAAAAAAAATTAATTACATGGGACTGAGTGAACTGATGAGGATGATTATAATTTTTGTGACTTTCTGTTTGAATAAAAAAAAAATAGTTCATAGCAGCACTATTCACAATAGCCAAGACACGGAAACAACCTAAATGTCCATCAACAGATGAATGGATAAAGAAGATATGGCACATATATACAATGGAATACTACTCAGCCCTAAAAAAGAATGAAATAATGCCATTTGCAGCAACATGGATACAACTAGAGATTCTCATACTAAGTGAAGTAAGTCAGAAAGAGAAAGATAAATACTATATGATATCACTTATATGTGGAATCTAAAATATGACACAAATGAACCTATCTATAAAACAGAAACAGACTCACGAACATGGAGAACAGACTTGTGGTTGCCAGGGGGGAGGGCGGTGGGGGAGGGATGGAGTGGGAGTTTGGGGTTAGCAGATGTAAGCTATTATAATATAGAATGGATAAACAAGGTCCTACTGTAGAGCACAGGGAACTATATTCA
>NC_041222.1:35646519-35654370 GCF_002837175.3 Physeter macrocephalus
TATTCAATATCCTATGATAAACCATAATGGAAAAGAATATATAAAAAAGAATGTGTGTACATATGTATATATATATGTGTATATATATGTATGTATATATATGTATAACTGAATCACTCTGCTATATAGCAGAAATTAACACAACATTGTAAATCAGCTATACTTCAATTAAAAAAATAAAATGGATATAATGAAACGATGGAGTTGCTTAATAAAGGGGCAAAAAGAAGTGTGGAGGGATCTCTGAGACCCAGGTTGGGTACAGGTATCTGCTAGGGTTGAGGGGCGGGGGTGGCGACAGAGTGTCCACCTTCCCCTTTTGCCTTCCTCTCACCCACAGGAATTCTGGTCCCGACTTTGCATTCTCAGTGCGAAGCAGCAGGCACCTCAGATGGTGGGGAAGAGTTTCTTCTTAAGAACACTTTCTCAATCAAATTTCATTGTGATATGGGGTTCTTTCTGTTTCTCCACTTGCTGAAGAAGAATCTAACTTCACTAATACTTTGGAAACACAGAGACAACAATTTGGAGCCAGTTCAACCAAATTTCTCAGTTCACAGATAAAACAACTAGATAATATTTAAAAGTTCCATACATTTTGAAGATTACAAGTTCTTTTCTCTTCTAAATACAGGTGATTTCTTAAAGCGGAAACAAAGATGGATGGTAGACAGATAGATGGATAGATAGACAGATATAGGTATACATATAATAAGGGTTATAGTTGATATAAAGAGCTTCTGATAAATAGAAATTATTCATAAGCCTGAGAATTTTAGGTTAAATTCCTATATCATTCTTACTTAAAGGAAAGGCAAAATATCTCTCTGGTCATATCACAGTAATAACTTGTCAATAATAATTGTTTAATTTGTTATTTGACTTTTGCTTGGCACTTTGGTGATAAGCATAGTTTTCATTTATTCTGCTAATACTATTAAGTCAACTTAATATGTTTATAGTCCTGAGCTAAGTTTTCATTATAATCCTAAACTAAGTGCTGCAGTGCAGACAGAATACACGGTCTTTAGTCCCTGGAAACTCGGTGTCTAGAAGGAAAGAAAATATCTAGACACAACATCTTTAAATGGCACCACAAGGCAATAGAGCATATAATTAAGGGCTAACTGAGGTGGAAACAGTGTGGTCCAGTCTCAGCTTTGCCACTAACTAGATATGAATCTTGAGCAAGCCTCTCCCTTATTCTCTGTGGGGCCTCATTTCCTTACATTTAAAACAAGAGAGCTGAACTATTATCTCAAAGGGCTATGGAGTCCTAGAAGAGGCAATGTTTATTAACAGAGATCATGGATCTGCCAGAGCTGTGATAGGGAGTATGAAGAATATCCGGGGTGTCCTCCAATAGCTAATCTACCACCACCTGCTCCATGGTGTTTTGTTTGGTTAGGATTAACCCCACTACCAACAAGGAGGCATACTAAGGAAGATAAGTAGGACCTCCCTGGTCGCCCAGTAGTTAAGACTCTGCGCTCCCAATACAGGGGGCCCGGTTTCGATCCCTGGTCAGAGAACTAGATCCCACATGCATGCTGAAAATAAGGAGACCGTGAGCCATAACTAAGGAGCCTGCCTGCCACGACTAAGAGTTTACATGCCACAACTGAGGAGCCTGTGAGCCATAACTAAGGAGCCTGCCTGCTGCAACTAAAGAGCCAGTGAGCCGCAACTAAGGAGCCCAAGAGCTGCAACTAAGACCCGGCTCGACCAAATAAATAAACAAATAAATTTTTAAAAAAAGAAAAAGAAGGAAGAGGTTGCAGAATATGCTAAACTTTTGGCTAAGAAAATAAAGGAGGCCAAAGAAATATGCCAAGAGATGGAGGCTGTCCTCTCTGAGAGCTTCTACCTCTAAGGCTGAGTCCAGTCAAAAACAAGATGCTCTGGGCTTCCCTGGTGGCGCAGTGGTTGAGAGTCTGCCTGCTAATGCAGGGGACACGGGTTCGAGCCCTGGTCTGGGAAGACCCCACATTCCACGGAGCAACTGGGCCCGTGAGCCACAACTACTGAGCCTGTGCGTCTGGAGCCCGTGCTCCGCGACAAGAGAGGCCGCGATAGTGAGAGGCCCGTGCACCGCGATGAAGAGTGGCCCCCACTTGCCACAACTAGAGAAAGCCCTCACACAGAAACGAAGACCCAACACAGCCAAAAATAAATAAATAAATTAATTAATTAAACAACAACAACAACAAGATGCTCTAAGAGTAACAAATAAATAATATCTGACATCAAAAAAAAAAAGGATCAACAGAAAGGGTTCCCTCATCAAAGTGATTACTTTAGGTCATCTCAGGTTGAAGCTAATCAACCTCTAACATAACTTTACACTAAAATTGGTTCAGAGGTCAGCCAATCAGAACAAAGCACAGGATCCTTCCTGGGAATTCTAGGATGCAGATGCTCTCCCTCCTTCCAGATGGTATGAAAGCCTGAAATGCTGCAGCCATGTACAAGAGGAGCTGAGTAGATGCTGGTGGAGGGCAGAACCAAGAGACTTTTGGAAAACGGAACCAGAGATATTATCAAACCCTCTAATAGCCCAAAGGATCACCCACACTCATGTGGCTGATCCTTGAAGGACAAGTGGGATTTTTCTAAAAATTTATTTATTTTATTTATTTTTATTTTTGGCTGCATTGGGTCTTCGTTGCTGGGTGCAGGCTTTCTCTAGTTTTGGCGAGCGGGGGCTACTCTTCGTTGCGGTGTGTGGGCTTCTCCTTGCGGTGTCCTCTCTTGTTGCGGAGCATTGGCTCTAGGTGCGCGGGTTTCAGTAGTTGTGGCTCGTGGGCTCATTAGTTGTGGCTTGTGGGGTCTAGAGCGCAGGCTCAGTAGTTGTGGCGCACGGGGTTAGTTGCTCCGTGGCATGTGGGAACTTCCCGGACCAGGGCTCGAACCTGTGTCCCCTGCACTGGCAGGCGGATTCCTAACCACTGCACCACCAGGGAAGCCCGACAAGTATGATTTGAATAGGAAAAAGGACAAGGGAGAATATTAATAGTTGGACAAATGGCAAAAACCTAGAGGGAATGTGCCGTATCTCAACCATGGCACTTGTAATTATTTTTAATCTGTTTTCCTTTGCTTTGTTGAAGCAGAGAATTTGTATTCATTCAATATTAAACATCTAGGTTATAACACTATTGATACTGTGGTAGAAGCTGGCTGTGCAGGATGGGTTCCGGATAGAGGCATGACATGACCCAGTTCTCAGAGAGCTTGCATTTTAGCAGGAGCAACAGGTCAACCTCTAACTACAGTAGAGGATGGATGGGCCCCTTGTTCAGCTCCAGGGTCTGCAGAGGGTGAGAAGGCTTAGAGGACGGGGTTGTCTTTTGAATTCCTACCTGGGAGGAATTACCCTCCACACTGTATAGATAAGGAAACTGAAGTATATGAGCAAAAATATCACATACCAAGTTAGAAAATTATTATTTTTATTAAGACATAAAGATAATGCTTCCCTTTCTCTTACATATTCCTTTAAGAAACACCTAAGATCACAGAAACAACTAGCACGTGGTAGCGTCTGCAATTGAACTCAGATCTGTCTGGCTTCAAAACTTGGCTCTCAAAATTGGTCTGTTGGCCAGGGACATCGGCATTGCCTAAGGGCAGGGCCAGCTCTAGAATTTGTGTGGCCTGGAACAAAATGAAAACGTGAGTCCTTTGTTCAAAAAGCAGGAAGCAAGTTCCATGAAAGGTACTGAAGATAAAGTTATTCCTTTCCTCTACAGCCCCTCAAATTGTTGTGGTGTTTTACATTTGCCATTTAATGTCATTCTAAGTAAAGACACAGTAAGATTTTAAATTACTAGCATGGATTTCTCATTCATCTTTTTATCATGTAAGGCCAGTTTTAAATGGAAATGTAAATTTAACTCATACGTGGAATCACTGAAATTACACAATTCGTATTTTATAATTGTACACACAGATGTATTTTGTTCTTCACAGAACAGTGGAAACACTGAATAAAGCAACTCAGTTGTTCTTATTCTACCTCTTAATAAGCACACATTCTAAGAACAATCTCTACCTTCTGCTTCCTGATAAATAAGGAAAGAATGAAAGGAAACTTCCCCTTTCTTTCTATGGCATCATTTTTAGCATAAGTGGTTGGCTTAATATAGAGAAGCAACATAATAAAAGAATATAAGAGGGTTCCTTGGTTATTCATGTGTCTTAGAATATCATTTCCTTCTTTCTGGTTCACAGCAAGTAATGATTCCAAGGCCGTCAGTGCCCCCAACCTTCCTAAGTCTTGACATAACACATTACCCTGTACTCGCTTTGAGACCTACGGAACTCCCAGCACAATTCTGTAGTCATGAGTCAACTCAAACGCTGTATGTGATGGTACAGCAAGAGACAGGGGACACGCATATTCATACTGCACTGCATGCATCTCCACCACTCTCACGCAGGTTACACTGGCCCATCAGGCTTTACCTCCAAGACACATCAAATTGAAAATTATTAAGAATTTCAAGGGGCTTCACTGGTGGCGCAGTGGTTGCGCGTCCGCCTGCCGGTGCAGGGGAACCGGGTTCGCGCCCCGGTCTGGGAGGATCCCACATGCCGCGGAGCGGCTGGGCCCATGAGCCATGGCCGCTGAGCCTGCGCGTCCGGAGCCTGTGCTCCGCAACGGGAGAGGCCGCAGCAGAGGGAGGCCCGCATACCACAAAAAAAAAAAAATAAAAAAAGAATTTCAAGAGGGTGACAGTAGACCATTAAACCAAGCTCAGGGTCCCTTCTGAGCACAGGGCCTTGTGAGACTACACAGGTTTCAGCCCAGGACGCTGGCTTCGCCTGGGAGCTTGTTAGAAATGCAGGTTCTCAGGCTTCCCCCAAACCCGCTGACTCCATCTGCACCTTAGTAAGATCCCCAGGTGATCTGTGGGTGTGCGAGAGTCTAGTCTAGACCACTGAACACTCTGTCTCCCTGGCTCCATGCTGACCGCACAGCCTGGCTAGGTAAGTGGAAGTGTTTTCTCTGCTGTGCCCCATCCCTCTATCTTCCCTTCTTTGGGCCTACCTGCAGCTTCCCCAGGATGTTACCAACTCGACAGCCCACTGGCTTTTCTGAAAACCTATTTATGAGGCTTTGCTGAAATCTCTGGTTTCATCTGCCTTCCATCCAAGACCTTTGTATATTCATGAATGCCTGTGGCAAGAAAGAAGCCACAAAGGCAGATTTTAGGGGCTGGGCCAGAGGTGGAGCCTCCAAAAGCGGAAAGTCTTGTTAATTTACATCTCAATGTGCAACTGAGATGCCTTTATTATTGAGTATTCAAAAGCAAAAATCTTGCTTTCCTCCATGGGTGCTATTTAATTCCATTTATTTCCCTACTTTGGCTAGCTTTAAATTTTCCCAGAGTGTATAAGGATTTACTGTACTTTTTACTTTTCTTTGAGATTTCTTCATGATCAAAAGTTAGAAAGATAGTAATAACCTTCCAGAAAATCATTAAAAAGAAGAAGGTGGGGGAGCTTCAAGATGGCGGAAGAGTAACACGCGGGGATCACCTTCCTCCCCACAGATACATCAGAAATACATCTACATGTGGAACAGCTCCTACAGAACACCTACTGAACGCTGGCAGAAGACCTCAGACTTCCCAAAAGGGAAGAAACTCCCCACGTACCTGGGTAGGGCAAAAGAAAAAAAAGAATAAACAGAGACAAAAGAATAGGGACGGGACCTGCACCAGTGGGAGGGAGCTGTGAAGGAGGAAAGGTTCCCACACACTAGAAGCCCCTTCGCGGGCGGAGACTGCGGGTGGCGGAGGGGGAAGCTTCGGAGCCTCGGAGGAGAGCACAGCAACAGGGGTGTGGAAGGCAAAGCGGAGAGATTCCCGCACAGAGGATCGCTGCCCCGGCACTCACCGGCCCGAGAGGCTTGTCTGCTCACCCGCCGGGACGGGCGGGGGCTGGGAGCTGAGGCTCCGGCTTCGGTCGGATCCCAGTGAGAGGACGGGGTTTCGGTCGGATCCCAGTGAGAGGACGGGGTTTGGCTGCGTGAACACAGCCTGAAGGGGTTAGTGCACCACGGCTGGCCGGGAGGGAGTCCGGGAAAAAGTCTGGAGCTGCCGAAGAGGCAAGAGACTTTTTCTTGCCTCTTTGTTTCCGGGTACGCGAGAAGAGGGGATTAAGAGCACCGCTTAAAGGAGCTCCAGAGACGGGTGCAAGCCGCGGCTATCAGCGCGGACCGCAGAGACGGGCATGGGACGCTAAGGCCGCTGCTGCCGCCACCAAGAAGCCTGTGTGCGAGCACAGGTCACTCTCCACACCTCCCCTCCCGGGAGCCTGTGCAGCCCGCCACTGCCAGGGTCCCATGATCCAGGGACAACTTTCCCGGGAGAACACACGGCACGCCTCAGGCTGGTAGGCTCGCCCCGCACCCGTGCCCCTCCCTCCCCCCGGCCTGAGTGAGCCAGAGCCCCCGAATCAGCTGCTCCTTTAACCCCGTCCTGTCTGAGGGAAGAACAGACATCCTCAGGCGACCTACACTCAGAGGCGGGACCAAATCCAAAGCTGAACCCCGGGAGCTGTGCGAACAAAGAAGAGAAAGGGAAATCTCTCCCAGCAGCCTCAGAAGCAGCAGATTAAATCTCCACAATCAACTTGATGTACCCTGCATCTGTGGAATACCTGAATAGATAACGAATCATCCCAAATTGAGGAGGTGGACTTTGGAAGCAACGATATATATATTTTTTCCCTTTTTCTCTTTTTGTGAGTGTGTATGTGTATGCTTCTGTGTGTGATTTTGTCTGTATAGCTTTGCTTTTACCATTTGTCCTAGGGTTCTATTTTTTTTTTCTTTTTTACTTTTAAAAAAATTTTTCTTAAAAATTACTTTTTATTTTAATAACTTTATTTTATTTTATCTTCTTCTTTCTTTCTTTCTTTTTCTTCCTTCCTTTTATTCTGAGCCGTGCAGATGACAGGTTCTTGGTGCTCCAGCCAGGGATCAGGGCTGTGCCTCTGAGGTGGGAGAGCCAAGTTCAGGACACTGGTCCACAAGAGACCTCCCAGCTCCACGTAATATCAAATGGCGAAAGTCTCCCAGAGATCTCCATCTCAATGCCAAGTTCCAGCTCCACTCAACAACCAGCAAGCTACAGTGCAGGACACCCCATGCCAAACAACTAGCAAGACAGGAACACAACCCCAACCATTAGCAGAGAGGCTGCCTAAAAACATGATAAGGCCACAGACACCCCAAAACACACCACCAGACATGGACCTGCCCACCAGAAAGACAAGATCCAGCCTCATCCACCAGAACACAGGCACTACTCCCCTCTACCAGGAAGCCTACAGAACCCACTGAACCAACCTTAGCCACTGGGGACAGACACCAAAAACAACGGTAACTATGAACCGGCAGCCTGCGAAAAGGACACCCCAAACACAGTAAGTAAAGTAAAATGAGAAGACAGAGAAACACACAGCAGATGAAGGAGCAAGGCAAAAACCCACCAGACCTAACAAATGCAGAGGAAACAGGCAGTCTACTTGAAAAAGAATTCAGAATAATGATAGTAAAGATAATCCAAAATCTGGGAAAAAGAATGGAGAAAACACAAGAAATGTTTAACAAGGACCTAGAAGAACTAAAGAACAAACAAACAGTGATGAACAACACAATAAATGAAATATAAATTCTCTAGAAGGGATCAATAGCAGAATAACTGAGGCAGAAGAACGGATAAGTGACCTGGAAGATAAAACAGTGGAAATAACTACTTCAGAGCAGAATAAAGAAAAAAGAATGAAAAGAATTGAGGACAGTCTCAGAGACCTCTGGGACAACAATAAATGCACCAA
>NC_041222.1:35654772-35655135 GCF_002837175.3 Physeter macrocephalus
TATATATGCTGTCTACAAGAGACCCACTTCAGACCTAGGGACACATACAGACTGAAAGTGAGGGGATGGAAAAAGATATTCCATACAAATGGAAATCAAAAGAAACCTGGAGTAGCAATTCTCATATCAGACAAAATAAGAGTTTAAAACAAAGACTATTACAAGAGAAAAAGAAGGATACTATATAATGATCAAGGGATCAATTCAAGAAGAAGATATAACAATTGTAAATATTTATGCACCCAACATAGGAGCACCTCAATACATAAGGCAAATGCTAACAGCCATAAAAGGGGAAAATGACAGGAACACAATTATAGTAGGGGACTTTAACACCTCACTTTCACCAATGGACAGATCATC
>NC_041222.1:35655783-35656965 GCF_002837175.3 Physeter macrocephalus
ACCTCAAGAAACAAGAAACATCTCAAATAAACAATCTAACCTTACACCTAAAGCAATTAGAGATAGAAGAACAAAAAAAACCCAAAGTTAGCAGAAGGAAAGAAATCATAAAGCTGAGATCAGAAATAAATGGAAAAGAAATGAAGGAAACAATCGCAAAAATCAATAAAACTAAAAGCTGGTTCTTTGAGAAGATAAACAAAATTGATAAACCATTAGCCAGACTCATCAAGAAAAAAAGGGAGAAGACTCAAATCACTCAAATCAACAGAATTAGAAATGAAAAAGGAGAAGTAACAACTGACACTGCACCTGGCAGAAATGGACAAATTCTTAGAAATGCACAAGCTGCCGAGACTGAACCAGGAAGAAATAGAAAATATGAACAGACCAATCACAAGCACTGAAATTGAAACTGTGATTAAAAATCTTCCAACAAACAAAAGCCCAGGACCAGATGGCTTCACAGGCGAATTCTATCAAACATTTAGAGAAGAGCTAACACCTATCCTTCTCAAACTCTTCCAAAAGATAGCAGAGGGAGGAACACTCCCAAACTCATTCTATGAGGCCACCATCACCCTGATACCAAAACGAGACAAAGGCGTCACAAAGAAAGAAAACTACAGGCCACTATCACTGATGAACATAGATGCAAAAATCCTCAACAAAATACTAGCAAACAGAATCCAACAGCACATTAAAAGGATCATACACCATGATCAAGTGGGGTTTATCCCAGGAATGCAAGGATTCTTCAATATACGCAAATCAATCAATGTGGTACACCATATTAACAAATTGAAGAATAAAAACCATATGATCATCTCAACAGATGCAGAAAAAGCTTTCAACAAAATTCAACACCATTTATGATAAAAAACCCCCAGAAAGTAGGCATAGAGGGAACTTTCCTCAACATAATAAAGGCCACATATGACAAACCCACAGCCAATGGGTATTCTCAATGGTGAAAAACTGAAACCACTTCCACTAAGATCAGGAACAACACAAGGTTGCCCACTCTCACCACTATTATTCAACATAGGTTTGGAAGTTGTAGCCACGGCAATCAGAGAAGAAAGAGAAATAAAAGGAATCCAAATTGGGAAAGAAGAAGTAAAACTGTCACTGTTTGCAGATGACATGATACTATACATAGAGAATCCTAAAGATGCTACC
>NC_041222.1:35658150-35665668 GCF_002837175.3 Physeter macrocephalus
CAGAAAGAGAAAAACAAATACCATATGCTAACACATATATATGGAATCTAAAAAAAAAAAAAAAAAAAAAAAAGGGTCATGAAGAACCTAGGGGGCAAAACAGGAATAAAGATGCAGACCTACTAGAGAATGGACTTGAGAATACGGGGAGGGGGAAGGGTAAGTAAGCTGTGACAAAGTGAGAGAATGGTATGGACATATATACACTACCAAACATAAAATAGATAGCTAGTGGGAAGCAGCTGCATAGCACAGGGAGATCAGCTTGGTGCTTTGTGACCACCTAGAGGGGTGGGATAGGGAGGGTGGGAGGGAGGGAGACACAAGAGGGAAGAGTTATGGGGACATATGTATATGTATAACTGATTCACTTTGTTATAAAGCAGAAACTAACACACCATTGTAAAGCAATTATACTCCAATAAAGATGTAAAAAAAAAAAAGCAGCAGAAGAGGGAGAGAGAAGAGGGTGGAAATGTAATTCTCTTTGACATTGAAGATGTTCCTAAGAATAATAATTTTTAAAAAGAACTTAAGTCAGAATTAGGAAGCTTTATCTTCTTGTTTCACTTTCAACCTCAAAAATAAAATAGAATCACTCTTCAATAAAACAGAATCGCCCCTCAGCTTGGGAGCAAAGCTTCACTGCACCTCTGCACTGTAAACCAAAACGGTATTTTCTTACACAACGATGGCTCCCCTTGTCCGTGTCGGAGAGCATTTTTTAAAAAAGAAAAGAAAAAAAGAAAGAAGTTTTGAAAAGGCACCTGTTACTCCTCTGATGGGAATGGCCTCCATTCCCTCCAAAACTTCAGTCAAGCCCACCAGAAAATATCCTCCCAATGGCCAAGCTTGTCAGAAGCCAATATTGGCTCAGTAGCTGATGATAATTTTATCCTATCTTTCCGACATCCAGACACCTCAATTTAAAAACCAAGCTTGTGTGTTCCCTGACCAGGACTGGAAACAGCATACAGAAAAGACAGTCTCCCTCAGGTGAGGAGTGAGGAAGAAGCTCAGAGGCAGTGGGGAGCATGATCTGGACCCACAGAGAGAGTGGGGAACAGGCCTTGAACCCCTGTCTTGGGAGGTCTTGGGCTTTTCACCAGTGCCACTCCTCCCCCCCGCCCCCGACCAAGGCTGGAGCAACATAGAAACAGCTGAATAGTCAGCTCCTTGGCGTTGCGTTTTTACTGCATATCTGCTTGCTATTTCCTTATAAACTGTCCTGCTTGCACAATGATCGCATTCTCTTTTGGATCACCAGCTCAGGACATTTGGTAGCATGAGTGACAGGCACATTTTAAATTCATGGGTAATACAAAACCCCCTTTGTGGGCATTGATTTCAGCTGCTGCCTCAGGTAACAAGAGTTGGGCTAAGTTTTCCTTCACTTCCTTTCCTTATCCATTGATTCTCTGGCCAAGGTGCTATCGAGTAGCCCGCTGACCCATAGACCAAGGGAGGGAGGAGGAGATGGAAAGCAAGCTAATTCACCAGATGGAGAGTGGGGTAGCTGCATCAGGAGACAGCTGCATTTCCAAAGCCGGATCAAAGTCAGGTTCAACAAGTTAAGTCCTGCCTCAAAACCTGAAGGCATAGAGATCCGCATGGATGTGAGCTGGCCTCGGATGTGGGGCACTCTCACTCCCTCTCCTCCATTTTTCCAGGGCCTGGAGCTAGGAGGTTCTAGGCTGGAAAGCCGCCACTGTCTGTAGTCAAGGCTTTGCAATGAAGTCAGACCTTGGTTCAAATCCTGTTTCTGCCCTTGGACAAGTTAACTTCTCTGAACTTCAGTATCTTCATCCATAAGATGGGGCCAATACTATCACCTATCTCACTGGCTTTCTGAGAGGAATCAATGAGAAAATATTCAATATATGCCATGGCCCAACAGAGAACATAGAGCTTAATAACAAATAGCAGCAACGGTAGTGGTAGTTGCTGTTTTAAAGGGGAAGCTGTTGCCCAGAAGCACAGCCTCACATGTTTCCAAAGCCTCACACGTAATGGAATGGTCATCATGAGTTGGTGAGGCCCTGAGTGACTCAGTCCCCACAGAACCTGAGGTCTGGTGGGCAAGCTACAGCCCCGGGTCATGAGTGGGTGGATCCACACCAATGCCTTTCCTGAGCAACAGCTTCTCTTCCTTCTTGCCTCGTTTCCCTCTCCCTCTTCTACCCATGTCTGTCTCTTTTTCTCTCTTTTCTTCCCCAGAGGCCCCATTAGCCTTCTCTTTCGTGACAGAGCAACTTTGGGAAAGTCACCGAATGGTGCTGAGCCCATCTGCCTCCTCAGGGCAATGGGCACGATGAAGCAGATGCTCTCAATCCCTTTGGAAGCCAACATTCCACAGTTATCCATTCCTCTTCTTCCCCCTCCACCCTTCTTTGCCCTTTAGCCCTCAAGCTCCTGGGAGAAAAATTCTAACTGGTTGAGCTGGAGTCAGATGCCGCTACGAGGTACGGTGATGTGAGAGAAGGAATCCCCCAGAGACCTTGGGCTTCCTCAGTAGGAAAGCAGGACCAGGTTTCCCAGTCCTACCACAACTGCATGATTTGTGGAAGAGGGGGAGGTAACTCCTCGAACGAAATCAGAAAGGAAAAAATGGACATTGGCACTGGGATGGCGCAAAAAGAAAGAACTACTATAGCCACTGTGCAGACAGAATAAAAGTGGATGCATCTTTCTCTCTTTTCCATTCATATATTTATTCATTCACTTATTCATGTATTCACCTTGGAGTGTCTAGAACACTGGAGAGGCAAAGCCTTACCTGAACCTGGGGCTGTTTAGAAATTGTCATATTAAAAAGTTATTAAAATATTTTGTGGTAAGTGAAATAATATAGCATCCACTCAGGAAGTAGAGTGGATCCCAATAATATCGGATCCACTCAGGAGGTAGAGTGGATCCCAAGTACTAATTGAGTCTACCCTCAAGGCTGACCAAGTCCTTGAGGGACTGGTTACATAAGCCCTAACCGGGCATAACATTCAGAGGACCCCCAGGACATGAAGCAGTCCTACAGTTCTCAACCTGGGGTGATTTTTGCCTCCCTCCCCAGGGATATGGGAGGGGGAGGGAGCACTGCTACTAGCATCTACTTGGTAGAGACCAGGATGCTGCTAAACATTCTACAAGACAGCTCCCCACAACAAAGAATTATTCTGCCCCAAATGTCAACAGTGCCAAGGTTGAGAAATCGTACCAGATGAACAAGGGGCCTTTCAGCCCAAGAATCCTTATGCCTTTTGTTGAGTCTGAGAAATTTCTCTTCATAAGAGCTTATTGTGGCCACAATCTAGTTTACTCAACCAGGTGCTGGCTCACCCACTAAGGAAGTCAGTGGGTCCCTGGAGGATCCTGGCCAAGATCCTTCCTTTTTCCTCTCTCATATAGTGAAACAGCAGAGAGAGAACCAAGCTCATTCAATCCGAACTCTCCATGGGACTTTGAATGTTAAGATAAATACTTCAATATAAAAGAAACAAAGACTTCTGGCAAGTCTGATGTGAAATTCCTGCTTCTGAGGCTCCCTTTAGCTGCCTAATCAGCTCTAAATCTAATTCCCCAGCTTCTCTTGGAGCTTCTGAGCTACACCATACTCCTCCAGTAAATTTCTTTTTTGCTTCAATTAGCCAATCAATTTATTTTGCCTGCAACTAACTGAAAGGAAAACCTTCAAATCCCTTTAGTGACTTCCAAACTTTACACAGCATCCCAAGGATACCCCATCCAAGAAATATGGGATCCCAAAAATATCCTGACTCACACCCTACCTCTCTGGGATCTGCCATCTGATCACTCAATCAAAGAGGGATCGATCAATGAGTACTTACTGATACCCACACATTTTTAAAAATTTTATTTTATTTATTTATTTTTGGCTGTGTTGGGTCTTCGTTGCTGCGCGCAGGCTTTCTCTAGTTGCAGCGAGCGGGGGCTACTCTTCATTGCGGTGCGCGGGCTCTGAGCGCATAGGCTTCAGTAGTTGTGGCACACGCGCTCAGTAGATGTGGCTCGCAGGCTCTAGAGTGCAGGCTCAGTAGCTGTGGCACACGGGCTTAGCTGCTCCGCGGCCTGTGGGATCTTCCCAGACCAGGGCTCGAACCTGTGTCCCCTGCATTGGCAGGCAGATTCTTAATCACTGCGCCACCAGGGAAGTCCCAATACCCACACATTTTAAACAATGCCAGCTTAAGGAAAAGTAGAGAAGAGGGACTAATATTTGTTAGGTGCCTACATGTGCCAGGCATAGTGTTAAGGCCTTTACATTTAGAATCTTAGCCTTGTCACTATACTAGATGTGGGTATTACTATCCCATTTTACATTCAAGAGAAATGAGGATTGGAGAGGTCAACTAACCTTCATAAGACCACATACCTGGTAGATACTGGAGCTAGGATTTGAGTTCACGTCTATGTGTGTCCAGAGCCCATAATTTTTTTTACCTCTATACCAGAGTTGGCAAACTGTGACCCATAGGCCATATTTAGCCAGCAATCACCTATTTTTGTAGATTGTTTTATTCTAACAGCCACACCCATTCTCTTGCTCTATACTGTCAGAAAGCCCTACTGTGCTGCCTGCAGATGGTTTTAAGGGCTGCCTGGCAGACCCTGCTCAGCTCCCTAAAACATCTTCCTTCCATTGCCTGTTTATGCCTCTCCAGATCCCCTGTGTCTGGGTGATGATTTAGGGGTGTCATGAGGACATCTACCAGCAGATCTCTTCCCTGTCACCCTGTCAGGAGCCTGACATTCTCCCCTTATCATTCTTAGTGCTTTCTAGAAACTTTTCTCATGTAGCTGGTTTAAGATGATCTCATGTAACTTGGAAAGAATTTTACACTCGCCAGGATCAGAGCATCCAATCCACTGACTCTTCACTCAAAGTGAATGGGTCTCAGCAGGAGGAATGCCTGCCACTCAGCTCCTTGGTGAGAGGCTCTGGGCCAAATGGAGACGCTGAGTGAGAGGAACAAAAACATGGATATCACCCATGGGGGGAGGAGACACTTAAAGCACAAAAAGCACACTTCACAGCACTGCCAGGCACCTGGCGCCATAGGCATCAAGAGATACAGATCTCCAAAGAAGATATACAGATGGCAAACAGGCACATGAAAAGATGCTCAGCATCACTAACTATTAGAGAAATGCACATCAAAACTACAATGAGGGGGCTTCCCTGGTGGCGCAGTGGTTGAGAGTCCACCTGCCAATGCAGGGGACACGGGTTCGTGCCCCGGTCTGGGAAGATCCCACATGCCGCGGAGCGGCTAGGCCCGTGAGCCATGGCCGCTGGGCCTGCGCGTCTGGATCCTGTGCTTCGCAACGGGAGAGGCCACAACGGTGAGAGGTCTGCGTACCACAAAAAAAAAAAAATAATAATAATAAAACTACAATGAGGCACCACCTCACACCAGTCAGAATGGTCATCATTTAAAAAGTCTACAAATAACAAATGCTGGAGAGGGTGCAGAGAAAAGGGAACCCTCCTACACTGTTGGTGGGAATTTAAGTTGCTGCAGCCACTATGGAGAACAGTATGGAGGTCCTAAACTAAAAATAGAGTTACCCTATGATCCTGCAATCTCACTCCTGGGCATATATCCAGAGAAAACCATAATTCAAAAAATAATACACGCACCCAATGTTCATAGCAGCACTATTTACAACAGCCAAGACATGGAAGCAACCTAAATGTCCCTCAACAGATGAATGAATAAAGAAGATGTGATATATATATATATATATGTATATATTTGTGTATATATATATATTATATATATATATATATAATGGAATATTAGTCAGCCATAAAAAAGAATGAAATAATGCCATTTGCAGCAGCATGGATGGACTTACAGATTACCATATTAAGTGAAGTAAGTCAGACAGAAAAAGATAAATATCATATGATATCACTTATGTGGAATCTAAAAAAATGATACAAATGATCTTATTTACAAAATACACTCACAGCCATAGAAAACAATCTTATGATTACAAAAGGGGATAGCAGGGGTGAGGGGGATAAATTAGGAGATTGCAATGAACATATACACACTACTATATATAAAATAGGTAAACAGCAAAGACGTACTTTATAGCACAGGGAACCATAGTCAGTATCTTGTAATAACCTATAATGGAAAAGAATCTGAAAAAGCGTGTGTGTGCGTATATATATATATACGCACACACACAAATATATATGTATATATATATGTAACTGAATCACTTCCCTGTAGACATGAAACTAACATAACATTGTAAATTAACTATACTTCAAATTTAAAAAAAAGATACAGAGGTAGGTAGTGGTTGCTTGCATTTCCTCTACAGGGGCAGGGGGCATCTGGCCACTAAGGAAAGACTGTGGAGGCCACTGAAGACGTTCTCTCTTTAGGTGAAGCTGCCCGGAGCCTTTCAATGATGCCTGGGTTCCTGTAGAAAGCCATTCCACCTCCTTGGCATAATAAGCCAGGGCCAGGCTCCCCGCCAGCCCCATTCCTGCATCCTTTCCTGTTCACACCCTTCACTGCGGACATCTCAGGATATTTGTTTTCCACATGTGGTCCCTTCCGTGGTCCTCGCTGGGAATGTCCCTCCTTCTGCTGCATCCTGGTGGCCCTCTGTACATGTTTCCTCGTGCCCTCCCCCAGCCTGTTTGTTTTAGGGCCACTTGGGCACCCTTACCCTACTGTGCAGTCTATCCCACTCTTTCCTGTGGCACAATAAGCATCTCCCCTCTTGGCTGACTTCTCTCTTGGACTGTACCTCCTTGAAGAGCAGGGACTGACTGTCATTTCTGCATTCCAGCACCTGACTCAGTGAGAGGCACCCGGCATAGGTAGGAGTCAGTCAGCCTAGTAGTTCAGCTTTCTGTTCAGTGAAAGAGGCACAGACAAACACACATCCTTTTCATGCATTCAGTCTTATTCTTATGGCACAATATTACTTCCATGCACAAGTAGGGCACAAAAATGAGCAAAAAAATAGATTATCATTTAAAAAACAATGTTGTTTTGCTCTCTGAATCATTAGAGGATTCCCTCCAATGTCTGGTGGTTTGGGCTCCCTGCTCATATTTAAAAGTAGGCTCTGGAAAGAGCTGAGAGTGTGGGTGAGGCGCATGCGCAGCAGCTCCCCTGCAGAGGGACACAGCTGGGCTGGTTGCCTGAAGAACCTCCATGCTCAGAATGTGTCTTCGTGAGATCGGTTCAAGATGGCGGAGTAGAAGGACGTGCTCTCACTCCCTCTTTCGAGAACACCGGAATCACAACTAACTGCTGAACAATCGTTGACAGGAAGACACTGGAACTCACCCAAAAAGATACCCCACATGCAAAGACAAAGGAGAGGCTGCAGTGAGACAGTAAGAGGGGCGCTATCACAATAAAATCAAATCCCACAACTGCTGGGTGGGTGACTCACAAACTGGAGAACACTTATACCACAGAAGTCCACCCACTGGAGTGAAGGTTCTGAGCTACACGTCAGGCTTCC
>NC_041222.1:35665968-35667633 GCF_002837175.3 Physeter macrocephalus
ACTGGCAGCAGAAGTTCTGGGAAGTACTCCTTGGCATGAGCCCTCCCAGAGTCTGCCATTAGCCCCACCAAAGAGCCTGGGTAGGCTCCAGTGTTGGGTCGCCTCAGGCCAAACAACCAACAGGGAGGGAACCTAGCCCCACCCATCAGCAGACAAGCAGATTAAAGTTTTACTGAGCTCTGCCCACCAGAGCAACAGCGAGCTCTACCCACAACCAGTCCCTCCCATCAGGGAACTTCCACAAGCCTCTTAGATAGCCTCATGCACCAGAGGGCAGACAGCCGAAGCAAGAAGAACTACAATACGGCAGCCTGTGGAACAAAAACCACATTCACAGAAAGATAGACAAGATGAAAAGGCAGAGGGCTATGTACCAGATGAAGGAACAAGATAAAACCCCAGAAAAATAACTAAATGAAGTGGAGACAGGCAATCTTCCAGAAAAAGAATTCAGAATAATGATAGTGAAGATGATCCAGGACCTTGGAAAAAGAATGGAGGCAAAGATCGAGAAGATGCAAGAAATGTTTAACAAAGACCTAGAAGAATTAAAGAACAAACAAACACAGATGAACAATACAATAAGTGAAATGAAAACGACACTAGAAGGAATCAATAACAGAATAACTGAGGCAGAAGAACGGATAAATGACCTGGAATGCAGAATGGTGGAATTCACTGCTGCAGAACAGAATAAAGAAAAAAGAATGAAAAGAAATGAAGACAGCCTAAGAGACCTCTGGGACAACATTCAACGCAACAACATTCACATTGTAGGGGTCCCAGAAGGAGAAAAGAGAGAGAGAAAGGACCCAAGAAAATATTTGAAGAGATTATAATCAAAAACTTCCCTAATATGGGAAAGGAAATAGTCACCCAAGTCCAGGAAGTGCAGAGAGTCCCATATGGGATAAACCCAAGGAGAAACACACCAAGACACATAGTAACCAAATTGGCCAAAATTAAAGACAAAGAAAAATTATTGAAAGCAGCAAGGGAAAAACGACAAATAATATACAAGGAAACTCCCAAGAAACTCTCCAAGCCAGAAGGGAGTGGCATAATATACTTAAAGGGATGAAAGGGAAGAACATACAACCAAGATTACTCTACCCAGCAAGGATCTCAATCAGATTCGATGGAGAAATCAAAAGCTCCACAGACAAGCAAAAGCTAAGAAAATTCAGCACCAACAAACCAGCTCTACAACAAATGCTAAAGGAACTTCTCTAAGTGTGAAACACAAGAGAAGGAAAAGAACTACAAAAACAAACCCCAAACAATTAAGAAAATGGTAATAGGAACATACATATCGATAATTACCTTAAATGTAAATGGATTAAATGCTCCAAGCAAAAGACATAGAACAGCTGAATGGATACAAAAGCAAGACCCGTATATATGCTATCTACAAGAGACCCACTTCAGACCTAGGGACACATACAGACTGAAAGTGAGGGGATGGAAAAAGATATTCCATGCAAATGGAAATCAAAAGAAAGCTGGAGTAGCAATAGTCATATCAGATAAAATAGACTTTAAAATAAAGAATGTTACAAGAGACAAGGAAGGATACTGCATAATGATCAAGGGATCAATCCAAGAAGAAGATATAACAATTATAAATATATATGCACCCAACATAGCAGCACCTCAATACATAAG
>NC_041222.1:35668123-35669055 GCF_002837175.3 Physeter macrocephalus
AGAAATACAAAGCATCCTAAGAGACTACTATAAGCAACTCTATGCCAATAAAAGGGACAACCTGGAAGAAATGGACAAATTCTTAGAAAGATATAACCTTCCAAGACTGAACCAGGAAGAAATAGAAAATATGAACAGACCAATCACAGGTAATGAAATTGAAACTGTGATTAAAAATCTTCCAACAAACAAAAGTCCAGGACCAGATGGCTTCACAGATGAATTCTATCAAACACTTAGACAAGAGCTAACACTCATCCTTCTCAAATTCTTCCAAAAAACTGCAGAGGAAGGAAAACTCCCAAACTCATTCTATGAGGCCACCATCACCCTGATACCAAAACCGGACAAAGACACTACAAAAAAAAAAGAAAATTACAGACCAATATCACTGCAAGTGGGATTTATCCCAGAGATGCAAGGATTCTTCAATATATGCAAATCAATCAATGTGATACACCATATTAACAAATTGAAGATCTAAAACCATATGATCATCGCAATAGATGCAGAAAAAGCATTCCACAAAATTCAACACCCATTTATGATAAAAACTCTCCAGAAAGTGGGCATAAAGGGAACCTACCTCAACATGATAAAGGCATATATGACAAACCCACAGCAAACATCATTCTCAACGGTGAGAAACTGAAAGCATTTCCTCTAAGATCAGGAACGAGACAAGGATGTCCACTCTCACCACTATTATTCAACATAGTTTTGGAAGTCTTAGCCATGGCAATCAGAGAAGAAAAAGAAATAAAAGGATTACAAATTGCAAAAGAAGAAGTAAAACTGTCACTGTTTGCAGATGACATGGTACTATACATAGAGAATCCTAAAGATGCCACCAGAAAACTACTAGAGCTAATCAATGAATTTGGGAAAGTTGCAGGATACAAAATTAATGCACAGAAATCTCTTGCATTCCT
>NC_041222.1:35669092-35704443 GCF_002837175.3 Physeter macrocephalus
CATCAAATTACCAATGGCATTTTTTACAGAACTAGAACAAAAACTCTTAAAATTTGTATGGAGACACTAAAGACCCCGAATAGCCAGAGCAGTCTTGAGGGAAAAAAATGGAGCTGGAGGAATCAGGCTCCCTGACTTCAGACTGTACTACAAAGCAACACTAATCAAGACAATATGGTACTGGCACAAAAACAGAAATATAGATCAATGGAACAGGATAGAAAGCCCAGAGATCAACCCACGCACCTATGGTCAACTAATCTATGACAAAGGAGGCAAGGATATGCAGTGGAGAAAAGACAGTCTCTTCAGTAAGTGGTGCTGGGAAAACTGGACAGCTACATGTAAAAGAATGAAATTAGAACACTCCCTAACACCATACACAAAAATAAACTCAAAATGGATTAGAGACCTAAATATAAGACCGGGCACTATAAAACTCTTAGAGGAAAACATAGGAAGAACACCCTTTGACATAAATCACACCAGGATATTTTTTGATCCACCTCCTAGAGTAATGGAAGTAAAAGCAAAAGTAAACAAATGGGACCTAATGAAACTTAAAAGCTTTTGCACAGCAAAAGAAACCATAAACAAGATGAAAAGACAATCCTCAGAAGGGGAGAAAATATTTGCAAATGAATCACTGGACAAAGGATTAACCTCTAACATACATAAAAAGCTCATGCAGCTCAACATTAAAAAAACAAACAACCCAATCCAAAAATGGGCAGAAGACCTAAATAGACATTTCTCTAAAGAAGATATACAGATTGCCAACAAACACAGGAAAGGATGCTCAACATCACTAATTATTAGAGAAATGCAAATCAAAACTACAATGAGGTATCACCTCACACCAGTTAGAATGGGCATCATCAGAAAATCTACAAACAACAAATGCTGGAGAGGGTGTGGAGAAAAGGGAACCCTCCTACACTGTTGGTGGGAATGTAAATTGATACAGCCACTCATCGACAGATAAATGGATAAAGAAGATGTGGTACATATATACAATGGAATATTACTCAGCCATAAAAAGGAATGAAATTGGGTCATTTGTAGAGACGTGGATGTATCTAGAGACTGTCATATAGAGTGAAATAAGTCAGAAAGAGAAAAACAAATATCGTATATTAACGCATATATGTGGAACCTCGAAAATGGTACATATGAACCGGTTTGCAGAGGAGAAATTGAGACACAGAAGTAGAGAAAAAAACGTATGGACACCAAAGGGGGAAAGCGGCGGGGGGTAGGGTTGGTGGTGGAGGGATGAACTGGGAGATTGGGGTTGACGTGTATACACTGATGTGTATAAAATGGATGACTGATAAGAAAATAAATAAATAAATAAACGTTAGGGAAAAACAAAGGAATGTTTCTTGGTTTAGGTTCTCCCAACGCAGACCCAGAGACAAGAAGCCGAGTGCAGGAAATTAATTTCACAGGTAATCTCAGGAAAGCCCGGTGGGGAGGCAGAGAAGTGAATCAGGGGAGGAAGGAGGCTGTCCAGGGCAACCAAACTCGGCACTTTGCAGAACTCAAATCCCTGTGGGTCACAGAGCTCAGGGTTGTCTACCCAGTGGAAGAGCCAGGGAGCTGGGCTCTGTATCCACCAACTGCAGGCACGTTGGCTCTGGCATTTCTGGCTGGGATGTGCAGGCCGAGAAGCAACATTCTCCCCAAGAGAGTTTCAGGCATTTTCAGGAACCCATCTTCAAGCACAGAAGTGAATGCTGGGGAGACAGCAGGGGCTGCAGGGGTTGGCTTGGGGATCTGTGTAGGTATTCTCCTAGGCTGTCCTGGCCTAAGTGTTCCCCTCTCCAACCTGAGGTTAGCAGACCCGCTGCCTGCAACCTGGGATCTGAGTAAGGGAAGAGGCTAGGGTCTGACTATTTCATGTCAGCTTTCGCTTGGCCACCCTGTTTTCAGTATGGAAACCCCTCAGCCATGCCCTTGCCCCCGAGTCACCCTTGGTTCACACTCTCTAGAGCAGCGCTGTCCAACAGAAACATAATGGGAGCCACGGAAATAATTTTAAATTTTCTCTCAGTCATATTAAAAAAATAAAAGGAAAGAGAAGTGAATTTTAATCATGTTTCATGTAACCCGACCTATCAAAAGCACTACTGTTTCAACTGGTAATCAATATTTTTTAAAACGTCAAGAGGTATTTCACATTCTTTTTTATTGTACTAAGTCTTTAAGTGCGGTGTGTATTTCACACATACAGCAGATCTCGATTCGGAAGAACCACATTTCAAGTGCTCAAAAACCACATGTGCTGAGTGGCCACTGAAGGGCAATGCGGCTCTACAGACAAGCCTTCAGTCCTGTGCAAGGGTGGGGAAGGGACCCTCGGCTGCAGGACTTCGAGAAGGGAGTGGGGCTTCTAACTGCTTCCTAAAAGGATTTTCAATCTGTTTTCCCGTATCTTAGAGATATGTGGTGTCACGGATTTCTGAGCATTTCTGGGGTCTGTGGTGTAAAGTGAGTGGATGACTCCTTTTCCACCACAGGCAGCTTAGGGTTTCACTTCTTTGAGTTGGCTACGTCAGTTCCCACTCATCTGCTGGCTCTCCATCTTGCCTTCTTTCCCGCTGTTTCCTCTACTCTCTTTGTCCTTATGTGTTTGTGCTCTGATATAAAATTCATTGTCATTTTAATGGCGTCTTTCGAGAGAACCAAGATAAACACATGTGTACAAGCCACCATCTCTAACTAATAAGTTTTCCATATCACTGGAATTTTAGGTGTGTTTTTTTTTTTTTTAACTTGGTCTACACATTTTTATCGTATGTCTGGAATTTTTGGTTTAAACCACCTGACAACCCTATCTATGCAAGGATAGGGTTTCCTAAAGGAATGAATGGATGAATGAAGAGAGATACGTGAAAGTAACCTAATCCTCAGAGGAGGTCCAATCCAGTTGAAGCCAATGCCACACAGTGACACCCTCCGGGTCACCCTGTAGAGAGTCCGTTCCTCCTCCCATTCATTGGCCCAGCTCAGTTACCTGCGTGGCATCTCCCAGTTACCACTGAGCTAAGAAATCCCTTGCAGTTACAACGTGCCTGCAGAAATAACTCAGAATGTGTAAACACACTTGGCAGCCCGCCAAATGGAAGAGGAGGCCATGAGTCAGTGGTTTTCATCTCCTTTTCAACCTCTCTGCCCCACTGTCTGCTAGAACTGACCACTTCCTTGCAATGTTCATGCTGTCTTTAGCTTTCTCAAATGTGGGGATTTCTCAACTCTGCCTTTCCTAAACTTTGACCTTACTTCTTCTTTTGAAATGTGCTGAACTTCTCTTGTGGTTTTTCTGGAACCTTAAAAAAAAAAAAAAAAAAAAAAAGCCTAAGTCCCTCTAACATAGAGCAACATTAGAAGCCAGTCTTTACTTGTAATCCATACAGGGCTGGTGGCCTCAGGGCCCCTTTTTTGGCTTAGCTGTGCTTATTAATTCATTACTCTAGCATTCAAAACTAAGTGAAAAATAATTTAAACATGTATTAGAATCACTTACAAAAATGCCAGAGAGGAATTTTGTTCATAATATGTGGGAAAACTTCTTAAATTCATTCCTTTTGCATAAATGGAAGCTTTGGGAATCAAGGAATTTTCAGATTTAGAGATCCCATTGAGTTGGCTTCTTTTGTTGAAATAGTTGAGATAGTTCAATTACACACCACATATATGTGGATGGTAAACAGTAATGAAAAAGGAAGTCCTAGAAGCAGCTACAACGGTGTCAGTGCACAGAGAAAATTTTCACAGAGGAGACAGAGAAGTAAACTTAGGTATCATTGAAGAAAAAAACTTGCTCTTAGAAAGTTTATAATAAAGCAATTGATAAATATGCAAATCGTATTAAATTGGAAGTTCTTCAAAGCTCTTCCATAGACTTACAGGGTTCTGGTTTCAGCAGGATCCAGCATGTGCTGCCCAACACCCCACCCAGGCATCCTGTATTTTACTTCCCCAGCACACATTTTCAGCTCTGTGTACTGGGATATGTTTTAGTCACATCAATTTTCTAAGTCATAAAGAAAATAGGATTGTCCTGCTAAAAGTTTGCATTACATTAATATTCCCTGATGAAATCTTTTTCTAATAAAAATGTCACATATGCATAGGTTTTTATAGTTCTCAAAACATTTCAGAATGCCTTACCTCGCTTCACCTTCACAACAACCATCTCTATTTTATATGTGCAGAAAAAGGACTCCTACTGGGCGTCTTATCTATTGATCATTTTGTTTATTTTTCACCCCATTTATACAAAGGGCTAGAGGTGGAACAGGTTTCATACCCCTGGCAAAGTGCAGGGTCAGCACTAGATGCCAGGCCTCCTAAGCTCTAGCCTGGTATCCTATCTGCTGAACCTCTTAATCACTCAGATCTTCAACTTTGTGCCCAGAGATGGCCTCCAAAATAAACTTGATCAGAAGCACAGAACCTTAAGAGTCAACTCAGAGTTTGTCATAGTGATGATTTAGGGCTGTGAGGTTTCTGTACCTAATTCCAACGTTTGGAGGGATTTTCCCCACACCACCAAGCAATTCACAGATACCAGCTGCGTGTCCTACAATTCAATTCAATTCTGACACTATCTACCCAAAGACAGCATCAAATTCCCCAGGATAAGGGCTCAGTCCCACAAGACTGCCCTCCATTCAGATGACAATCACAAGTCCAGGTTGTTACCTGTGCTTCTAAGCCAGTGGCTATAAAGAGGAGGTTCCCACCATCCTCTCCTTGGGTTTAATTTGCTACAGAGCCCCACAGGACTCGGGAAACCAGTTTACTCACTAGATTGCTAGTTTATAGTAAAAGATATTAAAGGATACCAATCAACAACCAGATGAAGAGATACAGAGGAGGAGACCCCAAACAAAGGAGCGTCTGTCCTTGTATAGTTTGAGGTCTGACACAGTGGCACATGGAGGCTTCTGGTTCAGCAACCTGGAAGCTCTCTGAACCCTCTCCTTTTGGGTTTTTATGGAGGCTTCATCACATAGGCATGATTGATTAAATCACTGGTCACTGGTGACTGATTCAACCTCCAGTCCCTCTCCCCTCCCCAGAAATCAGGGGGTGGGACTGAAAGATCCAACCCTCTATTCATGGTTGATTCCCCTGCTACCAGTTCCACCAGCCTTAGGTGCTTTCCGAAAGTTACCTCATTAACAAATAAGCCCAGTTGTGATGGAAAGGGGTTTGTTATGAATAACAAGACTTCAGGAATTGAGAACAAGAGACCAAATATCATACTACAAGATGCTCGTGTGGGGAGTCACAGCCCAAGAGGGCACGGAAGGCAAATGCACAGGGCGCTGGTCCCATGTAGGGAATCCACACCTCAGTGGGATGAAGAGGGCGTCCGAGCAGGAACTGGTGGCAGAGTCTGAGCAGGATGGGAACGGCTTCCCTTCCACAAGGTGGGGCAGGCAGGTCAGCGTGAGGAGGGAATACACAGCAGCAAGGGGGCAGGGGCCATGACTGGAGATTCACTAAATACTAGGGGATTGAGCAAATAAGGAGATTTAAGGATATTGGGAGCCAAGTTTCTTACTGCTGGAGTTGGGAGTTACAATATGGAAAAGAAGAAAACTAGAATACGTTCCATGATGTTGGATAGGAATTGGATGCATTTGGGGTAAACTCATGGGTTCTCAACATACATAGATAGTGTTGGGGAGGAAGAAATTTTCCTCTACCCTTCTTGGTTCTTCTGCCTGGTCTGAGAATTAAATTGACAGGAGACAGATTAACAGGAGAAAATCACATAAAAGTTTAATAACATGTATACATGGGAGAGAGCCAGGAGAACTGAGTAACTCACCAAAATGGCTGAAACCCTCACCTTAAATATCATCTTCAGCTAAAGGCAAAAGAGGATGCTGGGAGTAGTGGTTTGGAACTCCAAAGGGGAGGAAGGCAATTTACATGAAGATGGAAAAGCAAATGTTTGGTAAAGAAATGTTTTCTGGGTCATGTAGAGACCATGGGACCCAGAGAGGAATTTTAACAAACAGATTTTACTTGGTTCCTCCCTGTATAAGACACATAGTTCATACTCTAGTTATCTATGGTGATAGCTCCCTTCTTCTGTTCTGTGCTCCTGATAGGATGCAAATAGGAGAATAAAGCGGCACTTGAGAAATTCCTGCCAAAGATGCATAAACTAAATTTTATATTGGATGAACGCAGATTGAATGAAGTCTATAAAATAATGGGCCTAGATACATGCACCCCAATGTTCATAGCTGCACTACTTATAATAGCCAAGACATGGAAGGAACCTAAATGTCCATCGACGGATGAATGGATAAAGAAGATGTGGTATACATATACAATGGAATACTACTCAGTCATAAAAAAGAATAAGGCCATTTGCAGTAACATGGATGGACCTAGAGATTATCATACTAAGTGAAGTAAGTCAGAGAAAGACAAATATCACATAATATCACTTATATGTGGAATCTAAAAAAATGATACAAATGAATTTATTTTCAAAACAGAAACAGACTCAAAGACATAGAAAACAAACTTACGGTTACCAAAAGGGAAAGGAGCGGGGAGGGACAAATTAGGAGTTTGGGATTAACAGATATATAAAATAAACAACAAGGACCTACTATATACAGCACAGGGAACTATATTCAATATCTTGTAATAACCTATAATGGAAAAGAATCTGGAAAAGAACATATATACATCTTCTATATATATATAGAAGAACATACATACACACACACACAAACACACACACATATAAAAATAACTGAACCACTTTGCTGTATACCTGAAACACACACAACATTTTAAATCAGCTATACTTCAATTTTTTAAAAAATGGGCCTGGAGGAGACTAAAGTGACTGACCACTAAATGCAACAAGGCGTTCTGAGGTGGATCCTTTTGCTATAATGGACGCAGGATGATAGATAGCACTTGAATGGGGTCTGGAGTTGTAACAATGTTGATTTGCAGATCTTAATGAGTGTATTGTGCTTTTGTAAAAGGATGTCTTTGTTGTTAGGAAATACCCACTGACATAAGGGGAGAGGGGGAGGATAGTGTATCATGTAGTCAACTTACCATCAAATGGTTTGAGGGAAAAAAAAATTCTTTGTATTGTTCTTGCAGTTTCTGTGAGTTTAAGATTGTTCAAAATAAAATTCATTTAAAAACAAAATTAGCTGTCGGTTTTAAGAAGCACAACAGCAACAGAAAAGAGAAAGAAAAGATTACATCACATCAAGAGATGCAATGTGATGATGGCAGGAAAATGTTAAGCTGTAGGATTCCCACGTGGATCCCCTTTCCAAGCAAACAGAACGCCCTTTCCAGTAAGTTACCCACTCAGGTGGAGAACAAGGTAAGGCCACGCCCGTTCCAAACAAGACGACCAAGAATCCTTTTCTTATTCCATAGCCACAGACAAGCCCCAGAGGAACTATACAAAAGCAAGTTCCAAGGAAAAGAAAAGGTCACATTCTCCATCCCATTATTATCAAGAAGGTGATCTGTCTTATTTGTTTTTATAAATGCCACATTTTAATTGGTAAAATTAGTCTCCTCCTTTCACTCAAAGAAAAATGCCATCCCACTGAAAAGGTCTGAAGCAGGAAAAAGTTTCTTCAAGCATAGTTTTAAAAAATAGAAGAAAATATAAGTTGCACCGCGTGGACACGATGACTATTACGCGCTTTGTGTGCTCCTTTTAAACAGCTGTAATCCTAGCAAGCAGTTGTTTGCTGAGTATAGAATAGAGGTTATGTACAGGCTTTGAAGCTGACTGACCAAGTTCTACATCTGGCCTCTGCTACTCAATCTGACATAAGTCTCAGTTTCCTTCTGTAGCAAATAGGGTTAATATTCCCCCTTGTCTTAGGATTTATGAGAGGATTAAAGATAACAGATGTAAAGCATTTAGTATGGTATACTGCACATTTCATACATTTGGTAAATGCCTATTATTGAATTATAAGCACTTTTCCATTTTTTAAATCCTCGTCATCGTTACCATTATTACTGGCTGGTCTTAAAGATATGCTCAGGGAAAGCTTTGGTAGGTATCTTTTTCACCGGTTGGTGTGGCAGAATCTACTAGCTGTCCAACCGAATAAGTTTTCTTTTCTTCCTGAGCACACAGCTGGATGATATTTCCCAGACACCCCTGCAGTTAGATGTGCCATGTAACTGAGTTCTAGCAGTAAGCTGTGAGTAGAAGTGGTGTGTGCCACTGGTACTCCCTGAGAAAGCAACACCCCATCTCACCAGTGTGGCTGGAGACATAATATTTTGAAAACTGGTCTCCCCTGGTGGTGCAGTGGTTAAGAATCCGCCTGCCAATGCAGGGGACACGGGTTCGAGCGCTGGTGCGGGAAGATCCCACATGCCGCAGAGCAACTAAGCCCATGCGCCACAACCACTGAGGCTGTGCTCTAGAGCCCATGAGCCACAAATACCGAAGCCTGCGCACCTAGAGCCCACGCTCCACAACAAGACCGCAATGAGAAGCACACACACGCAACAAAGAGTAGCCCCTGCTCGCCTCAACTAAAGAAAGCCCGTGCGCAGCAACAAAGACCCAACGCAGCCAAAAATAAATAAATAAATAAATTTTTAAAAAGGGAAGAAAAAAAAAAAAAGAAGAAAATGGCAGAGCCACCATTTGATGAAGTCCTACAAGTCTGTGTAGAGCAGAACCTTCCCCTGATGACCAGAATCCCCGTCCTGGACTGTTAATGAATGAGAAGTGAACTTTTATTGTGTTTGAGTTATTATCCATTCTTGTTTATCTTTGTTACAGGAGCCAGTGTTACTCTAACATGTATTGTTTGGGCATGGTTCCAAAAGAAGGCACTGAAGAACTCAAAAACATTTTGAATGTCTCCTCTAAGTTCTAGGAAAAGAAGCAACAAAAAGACAGTTCTCCTGTGGCAGTCTAGAAACTATACACTCTTTCTGAAGTGGTTACTTACAATGTTAAGCTGTACTGAAGTGATTTTTAAAGTTCTTGAAGTAATTTTCAATAGGTTGGTGGAGAAGTGGTGAAGTGGTGGTGAAACTGTGCAATTCGGATTGGGACTTGAACCCACGGTCTTTCAACTGAGATCACACACCTGGTCTCAGGACTTAATGGAGCTCAGGTTCTTGATGTCTCATCACAGAAAGAATTACTGGAAGTTGAATCTTCCGCCATCTTGGATCTAGTTGGTTCCAACCAGTTTTTGTCATGTCCTATGGCTATGTCATTCATTTAAAGGTTGTGCCCTGCCCCCTTCCCTCCTGTTTCAGTGGTATCATAGAACAAGGCCAGATCCTAGCTCTGCCATTATTTGGAATTTCATATTCCTAGTGCTGTCTACGTCATAGGACTGTGGTCAAGTAACAGTGAGGTCATGTACATACAACATAAAACAAAGAGCCTGGTCTGGAGTATGGTGTAATACATATGTGCTCATCTAGCTTCACCCCGAATGCAACAGAAAGAATTCAGTGAGAGACAAAGTGATAGGTAAGAAGTGGATTTATTTAGAGAGAAACACACTCCACAGACAGAGTGTGGGCCATCTCAGAAGGCGAGAGACCCCAAAATATGGCATGTTAGTTTTTACGGGCTGGGTAATTTCATAGGCTAATGAGTGGGAGGATTATTCCAATTGTTTCAGGGAAGGGGTGGGAATTTCCAGAAATTGGGCCACCGCCCACTTTTTGATCTTTTATAGTTGGCCTCAGAACTGTCATGGCACTGGTGGATGTGCCATTTAGCTAATGTATTACAATGAGCGTATAATGAGGCTCAAGGTCTACTGGAAGTTGAATCTTCCGCCATCTTGGATCTAGTTGGTTCCAACCAGTTTTTGTCATGTCCTATGGCTATGTCATTCATTTAAAGGTTGTGCCCTGCCCCCTTCCCTCCTGTTTCAGTGGTATCATAGAACAAGGCCAGATCCTAGCTCTGCCATTATTTGGAATTTCATATTCCTAGTGCTGTCTACGTCATAGGACTGTGGTCAAGTAACAGTGAGGTCATGTACATACAACATAAAACAAAGAGCCTGGTCTGGAGTATGGTGTAATACATATGTGCTCATCTAGCTTCACCCCGAATGCAACATTTTCCAAAGTTTGTTCCAGGAACAATCGTTCCATGATGTGTTCTGTTAAATATATCTCAAGAAAAGCTTTCATAGTTCAAATAATACTGAGACTGCTGAGAAATGTGACAAGCTGTTGAGTGTTCCCATTAATACTGGAAATTAGAGGAGAGGTCCTGCAGTAACCTCTTTCACTTTTCTTTGAACCAACTAACCATAAAGTCAGCCTTCCCATGACACACCTGTTAATATCCTGCATAGCTAATGTTCTGCAGGACATACTTTGAGAAACGGGCACAGTGCTTGGCACATGGGGAATAATCAACAAATGTCTACCAAACGTGAAAAGCGAGTAGACCGCCGAAGTGCCTTACAAAAGGAATCAGGGAGCTTCCTCTGCCCTATGCTCCCTGCCTCCTGACGCTCCTAAGTGAAATGGCTGCAGGAGCCTATAGGGTACTAGGTGCAAGCAAGGCCCTGGCAACTTTTAAAGGCTGGTAGAAGGAAAATATGCAGGTCTTTCATCACCATAAGTAGGACAACTGCCTGGACCACAGTGCAAGAGCACCAGGTGAGGACCAGAAAAGAGGGGATCCTGCCGAGAGAGTGGCCGGGGATTTAAACTTGCCCACGTAAATGTGCCCATTCTTCCTGAGGCACAAGATGTTGAAAAGTCCGGCAACGGATGGGTTGGGTTTTCTCTGCTCCCAAGTCTGAGCAAATGTAAGAAGATTAAAGGGGGAGAAAAGAACTTTCCTCTGCCTTCCTCAGCAGGAACTGGCACCTGCCTGCCCTGAAACAACAGGTGAACAGAGGTCAAGTTTTCTGCATGCTACCCAAGCTTTCTAGTACCCAAGCTACTAGATCTCATCCCCAAGAGGCAATAAAGAAAAATACAACTCATCTCAAGGGACCAACACTAAGAGAGAGGAAGATGGACATGAACAAACAGAAGACATACCCAGAGAAACAGCACTGCTATAGGAGGAAGATACTATCTTAAATATGAAAATAGTTAAGAGTGCTTAAACCTAAGTGTCCATCAACAGATGAATGGATAAAGAAGATGTGGCACATATATACAATGGAATATTACTCAGCCATAAAAAGAAATGAAACTGAGTTATTTGTAATGAGGTGGATAGACCTGAAAACAGTTATACTCCAATAAAGATGTTAAAAAAAAAAAAAAGAGTGCTTAGATTCAAGTGTAGCACACAAAGCACTCTGTTCTCTAAACGAAATAATTTCGGACGAAACAAAATCAGTAAATGAGCGGAAGGTCACTGTTGAGCCCAAACTAGACAAAGAGCAAGAACACACCCCAACCCCGACCTGCACAACCTCCCCGCCTCGCTACACTTACATGCTTCCTTTCTTCTGGTTTCTCTGGCTGAAACATGGGTTCCTTATCTTAGGTCAACCCTGCCACTTGTGGCTAGATTCCCACTAGATACCTTCTCATCTACACAAAGGTGCTGCTCCAGCAATCGGCTCCATCGTGCTGCTGTAGCATCAATTTTTCTCTCTCCACCGCCTATGCTGTAATATTCCCCCCATCTGTAAAAGAGTCTCCATTTACTCCCTCCTATGACTGCCCCATTTCTCTGCTGCCCTTCACACTAAAACTGCTCGCTTTCCTATACAAATATTCCAAAAGAAATCCCAAAGGATCACAGTATGTCTTGTACTTGGTTCTGTGAAGTGTGTTTGTGGGTGCCTTCAATAGCTGGTTTAGTTAAGTATTTTTTAAAATAATGGGTGTTAAATTTAAATTAGCAGAGATTACCTACCAGAGTATGACTAGGTTTCGGTATTAAGAAATATAACATTTTTATTTGAAGTGCCAATAATAATAATAGAAAAAAATTTTAATCCCTTATCCATTTCTCTCTTGAACCTACTCCAATCAAACTTCTATCACCACCCTGCAGCCAAACAGTTTTCATCAACTCCACCAATGACTTCCATATCGTCAAATCCAAAGGTCCCTTCTCCAGCTCAACTTACTCCACCTCTCAGGGGCCTCTAACCAAACCGATCATTCCATCCTTCTTGAGGCACTATCTTCACTGGGCTTTAGGTCATCCGCCTCTCTTGGTTTTCCTTGTATCTCACAGACTGCCTTCTCTTAGCCTCCTCTGCTTTTTCATCGTCATTTTCCAACCTCAAATCTCTTCGCTTCTACACAACACTCATTCCTTAGGTAACCTCATTCAGGATCATGACTTCCTTTTTTTTTTTTTTTTTTTTTCAGTTTTATTGAGGTATAATTGACAAAAGTGTAAGATATTTAAAGTGTACATCATGGTGATTTGATTGATATACACATACATTGTGAAAAGATTCCCTCCACTGAGTTAATTAATACACCCATCACCTCATATATTTACTTTTGTGTGTGTGAGAACATTCAACTTCTACTCTCTTAGCAAATCTCAATTACACAATATGGTGTTATCAACTATAATCACCATATCACATAGTTCCTCAGAACTTATTCATCTTATAGCTTAAAGTTTCTACCCTTTTACCAACGTCTTCCTACTTCCTCTACCCCCAAGCCCCTGAAAAATACTTTTCTACTTTCCATTTCTATGAGTTCAAACTTTTTTTTTTTTTTTAGATTCCATATATAAGTGATACCATATAGCATTTGTCTTTCATTGTCTGGCTTATTTCATTTAGAATAATGCCCTCCAGGTTCATCTCTGTTGTCACAAATGACAAAATTTCCATCTTTTTTAAGGCTGAATAATATTCCATTGTGTGTGTGTGTGTGTGTGTGTGTGTGTATACACACCATAGCATGATTTTAAATGCCATCTAACTGTTAATAATTCCCCAATTTTTCTCTTCAGCCAATACTTTTCCTTTGAATTCCAGCAGGGAGATCCAACTGCTTACTCAATATTCCCATTAGGATAGCTAATAGCAATTTCACATTTATCATGTTGAAAACAGAACCCTTAATTTTACTCCTCAAACTGTTTCTCCTACACTCATCTTAAACCCAGTGAATGATTCCATTCTTCCAGTTTCTCAGGACAATAACCTTAGAGTTTTCCTTGACTCCTCTCTTTCTCTCTTCACCACTGTCAATCTAGTGGCAAATCCTCTTCATTCTACCTGATCAATTATAATCTTCCATTATCCCCACAGCCCAAACACATTCACCATTCACCTAGGTTACTGTAATAGATTCTTAACTGAACAACTCACTTCAAGCCTCACTTCCTTAGAGTCTATGCTATGAAAACCTGGATTCTTTCAAAATGTAAATTTAGAGCTCTGAGAACTTTTTCTTTCTCTCACTGAGCCCCAAATAACTGATTGCCATTCTACATTAAGGTCATAAAGTACCTTTTCCAACTTCTGACGAAACATAAAGAATGTATTCCTTTGGTGAACATCATTAACTATGACCAATGTGGACCTCATTGTTTGCTGATGTGATGTGATCATTGCTGGGCTGATGTGATCACTGATGAAAAATGAAATCCAGAAAACACTGGGAAGCCATGGGTTCAAATAACTAACACAAACATATAACACACAACTAATAGCCACAATAAAAAGGCAAATAGCCCAATTAAAAAATAAACATACGGGCTTCCCTGGTGGCGCACTGGTTGAGAGTCCTCCTGCCAATGCAAGGCACACGGGTTCGTGCCCCGGTCCGGGAAGATCCCACATGCCACGGAGCGGCTAGGCCCGTGAGCCATGGCCGCTGAGCCTGCACGTCCAGAGCCTGCTCCGCAACGGGAGAGGCCACAACAGTGAGAGGTCCGCGTACCGCAAAGAAAAATAAAAATAAAAATAAATAAATAAAAATAAAAATAAATAAACATACCACTTGAATAAATATTTCTCCAAGGACAGACAAATAGCCAATACACATATGAAGAGATGCTCAACATTGTTAGTCATTAGAGAAATGCAGTACTGGGAGAAAAGACACATATTTAGCCATATTTCAATAAAAGCCTTGAATTCTAAGGATAAGGAGAAGATTTTGTAAACTTCCAGATAGAAGAAACAAGTTATCTACACTGGGAAAATAATCAGACAGGTATCACATCAGACCACAATACTGGAAGCCAGAAAACAATGAAATATCATTACACAGTACTGGGAGAAATTCCATACCCTGGCATTGTTTCATTAGTCTGTGAGAGTGAAAGAAAATACATATGAGGAGGGACATGCAAGCTTTCAGAGAGCGTGTCAGTCTAACTGTGATGTACTCTATCTGAGGAAAATAGAAAGACAAACCAAACATCAAATAAATCAGAATATAAATCTCAAAATGGGAGAACATAAAAAAAGAAGAGTGACTGGTAAGCAATGAATCTTTATACATGTATATATATTAAATAGAAAGATTCTGACTAGAGATAGGTAAGTCTAAATGAGGGCTCCTGAAATAAAAGATTTATAAGAATAATTCAAATGACAATATAGAAATAAAATACTAAATTATATCAGAAAAATATAGGTGTTTAAAGTTAGGTGGGAAAGAGGAAGGAAATACAAATGTTTGAAAACTCACCGGGCATGAATTTCTAGCTGAATTTTATCTAACCTTTAAAGGTCTGACAATATTACTTTTATTTAAATTACTCTCAGCCATAGAAAAGGATAAAAAGACTCCGATTCATTTTATAAAGTCAAAATAAACTTAAAGCTGGACTTCCCTGGTGGTCCAGGGGTTAAGACTCCACGCTCCCAATGCAGGGGGCACGGATTCAATCCCTGGTCAGGGAACTAAGATCCCACGTGCCGCTGGGTGCGGACAAAACAAACAAACAAAAAAACCTTAAAGCTGATAAATATAAAATTGAAAATTATAGAAAATTTCAAGTATAGATTCAAGAACATTAACAAGTAGAATCCAGTCATGTATCAAAAACCAAACAAACAAACAAAACTCAGATCATGACTGCTTCCACGAAGTCAAGGGTGGTTCAGTACCAGGAAGTTTAAACACAATCTACTGCATCAGTCCTTTAAGGGAGGAAAACCATATGATCATATCTTTAGATGTTTAAAATGTATTTAGTAAAGTAGCAGCCATTCCCAATGAGTAAAATAAGAATTAAAGAATTAAAATAATAAAGGCTATTTACCAAACTAATGGCAGATAATATCCTAATGTGCAAAATGCTAAAACCATTTAAATTAAACAGAAACTACCCAAGGGATGCTCACTATCACCATTATGACTAAAAATTGTCTTGGAAGAGATTCCAAACTTATTAACACAACAAAATTAAATAACTGACCTAATATTTGAAAGTAAGAATAAAGCTCTTTTTGTTTTTGCTGATGATGTGATAGCTTTCCTAAAAATAAAAAAAAAATTTTAAAGCAAACTACGACAACAAAACCCAAGAGAATCAAGTACAGGTAACAAGATAAGAGAATGTGGTAACATGGTTGGACAAGCAATAAATATTTAAAAATCAGTAGCTTTTCTCAAATCCTAACAATAATTACGTAAGAGTATTGTAGAAACATCGAAAAATGTATCGTTCACAATAATGGCAAAATATAAAATATTTCAGAATAAGTTTAGTAAAAAAAGAAATAAAATGTCATTTTTCACAAAAATCAATATATAAATTTAATGTGATTTCTATTGCAACACTGTATTAGTTTTCTACTGAAATTGCCACAAATTCAGTGGCTTAAAACAACACAAAATTATTGTCTTACAGTTCTGGAAGTCAAAAGTGCAAAATCAGTTTCACATCAAGGTGTTGGCAGGGCTGGTTCTATCTGGAGGCTTTGAGAAAAGAATCTACTTCCTTGCTTTTTTCAGCTTCTTGCGGCCACCTATATTCCTTGGTGGCCACCTGTATTCATTCCTTGGCTTGTGGCCCTTTCCTCCATCTTCAAAGCGCACCACTCCTGTCTGTGCTTCTGTCGTCACACTGCCTTCTCTTCCAACTCTGATTCCTACTGTGTCCCTCATAAGAATTTTTGTGATGACATTGGGCCCATGGGATAATTCAGGATCATTCCCCATGTCAAAATCATTAACTTAATTACATCCAAAAGTCCCTCTTGGGCTTCCCTGGTGGCGCAGTGGTTGCGCGTCCGCCTGCCGATGCAGGGGAACCGGGTTCGCGCCCCGGTCTGGGAGGCTCCCACATGCCGCGGAGCGGCTGGGCCCGTGAGCCATGGCCGCTGGGCCTGCGCGTCCGGAGCCTGTGCTCCGCAATGGGAGAGGCCGCAGCAGAGGGAGGCCCGCATACCACAAAAAAAAAAAAAAAAAAAAAAAGTCCCTCTTACTAAGTAAAGTAACATTCACAGGAATTAGGAGGTGGACATATTTGTCGGGGGAGGGGGCATTATTCAGTCTACCACAAACATGAATACGATTCTCAAAATTGTTATGGAAGAATAAATGCCCTAGAATTGCCAAGAATGTATGAAAAAGAAGAATAGTAAAAAGGTATTATAATAAAATCAATAGAGTACTGTGGAGAAATAGATTAGTGGAACAGAACAGAGAAGTCAGAAAGACATCTAATTATATATGGAAATTTAACACTTGATAAAAGTGCTATTACAACTCAAGGAGGTAAGAATGGGTTATTTAATAAATGATGCTAGCACAACTATTAAGTCCCAAAAAAGAAAGTAAAAGTAGACTTGTATCTCACAGAATACAAAATGGTATCAACTGTATAAAGAAGGAAGGCTTAAATGCAAACCAAAAAGAAAAAAGAAAAAAACAGTGTGAGAAAACATAGGACATGTATCATGTACACATGAGAAATAACCTTCTTAACTGGGACTGGAATCCCAAAAGCTAGTTTTAAAGAGACAGACACACTTAAATAAGTGAAAACCTGTATCTGGAAAACGTTGCAGGTAAAAACCAACTGACAAAAAATATGGTTTAAAAAAATGTGTAATGCCAAAGCCAAGTATTAGTGTCTCTAACATACAAAGAGCTCTTGTGAATGGACAGGAATGAGACAACAACCCATTAAAACCACTGTGCACTGCCTGCCTGTCAGTTGCTCCATTTTTCCATCTTCCTATCTCTAAGGGTGGTTGGCTCATCCTTGGGCAGAATTTTCAGAGCTCTAAAATACTCTTATTTTTATAATTCTGTAGCTGTCAGAACCAAGTGAATGATGACTCTGCTGGTGACTAATATGAAAATGGTTATCTGTTCTTGCCAGTAAGGGAACCAAATATTTTTTCACTTCTGTCTGACGCTGTTTAAACTGAAAGAAGAATGTCCTTATTCATTTGGTTTCTTTCTTTCTTTCTCCTCTTTCTCTCTGCTGGAGATCATTTAAAAGTTTCCATGATGAGCTAAGTTTGGGGGTTGTTTTTAAGGGACCCAATGTTATTTTGCCTTGCAGAGTGATTCTCCAATCGGAATTTCAGATTTTAAGGTGGGGCATTTTGTTTGTTGCAGTATGTCAACTTTTCCCCTCTTCTTTTATTCGGTAAGCTTATGCTAAACTTGAAAAGAAAAAAAATAACGACCCGAAGTTGGCTAAATGGGAGGAAAACAGAACCTCATCTTGTGCCTAAGACTGTATGCTCACTTACTTGTTACACCCGTAAAAGAACTTTCTATTTCGATTCAAACTCTTTCTCCCTCTTCTAAAACATAAATCCAGACTGAAGACATTGTGTGTTGCAGACAAATCTCTACTGAAATCCAAACCTAGAGTCTACAGAAATTCTACATGACATTTGTGGTGATAAGGGTCAGGAAGAGACAAAAATATTCTTCAGGGAAACAGTATGATGGAAGGAAATACAGGATGGAGTTCAGAATATCAGCCCTAGAGCCACACAGGCCTCAGTCTGAGGTCTTATTAAGTTTTATATCCTAAGCCTCCATTTCCTCATCTGTAAAATGGGAAAGAAAATGAGTATCTACTTCTCAAGGTTGTTCTGGAGATTAGACAATGCACATAATTTAGGCAAAAGCCTGGCATACAGTAAGATCTCAAATGTTCATCAGGATTGTTTTTATGTACAGCCATGAGCCCTAGATTAGGAGAGTGGCTATATTTCCATCTCTCTTCTGGGAGGGCACTGGCCTCTGGTAGACAAAGTGGAGGCTAAGTAGAAGAGGTTTTCCAACTCTGCTCCTCTGAGCCTTGAAATTCCACAGAGGACCCTTGTGGGTTGAGGAGGCATCTGCGAGAGGCTGTGATGGTGAGTGAAACTCCCATTCCAGCTTTGTTTCTTTCTGTTTTATACAAAAGGAACCGGCCTAAGATTTCACTTCAAAAACCACTGGTCCTCATAATCTGCAAGGCTATTATAATTCTGTTATTCAGTGGGCATTCCTCCTTTTTAAGATGACTTTTCCTGACTTTTTAGTAATCCCTGTCTTCATTATCCATCCATAGCCACCTGATCCCTCCTGAGAGAAAGAAAACATTTGAGAAGCCCCGTGTTTTAGTCTGGATTGCTTTGGTGTATTATGCCTTCCAGGAGATGCTTGCATTTTAAAAGAGTCCAGGGACTTCCCTGGCGGTCCAGTGGTTAAAACTCCACACTTCCAGTGCAGGGGGCACAGTGTTGACCCCCCATGCCGTGTGGCGCAGCCAAAAAAATTAAAAATAAATAAAGAGTCCAAACAAGAAGAGAACAAAGATTGCTATTCTATTCGTTGCACTTCAGGGAAGACAGTTGCCGGTAGGGGCCGGGGCGGGGGGTGGGGGTGGCGGGTGGGATGGAGGGGAGGCAGATTTTGTAGAACTGCTGAAAGGACAGCTCCGACCGCTGCCTTAATGAAGTAATAATGACGGGCATTTGCGAATAGAGTCAGATTTACACAACAATCCTGTCTCTATTTTCTCAGCTGATAAACACCAGCTTCCAGTGGGTGAGATGCTACTCTTCTTTCCCATCCGCCTTTCCAAGATGAGGACACGAGGCTCCAGGTGACTTGCCTCAGTTGGCAGAGGTAGGCCCTGACTCTGCGCCTTGGGCTGCTCCCCAAGGCTGCTCTGTGGCCTCTCCCCATCAGGACAGCCAGGCCCGCTGGTTACCCACAAGGCCCAGACTCTCCAACACTGCATTTGCAGAAGTGGCACAAGCAGCTTGGCTGGTTTTTCTGACGCTTCCTCCATGGGACTAAAGGAATGGCTGTAGCAGGCCTGTCAGCTCTCAATGAGCTCTTTGTGCAAATAAATTCCAGAGTTTTTATGAACGATGATGGCAATGAGGGCTGCTTTTCCCCCGAGTAGTCAGAAAGTTGATGTTTCAGCCATGCTTGGCATTCCTCCAGAAAACTCTTGGATCAGTGAACTTAGGAGACTGGAGAAAAGGAGATATAAAAAGCTTAGGGCAAACCAAGAAGTCCTCATTTTTAATGAGTAAAACTGTCCTTCCCTGTCAAAATCCCTGGTGACACAATTTTTTAAATTTCAAAGACGTAAACATGAAAGGCATAAAATCACTAAGGGAAAAGATTGCCTTTTTCTATCATATTTAGACAAAGCACAGGTGTCTGATTTGTACTTACACACTCATATCAGGACTGGCTTATATGAAGGCAGATGTGTAATAAGATCTTGATACATATTTGTTGAATGGGTGAGTGAATGAATGAATATCTCCTTTAATTTGGGGCCAAGAAATTATGATAGCAGAAACAACATAATAACCTCTTCTGGGATTATCTTTCATTATGACTGACTCCCTGGATACACCAGCAAATAACTCTGAAGTTTTTGCTTACTGCATTCAGGGAGATCGTCAGGTTGACAGAGTCTTACTGGCATCTCTGGGTCAGGAGAGCCAAGTTAAGATATTTATGAGGTTTTTGAGGTCTGGTTGAAGGCAGGTCTTTCAATGCAAGACTGTGACATAATAGTTTAGGATTGGGAGACAGAACAAGGTGAGGGTTTTGCAGTAAGTTTTGAAGAGTCTTACAGAGAAAACTGGCATTTGATGCTATTCAACAAAAAGTTGAACAGTCAGATGTTCATTCAGTTGGGTTTTTCCAAAGCTACTTGCAACTTTTATTATCTTGAGCAAGAATTTCCTGGAATAGAAAAGTCATGGTGATGAAGACAGTGGAATAGCAAGGCCACATTAATGCAGATAGCAGAATGGTACAGTCATGGTCATCTAGACCAAATTTGGCCTGTGGCCTGCTATTGTAAATAACGTTTTATTGGAATACAGCCACGTTCATTCCTTTAAGTATTGTCTGTGGCTGTTTTCATACTACAAATGCAGTTCAAATACTGTGATGCAGACTGTATGGCGACAAAGTCTAAAATAGCTGCTGTCTGGCTCTTTACAGAAAAAGTTTGCGACCCCTGATACAGACAGTAAGCTGTGTGGAAGTAGATGGCTTCATCTCTCGTCACATCTATTCATTCATCAAGTATTTATTAAGCACCTACTGTGCGCACGGCACCTTCATAATGCTGGAAATACGGCACGCAACAAGACAAATCCTGCTTTTGTGGAAACAAATCAATAAATAATATAAATCAGATAGTGATAGCGCTCTAAAGAGGTATAGGGTTGGTAGAGGGGGTTGAAAGGGACTCTTTGCCACGTACTAGTCAAAGAAGGCTTCTCTTAAAAGGTAACATTTGAGCAAGACACTAAATGAGGTGGACTAATTATGTGAAGACATGGGATAGAGCTTTGCGGAAAGATGTGCACACAGAGGGTACAGAAATGTGAATATCCAGAGCTGGAACAAGCTTGGTGTGTTCATAAGAGCAAGCAGGGCAGTGCAGCTAGAGCCGGTAAGCAAAAGGCAGGGTAGAGAGAGCTGAGATTGGAGAGGTAGCAAGGGCCACGGGAAGTAGTAGAGCCTCATGGGAGGTGGCAGGGTTTGAATTTGATTCCAAATATGATAAGCTAACTGGGGGCTTTTCAGCAAGGGAGTGACTGAATATGATATCTACCATAAAGACTCTACTCTGTAGAGAATTGACTGCCGAGGTTCTGACAGAATGGAGGCAGGGGTGACACCATAGGAGAGAAATCACACTTACATTACAGGGCAGGGACTGGAGATGGACCCACATCAGTGTAATTTGGTATGAATTTTAAAAGCATAGATAATAAGCCCTGCTGATGAGTTGAACGTGGGGTATAAGAGAAAGAAAGAGTCAAGAATGCTTCTGAGGGTTTAGAATGGAGTGACTGGGTGAATGACGATGCCATGCACTGAGATGGTGGAGGACATGGAGGTAAGCGGGCATGAAATCAAGAGTTCTGTTTTATTCTTGTTAAACTTCACACGCCTGTGATACATCCAAATGAACGTGTCAAGCTGGCTGCTGGATATGAATATGTGCAAATGGGACAGACTGGGCATAAGATCTAATGTGGGATTCATCAGCATGTGGGCAGTATTTAAAGACACGGAATTTGGTGAGCTCACCTAGGAGATAACTACAAAAAAAAAGGTCTGATTAAATTCTAGAGCCAGTGGTGAGCTGGAACAGGATCTAGCCTGCTGGTGAGAGCTGACTGAGCACATCTCTTCCTAAATCCCCATTCAGTAACATGATGCTAATAGCTAGAAACCAGCCAGAGTGTAAATATTTTCACAGTGAAAACTGGCAAATGCCACACGTCAGGGCTTTTTTTTCCCCATAGAGTCAGATGTTAAACATTTACCAGCACATCACTGCCTGGGAGCCTCACATTCAGAGGTCAAGAAAAGCAGAAAGAGACAATATAAGAGATTGAGAAGGACTGGAACATGAATGAGGTAGGAGGAAGACCAAAAGAGTGTTTTATCCTTGTCCGAAGTTATCACGTAGTTCCATGCCTTGTCCAAAAGTCAAGCGACTATTATATGGTCTTTTTCTTCTCTCCCTTTATAGAAGCTTTCAGCACTTGGTTGCTAGAACATATCAATACAGAATACAGATCTTTGTGTATTCTTTGCCAAATGAGTTTAACTCATCCTGTAAACGCTGATGCTCTGAGAAGCTACTACATGAAAAAAATAGTTCCATGAACTTTAATGGGAAAAAGTATGATGTGTTCTAGCTCAACCCAAGCAAGATACCCAAGTGATTTCTACAAATAGAAAAGACATCATTGGAGGTAAGTTTAAACAACAGAGGATAAGTTGAAAGTAAACAGAGACTATCCATAAAATGTAAATTAGTGAAAGTTTACGGAGGAAAAAGTCTTGAGAATGGGTGGTGGGTGGTAGAAGAGGTAAATGAGAATTATCCTTTGGGATGTGTATCCTTTTTTTTTTTTTTTAATCATTTTTCCACACTGTTTTCAACTTCTGTGGCTCATAGTTACCTTACACTCAAAATGCACTTAAGATTATAGCACGGAAAAACACATTTAGAGGTAAAGAAAAGCTAAACACAAGACTGCTTTGAAACATATGGTAACAATATACATGCATAACAGGCATGAAGAGTCCCAGAAGGTACTCCCCGTCATCCTTCTTGCCTGGCTCACACATGCAAAGCTGAGCATCTGGGTATGTTCAAACATGGTGTACAGTGCTGTTCTCTGACTAGAAATTGCTGTGTCAAGTGAATTGGTGAGTATGTCTTTGCCCAAAACCATAATGTCAAAATAGCAGTTCTTACAGACTATATAGTTACTGTGTTTGGGGGTGAAAACTTGTTATATCAAAAAAAGAGAATTGTCCAGAAAGCAGTAAAACTTTTCAACACCATTGTACTGAAAAAGTCACTAACAGGACAGTGGTTATGGAAAGCAACCCTGTTTTCGATTGTGCTGTCTAAGAAGAAAGCTCTCTTGGTTATACAGAAAGCAGCAGCACTTGTCCACTCTGTAAGCATGTTAGTAAGTTCTGCTTTTGAAAGAATTCAGTCTCACAGAACCCCTATTAGAATTATCATCATCATTAGAGCCGTTTCTTTAGAACCTAATACATACAAAGCAAGGTAAAGGTTATCCTCCATGATACAGAAGAAGCTGAGTATCAAAGGAAAATAAGTTATGCAAGAGGGGTGACTAAAGCAGTCAGTGTCTTCTAAGCAACCAAACTTAAAAGGAGAAATATTTTAAATAATAATTGTGCCACTAAAAAACTTGCTCGTTTGCTTCTTGTCATCATCCATGTTGCTTCAGCAGCAGGGAAACAACAGAGCAGAGCATATATTTAGTAAGAGTAACCCTTGAAAATAGGAAGCGCCGTGAGGTGCATTTTAGTAACATCTACCAACGAGCCACATACAAATGACGACGGCAATTTGCAGGCACCGTTTATACTGTTTTTCTGGAGCAGCAAATTGGCAGTTACAGGTTGTGCTCAGGGATGAAGGGACTTACTCTAAAACACAAAACTAGGGCTTCCCTGGTGGCGCAGTGGTTGAGAGTCCGCCTGCTCATGCAGGCGACGCAAGTTCGTGCCCCGGTCCGGGAAGATCCCACAGGCCGCGGAGCGGCTGGGCCCGTGAGCCATGGCCGCTGAGCCTGCGCGTCCGGAGCCTGTGCTCCGCAACGGGAGAGGCCGCAACAGTGAGAGGCCCGCAAACCGCAAAAAAAAATAAAAATAAATTAAAAAATAAAACACAAAACCAGTGCTTGATAAAGTAGGAATTCAAACACAGCTCTCTGGGGCAACAAAGCTTATTGACATTCCACCCCAACAGGCAGCTGCTTGCTTTTTTTACACAACCCACACCCACATCTTTGATTCTTCCTTTATAGCAGTGATGGCATTGCCCAAGCCAGAATCCCAAGCTCCCTTGGGCTCTGGCACTCTCTCCTTCTCTGCCACACTTTCTCTTCCTATTCACCTTCATGTTTTACCTTAAGAAAAAAAGCTCAGCCAATTCCCAGAAATGTGCACATTCCACTCCATGGAATTCTAAACAGAGGACTTGGGACTTCCCTGGTGGTCCAGGGGTTAAGACTCTGCGCTTCCACTGCAGGGGGTGCAGGTTCCATCCCCAGTCGAGGAGCTAAGACCCCACATGCTATACGGTGCAGCCAAAACAAAAAAACAAAAAACAGAAAACAAAACAGAAACCCCCAGAGGACTAGAAAGTTACCTGATTGGGTTCAGAAGTCTTGAACAGTAAGTAGACACCATGGCTCTTTGCCTTCCCCAACCCTATCATCAACAACACAAACAATATTGTCTCTTCCAACTACAAGGATTACTGTTGTTATTGTTATTATATCTGCTGACTAGGCGCTCCATTTCTGCTTTGACAAAAGAATAATTCAGGCCACCTGAATGTCAGTGTCTTCATCTGCACTGCGTGATTTGCCCTTGTCCTCCCAACCCCCTAGTTCTCAGCAAGTGGGGAGGATTGCTGAGAAACAGCAGTTGCACAAGAAAAAGGAAACCCGCATGTTCATGCTATTTCAAACGTTTGTGTCATCTGTGGGCTCCCTCGGTTGGGGGCTAAGTCTTCATTTTCTTCTATCCACTCTCACCACCAACTTGTTTCCCTCTGCTGCAACGCCCAATTTACTGTTTTCTCTGCACTAGAAGACTCAAAGGCGGCAATACAAGGCTTTCCAGGAGGGAATACCCAGGAGATGCCCTAGACAAAATCAAAGCCAGAGTCAGCAGGCGCAAGCTGCTGTCCACTGGCCTCAACAGCCTCACCCATTGGAAGAGGAGCCCACAGGTGGGAGCCTTCAGCACAAAAACCATCATGCTGGAAGGACAGCCATTCCTACCCTGTGAGGATACTATGGAACGTGGTGGAAATAGAGTAAGAGAACAGACGGCAAGGTCTGAAAGACCCACTTTTTAATCTGACCTTTTTCACTTTGATTAATACATTCTTTCATTTATTCATGCACTCAATAAATATTTATTGAGGACCTACTACACGCCAAGCATTGTTCTAAATTTCAAACATACAATGAACAGCAAAACTTCCCTGCCCTCAAGAAGGCTAAGATGAAGAAAATATACTTGATGTGTGATGGTGGTCAATTTACTTAAATTTTTTGAAGGATAAATAATACTTACCTCTCAGGTAAAGATTAAAAGGAAATAATGTGTATACAATGTTGTACGATGCCGGGGACATGGGAAGCAGGGAACGAACTGTAGCCATTATTACTATGTGTGTACCCCGCCCCCCCCATTCCCATAGTTCCCAAGTTCCTCTTTCAGTTAAGCCAATACTCCTAAAAATGTGTTTAACTCTTTGTGATCTGGTGATTTTAAAGGGATAGGCCTTACTCCTCAATCCTGAAGGCAACAAGGGGCGGGGCAGGGGGGACAAGAAAGGGAATAAAGTTTTAGATAGAGAGATTAATCAGAAACTCAGCAGGGGAACTCGGTTTCCGGGAAACTCAGTTTCAATATCATGAAATTTAACCTGGGTGGGTAACATAAAGTTATTCAAATTTCTCAAACATATAGGACAATCTAGAAGAGAGATGCTATATATTTTTACAATATTCTCATGCTGTGTTTTAAGTCATTTGAAACGTCAAGCCTCTTAGACTTAGTATAAAATCCAGCAAATGCTTAGTTAGCAGCTGTGTCCAGCAAAGGTGAAATTTCCCAGTTTCTACTAAGTTGTAGCATGACCTTAAGTTTAAGTAACTGTTTAAGTTTCCAAAAATTAGCTGGCATTGAAATTAATCTGGAAGGAGAAAAGGGAGATTTTTATTCTAAGCTAAAAAATAGATCGTGGAGTTGGTTGTTTTTGGGGGGTTTTACCCCTGCCCCATCACTACTTCATAAAACATTCTTGGTTGTAGTTGTGAAACAAACATGCCTCTACATCTACCAGTTGAGTAATCTGGTCTTCAGCCAAAAAATGTAACTGGATCCTAATAAGCAGGTATGATGTAAAGGATGTACCTGAAAGGTTATTCTACATATATGTAAGTCAGTGGGGTGGTTGTGTGAGTCCCATGAATCTCCCAATAAAGAAAACAACCAGGAAAAAGGAAGCTTTTGTTGCAGAAACCTCTGACCAAGTTAGAAACAGACCAATTTAATAGTGCATTCATCTGGGGAATGGTCTAGTCAAATCCAGTCTATTCTTATTCCGTGAGGACCTGCGAGGTATATCACTCAGGACATTCCTGCACTAAAAGCAACACTAGACAGAAGGGAAGACCCTCGTCATGTGTCAAGAGATGACACAACCCCACAGGCCAGGCTCTGTGAATTGACATTTACCTCTATGTTCAGTTGTAAACTTTTTAAAATGCAATTTCTCTAAGGTGTGTGAAATGTCTTCATTTCCCGACATTTAGAAGTGATCCCTGTACCAAAATTATGAATTGTGAGTTGACAGAAATTAAGTCTATAAATTTCTTTGGAGGTTTAAGAATCTGGGTAACAGGGCAACTGCCAAGAAACAGCATTTGGCAACAAAATTCCTTTCTTATCTTCAAAGATTTTGACTCTGAGAATCCACCAAACTACATTCAGAGACCTTTGGCTTATGGCTCACATAATGAATTAGCTGGACCCTCGTATAGTATGTTTAAAATTTTAAATAGTGTCAGTGTGGTGATATTGCATTGATGAGGATAAACATTCTCTTTGTTTTGTCAGATTAATTACCTATTAATGTCCATCTGATATACTGAACTGATTTCTTTCTCCAAGGTCAAGTAATTATTGTCAGGGATCGCTGTTCCTATTACCACTATCTCCAAAAGAGAACCAATAGTTTTTCTTTTTTCTTTTAGTTCCTCCTAATTGGACAACAATAGAAGATTTATGTTTGCATGAACATCTGTGTTCCTTCAACTTGGGCAAAATGGCATATTTTAATTAACTGGAATCCGAAAGTATGGAAAGACAGAGAATTCACTATGAAGGAACAAAATGTTCGGAGATGTATAGCAAGCTCTGCTGCTTGCTGTTTAATAATATTTAGTCTTCCTCTCTTCCTAGCTAAGAGACCCATATTTTGTTCACATCTCTATCCATCAGAGAGGGTGGCTCTATCCCCAGCTCAAAATTAAATCTGACACTATAAACTTTTTAGACTGTAACTCAGAGTAAAAAACAAATTTCACATGGCAACCCAGTACACATATGCATTCTATGTAATTTTTACAGAAAGTTGAAAAGAAAGCTTAATAAAACAACATCCATTTTTTATAATGTGCATTATGCTTTGATACGCTTCTTCTACTATATTTCTTTTTGGAATGATAACTCTGACCCAATGAATTTGATTTCCCAACCCACTAATAAGTCATGAGGCAAATTTCAAAACACTGTTCTAAGCCTGTCATGTCAATACTATTCCTCTTGACAATGACTGGCTTTCGGCTTAGCGACCCATTCAAGCTCACGAGACATGAGGGAAGTCTTACAGGGACTTTTCTTGAAAAATTTCCTCACTCTTAGAACTGAAAGGGTGTATTATACCGAGTTCATGGGTTGGAAGAACTCAATATTGTTAAAATGTCAGTTCTCTCCAAATTGATCTACAGTGTATAGATCCAACACGGCCTTAATCAAATTCCAAAAAGAAAGACTTCTTTTTTGTGTGTGAAGGCCGAGGAGCTGACTCTAAAAGATGACAGACTCATACTACCTGACTTCAAGATTTACTATGATGAAGCTACAGTAATCAAGACAATTTGATATTGGTGAGAGAATAGACACTCAGGGCAACAGAACAGAGTCCAGAAACTAATCCACACAAATGAAGTCTACCAATTTTGACCAAGGGATAATGGCAATTCAAAATAGAAAGGATAGTGTTTTCAACAAATGGTTCTGAAAAACTGGACATTCATTTGCAAAAAAAATGAACCTCAATCTGTGCCTCACACTTTGTACAAAAACTAACTTAAAATGGATCCCAAATCAAAATGGGAAACTACAGAACTTTTAGAAGAAAACATAGGAGAAAATCTTTGTAAACGGGTTACGCAACGACTTCTTAGATTGACACCAGAAGTACAATCATTGAAAGAGAAAAATGATAAGTTGGACTCCATCACAATTAAAATCTTCTGCTTCACAAAAGACAGCAATAGGAGAACGGAAAGATAATCCACAGGCTTTGGAGGATATACTGGCAAACACTTACACAACAAAGAACTTGTAGGTAGAATATGTAAAGAGCTCTCAAAACCCAAGAGTAAGGGGGACTCCCCTGGTGGTCCAGTGGTTAAGAATCCGCCTTGCAATGCAGGGGACGCCAGTTCAATCCTTGGTCAGGGAACTAAGATCCCACATGCCGCAGGGCAACTAAGCCTGCATGCCACAACTAGAGAGCCTGAGTGTTCCAACTACAGAGCCCACACACTCTGGACCCTGCGTGCCCCAACTACAGAGCCCATGCGCCACAACTAGAGAGAAGCCCGCACACCACAACGAAGAGCCCGCGTGCCGCAACGAAATATCCTGTGCGCTGCAACTAAGACCCAACGCAGCCAAAAAAATAAACAAATAAATATTTTTTTTAAAAAACTCACTAGTAAGGATAAAAACACAATAAAAACATGGGCAAAAGATTTGATCAGAATCTTCACTGTAGAGGATATATAGATGGCAAATAAGCACATGAAAAGATTCTAAAATCATTATGCTTTACGGAAATGCAAATTAAAGCCACAATGATACATCACCACACACGTATTAGAATGGCCAGGACAGAAGAAATCAGTGGTTGCCAGATTTAGGGATGGGGAAAGGGTTGCCTACAAAGGGGTAGCACACAAAAAAAACCACAACCCACTGGGGGTTAATGGAAGTCTTCTGTATATTGATTGTGAGAGTGGTTACATGACTATGTATTTGTCAAAACTCAAAGAACTGCCCAACAAAAAGTGAATTTTTGTACATTTAAATTTTTTGAAAGAAACACAAAGGAAGAGACAGTTTCTTTTTTGCTCAGTGATGGGCTAGATGCGACTTGTACAAGTAGGGCAGTCATTTCATCACCACGGTTGAGCTAGAATGAAGACAAAACTAATATAAGCAGGTGGAAGAATGGAAAAGATGAAAGAACTTGGGTATTAAAAATTATTGAGGGGCTTCCCTGGCGGCGCAGTGGTTGAGAATCTGCCTGCCAATGCAGGGTACACGGGTTCGAGCCCTGGTCTGGGAAGATCCCACATGCCGTGGAGCAACTGGGCCCGTGAGCCACAACTACTGAGCCTGCGCGTCTGGAGCCTGTGCTCCGCAACAAGAGAGGCCGCGATAGTGAGAGGCCCGCGCACCGCGATGAAGAGTGGCCCCCGCTTGCCGCAACTAGAGAAAGCCCTCGCACAGAAACGACGACCCAACACAGCCATAAATAAATAAATAAATAAATATTTTTAAAAATGTTATCGAGCCAACTGTCTATCCAAACCTGAAACCAACCCACCACCCCACCTTGAATCTTATTACATAAAATAATGATAATTTTCTTTCTGCTTAAGCCATTCTGAATTGGGTTCTCTGTTATTTGCAGCCAAATTGATACTGCACAGAAAGTCTCAATGACTTTGTTCCAAAACTTGCATCATCCCCATCATTAAAAAATAGAGTTTGGGAGTCTTTTCAATGTTTTGAGTAATTTGAAACTATGTTCCGGACCAACTTGTATATTACCATTTCTACAAGGAAAAAAATACATGAGCTTTCACAGATATATCCCCTCAACTTATATAAAGAATTTTAAAATCATGTTATTTATTTAGCTTTGTATAAAAGACTATCCTGTGACTTCTGAAATGCAATCTGAGTGAAATATGTGTTGGGATTGGCATGTGCCACAAATTTGAAAGAGGTAGTCAAACCCGACCCACGGTTATCTATTTCTCTTCACGAGTACTTCATGCACCTTAACTCTTTTTCACCAAAGTGCATTCATCATAATAAAAAGAATGATGTCATATATGAACTTAAGGGTGAATAATTTTGGAACCAAAGAGAAAATGAATTTCAAAATATTTCCTTGGCATACACTTAATGTCAGACTCTATGAGTTGTAGTAATCAACACCAGCAGTGTCCTTACTGAGCTGGTAGGATAATTTCAAATGTGACAAAGTGTTATAAACAAAAGGACAGGATGTTGTGAGAACATATAACAAAAGAGTTTGGAAATCACCTTGAACATCCCAAGGATGCCCCAGGAAGGCACATTCAGGCTGATTTAAGGCCAGGAGTCATCAAGGCCAGGGGTAGGAGTTCATGAACTTAATTTTAAAATGTAAATAGAGTGGGAGGGGGAAAAAAAAGGAAAGGCTATTTTGGTCCAAGTGACCCATAATCCCTGACTAGGCTGAAGCAAGACATCGTGACATGGCTCTTTTCATTAAGGAAATATTTTGAAACTGGAGTTTTGGACAAAGGTATCTTGATTTTAATATCACTCTTTTTATTACCAGGTATGTGTGCAGTAGAGCTTCCTTACCCTAACTCTGTGGTTCTCAGTGAGGGAGTTTTGTCCCCCAGGGGACAGGTGGCAAAGTCTGGAGGCATTTTGGTTGTCACAACTGAAAGGGGGGGTGCTACTGACATCTGATGGGTAGAGGCCAGGGAGGCCGCCCAACATCCCACAATGCAGAGGGCAGACCCCATCACAAAGACTTATCCAGCCCCAAAGGTCATTAGTGATCAGGTTGAGAAACCCATCTCTAAGTGCCTTCCCTTGTATAATTTTCTACTTAGGAACTGAAGTGATTATTTTCCACCTTATTATGTTCTGTGTTGTTTGAGTCATTTACAAATGAATATACAGTACTTTAAAAGAACAGTTTGAATTTTTGAAAAATCTTTTAGACTCTAAAATCAGCTTCTTCTAAAAGTAGCTTATTTGTCCCCCAGAACAACCCTTTACAAAAGCTTATAAACAATTTTAATGTATAGACATTACTTAGCTAAAAGAAAAATCATTACAAATTTAGTTGAACATTCTTTTTTTCTTATCAGAATAAGTTATCATTTTTAGCCAAAACTCTCTTCTCTCCTTTTTACCCTGAAACATTAGTCTCCAGAGCTGAATATATATCTGACATGCATCATAACGAAGGTTGCAATAAAAAGTATGCATTTTTAAGCTTTACTAATGGAAAGTGAACTGCCATTATTAAGGACACAAATATAATTACAATATTTAACTGATGTGCAGTTGATGAAGCTAAAGTGAATTCTCAGAGTCATCACTGGGCGTGACAGCACTTTCTGGGCAAGAAAGTGGGGTGACACTGTTCTCCTCTGCTTGTGATCTCTCCGTGGGTGTTTAGTGCCCTCCCATCCTTCAACCCAGTCCAGTCACTTCATGTGGGGTGGGGTCAGTGATGGAGAAAGTCTCAGTGAGAGAAGAAGACCATCTCACCTCCTACATGATAATTAATGGTTGTTTTACTTATTCATTAGGCTGTATCCGTTCATAACAAAGTCATAACAACCTCATCAACATCATTTGGGACCAGAGAGTAAGTGCTCAAAATGGGACACAGGGGTGAGTGTGAAAGGGCCAAACCTAGGATAATTTGAGCATAAAAATAAGAGTAATAGAACCCATGAGTTCATAATGATAGTTCATTTAAAAATTTAAATGGAGTGGGAGAGGGGAAAGTGAAAGCTATTCTTTACAGAAAAATGCCAGCTAATAAATGTAGATGATATTATTGAATTAGAAAATAACCATATTGCAATAACTGATATAGCCAATAATTATCACTAAGTGTTAAGACTTTTGAGTGAAAAGATTTGCAGAAACTGGATATTCAGAATATCACACAAAATATTACTTGTTACAAAGGTTAACATATCTTTACAATGGAGAAACGTGGGAAATATGACCAAATCTGATATCGGTGATGATGGGACAAACTGATATTATGTGCTTCGTGATGTATTAAACTGAGAAGGACACAAAATGACCTACACAGCTGTTATATAATGAAGAATTTGTCTGGTCTTTGTCCCTGGTTCCTGGCACAGAATTTCTAAAATTCTTGAAATTTCCTGAGTGACAGAAGTACCTTTGTTACTTATGAGCCCCTTGGATCACACTTGAGTTTATGTTAAGAAAGTGACTCATGGTGGGCACCTAGCTTCAGGATGGGGGCAGGTTACCAGCAAGACCAATCACATGATTAGAGGGTCGGGTCTTTGAGCCAGCCCAGCTTCTGGGGAAGGGGTGGGGCTGCAGACTGCGTTCAAACACATGGCCAGTGGCTCAACCAACATACTGACATCACAAAACTCCAATAAAACTCTGGACATGGAAACTCAGTGGAACTTCCTGGTTGGTGAATACATCAATGTCCCAGGAAGGTGATGTGTTCTGATTCCACAATAACAGGGCACAGAAACTGTTTTCCCAGACCTCACCCTATATGTCTCTTCTTTGGCTGTTCCTGGGTTGTATCTTTTACAATAAAATAATAAGTATAGTGAAGGGAAGCAGAACTTGCCGCCCCAAAATATGCCACTGTGGCATAAGGATTATCTTGAGATGGTCCTTTAAAAAGAAAAAAGCAGACATGAGAGAAGCCCTGAAAACTAAGTAGAGGTCACCTTTTTGTAAGAGACATTTACATGTATGAGGGAAAACTCCCGTGTAAAGGGGTCTCCCTCTCTGTACCAGGAAGAGGATGACTAAAACTCTAGAAACTCTTATCAATGGAGGAGGCATGGACTTAAATCGGCATTAACAGCCTTACCCTCGTTTACTGTGCTTTGTCTGGTAACCTCCCATAACTGGCTCCCTCAGGCCCCAAGTATCTTCTTTTTTCTTTAGTGGGAGATGGTATTTAAGGTGGTGGCTTGGGCCATTTGAGGGAGTTACTCAGTTTTCCTGGGTATCTCTCATGTATACAGGACGTATACATGTTATTAAGCTTTTTTTTTGTTTTTCTCTTGTTAATCTTTTAGCCAAGAACCTAGAAGGGTAGAGGGGAAATTATTTTTCCTCCTCTACAGTAGCATTTTTCTGAATTCTGTGAGTCTTTCTAGTGAATTATTGAACTCAAGGGGTTCCTAAGAACCTCTGAATTTGTAGCTAGTTGGTCAGAGTATGAGTGGCCGGGGATCCCCTGAACTTGCAGCTGACATCTGAAGTGAAGGCAGTCTTGTTGGGAACCGTGCCCCCTTCTTGTGGGATCCGTGCTAACTCCAGGTGTTAGGGCCAGAACTGAGTTGCAATACCCTTGTTAGTGTTGAAATAATAATCTTTCTACCAATAATGCTTAACTTGAATCCAAACACAAGGAAACAAACAGCCAAATCCAAATCAAGGAACATTTTGCAAAATAACTGTACTGGGCTCTTCGAACGGCAATGTCAAGAAACACACACACCCACACACACACCCAAAGACTAGGTATGTGTTCTAGATTCAAGAAAAAGAATGTCCTTGTGTTTATGAGGTACATGGAGAAGCATTTAACAGTGACTTGTCATCATGATGTCTGTAACTTAATCTCAAATGCTTCAGCAAAAAAACAAACTAGTACACACTGAGAGAGGGAGAGAGGGAGAAATGAAAGAAAATGTTAACAAATGGAGAATCCAGGTGAATGGTGATTCATGTTCTGTTCTTTTGAAATTTTTAAAAATAAAAAAGTTGGGGAAAAATTACGGCATCAAGTGGGCTGTCTCCAAATGTCCCCTGCACCAAAAGGCTGTGTCAAGCACAACCCTGTGAATATACTTAATGCCATTGAATTGTACATACACTTAAAAATGGTTAAAATGGTAAATTTTACATTATGTATATTTTAATCTCAATTTTTAAAAAATCGAAATATCTGCCTCAGGTCTTGTCCTCTCCACTCAGAAGAGCAGCGAGGGTGAGCAAAGTCGTGCTGTCTGCCTGACACAGGGCGGGCCGGAAAAGGAGGCCTGAGAGGGAGGCAAGAGACAGGTCAGGCGGGGCCTCTTCAGGACATTGTGAAGCTCTTAGAAGTTTCAGGCAGCTGACTATCGGGACAAGGACCCAGCTTTCCTAGATGACTCTGTCCAGCCCGGCTGCAGCACAAGCTGCTTCAGTTCCGGCATTCCTCCCCTAGTAAATGGTAAATGGTCTAGTGTGTGGACCCTGCCCCCTTCCCCTCCCTCCCCTTCACTGGTAAGAGGGGGAGCATCTTGCCAGGAGAAGTTTGCTTGGCCAGTTCTAACGCGGGGAACCCAGGTGTCTGGGATGTTTTCATTTCGTCTCGATTTTTAATGGAAAAGTGAGTGAAATAACAATGTGGGCACAGCTCCAGACAATGTCATGCTGGGAGCTTGGCAGCTTCTGGGAACAGGCTGCTGAGGTTCAAATCCAGAGATGCTTTTCGTGAAGGTGGGCTCCGCAGTCCCGCTGGGGCTGCCCTTAGCCCGAGCACGTGGCCAACTTGGAAGCAGGAATGCGACCAAAAATACTGTCACCAAACACTGTTCTTTTCACTGTTTAGGGGGGCTTTTTAGAGCTGTCCAAGTAGCATGCTTTTTCTTTTTAGCCCATGTCACATCAAAAATTGAACCATTTCAGGAAAAGGAGAACAATTTTTACACATTTGTTTTTAGTCCTATATTTATCAGTGTAAGATGTCCTTCCCTCTCCTTCCTGTCCCCTCCTTTCCTCTTTCTTTCTCTCTTTCTTTCCCTTTCTTTCTTTCTCTTTTCTTTTTTCGTTCTTCCTTTCTTTCATTCATGTTAAAATATACATAACATAAAATTTACCTTTCTAACCATTTTCAAGTATACAGTTGAGTGGCATTAAGCACCCTTTCCTTTTTAATTTAAACTAGTTTCTAGAATTATTATTACAAAAGTAATTCATGCATATGATAAAAAAAAAACAATGTGAACACTATGGAAGGGGACAAAAATGAAAAAAAGATAGTCTCTACCCCTATCCTCCCACAAAATGCTGTTAACAGTTTTTGTGAAACCCACCTGAATCATTTTAATGGAGCACTGCTTTTCAGTAACAGATATATTCATTTGCTCCTCAGGGATAAGGGGCTCAGGTTCTGGAAGCATGACGGCTGCTCTTTCTTCCTGGAAATGTGGGTGAGTTTTCCTTACATACCTATGTGAATATGTGCCCACAAGCAACACACATACACCCACACACATTTCTATAACTGACTACACATATATACATATACATATTTTATATTTATATAATAAAAGAGTGATATATTCCTACTGCTCCATGCCTTGATTTTTTTCACTTAATAATATATCTGCCCGGGCTTCCCTGGTGGCGCAGTGGTTGCGCGTCCGCCTGCCGATGCAGGGGAACCGGGTTCGCGCCCCGGTCTGGGAGGATCCCACATGCCGCGGAGCGGTTGGGCCCGTGAGCCATGGCCGCTGAGCCTGCGC
>NC_041222.1:35704734-35708642 GCF_002837175.3 Physeter macrocephalus
CTTCAAAAAAAAAAAAAAAAAAAAAAAAAAAAAAAAATATATATATATATATATATATATATATATATATATATATATATCTGCCCCACAACCACCTAAACTCACAGATACATTTTGTTCATTCTTTCCTCTAAAGCTTTAGTTAAACACTTTTCATTGCCTGCAAATGCCTCATCATTTCTCTCCGCTCTGGTAATTCTACAAAGCCATCAAGATCTATCTCGTATTCTGTACTCTCCAAGCATTTATTGTTTCTATATCATAATTTAGTAGATAATTATAACGATCATAACTCATTGGAAAGGAGGGGAAGCTATTGAATCAGTCATTCATAGGTTTGGGCCTCAACTCCACCACTAACTAGCTGTGGAAGGGGTCTATGGAAGTCCCCTTGGATATTTTCCTAAATTTTTCTGGACCTGTTTTCTCATATGGAAGCTTTAACTTTTCTATAAAAAGAAATAATGATATTATTATTTTTATAGATCTCATACACGTGCATTGGGTGCCTGTATTAGTTAGGATTCTCTAGAGAAACAGACCAATAGGATGTTATATAAATAGAGCTGGAGAGAAAGAGAGAGAGAAAGGTATTTTAAGGTAATTGGCTCACACAACTGGGGAGCCTGGCAAGTCCAAAATTTACAGGGTATGCCAGCAGGCTGGCGACCCAGGGAAGAGTTGATGTTCAAGTCCAAAGTCAGTCTGCTAGCATAATTCCCTCTTTTTCTGGGGAGGTCAGTCTTTTTATATTAAGGCCTTCAACTGATTGGATGAAGCCCACCCACATTAGGGAGGGTAATCTGCTTTACTCAAAGTCTACTGATTTAAATGTTAATCTCATCTAAAGAAATACTTTCACAGAGGTATCTAGAATAATGGTTGACCAAATATCTGAGTACTGTAGCCCAGCCAAGCTGACACATGAAATGAACTATCACAGTGTTTTTTAAATTTAAAAATACTGAAAAAGCAGAAAGAAGAATTTTTATCTACCTCCATCCCAAATCCAAACACCTTGCAACAAGAAATCTCAATATTTAGTGACCACTACCCTCAAAACTTCTATATGGCTAGCTAGGCAAATAAAGAGAGAAATATAGACAAAAGATAAAAAGCATATACAGATATGCCTCTGAGATATTGTGGGTTTGGCTCCAGACCACCACAATAAAGCAAATATTACAATAAAGTCAGTCACATGAATTTTTTGGTTCTCAGTGCATATGCAAGTCATGTTTACACTATACTGTAGTCCATTAAGTGTGTAATACATTATGTCTAAAAAAACAATGTACATACCTTAATTTTAAAATACTGTTTTGCTCAAAAATGCTAACCATCATCTAAGCCTTCAGCGAGTCATAATCTTTTGGCTGATGGAGGGTCACTGTTGATGGTCGCTGACTGATTAGGGTGGTAAGTTATGAAGGCTGGGGCCGTCATGGCAATTTCCTAAAATAAGACAACAATGAAGTTTGCCGCATCACTTTCTCTTCCTTTCATGAACAATGTCTCTGTAGCAGGCAATGATGTTTGACAGTATTTTATCCATGGTAGAACTTCTTTCCTCTCAAACCTTCAGGTTGATTTTATCAACTAAGTTTACGTAATATTCTAAATCCTTTGTTGTCATTTCAACAATCTTCACAGCATCTTCACCAGGAGTAGATTCATCTCAAGAAACTACTTTCTTTGCTCATCCATAAGAAGCAACTCCTCATCCATTCAAGTTTTATAATGAGATTGCAGCAATTCAGTCACATCTTCAGGCTCCACTTCTAAGTAGAGTTCTTTTGCAATTTCCACCATATCTGCAGTTACTTCCTCCACTGAGGTCTTGAACCCCTCAAAATCACCCATGAGGGATAGAATCAACTTCTTCCAAATTCCTGTTAATGTTGATATTTGGACCTCTTCCCATGGATCACGAAATGTCCTTAATGGTATCTAGAATGATGAATGCCTTCCAGAGGTTTTCAACTGACTTTGCCCAGATCCATCAGAGGACTCACTACTATGGCAGCTACAGCCTCATGAAGTATATTTCTTCAATAATAAGAGTTGAAAGTCGAAATGACTCCTTGATCTATGGGCTGCAGAATGAACTTTGTGTTAGTTAGCAGGCATGAAAACAACACTAATCTCGTTTTATTATACATCTCCATCAGAGCTCTTGGGCAACCAGGTGCATTGTCAATGAGCAGTAATATTTTGAAAGGAATTTTTTCTTCTGAGCAGTAGGTCTCCACAGTGGGTTTAAAACATTCAATCAACCATGTTGTAAACAATGTGCTGTTACCCAGGCTTTGTTGTTCCTTTTATAGAACACAGGCAGAGCAGATTTAGCATAATTCTTAAGAGCCCTAAGATTTTCAGTATGGTAAATGAGCACTGACTTCAAGTCACCAATTACATTAGCCCCTAACAAGAGAGTCAGCCTGTCCTTTGAAGCTTTGAAGCCAGGCATTGACTGCTCTTCTCTAGCTATGAAAGTCCTAGATGGCATCTTCTTCCAATAGGAGGCTGTTTCAGCTACACTGACAATCTGTTGTTTTGTGTAGCCACCTTCATTAATATCTTAGTTAGATCTTCTGGATAACTTGCTGCAGCTTCTACATCAACACCTGCTGCTTCATCTTGCATTTATATGTTATGGAGGTAGCTTCTTTTTTTAACCTCATGAACCAACCTCTGCTAGGTTCAAGCTTTTCTTCTGCAGTTTCCTCACCTCTCTCAACCCTCATAGAATTTAAGAGAGTTAGGGCCTTGCTCTGGATTAGGCTTTGGCTGAAGGGAATGTTGTGGCTGGTTTGACCTTCTATCCAGACCACCAAAACTTTCTCCATATCGTCAATAAGGCTGTGTCACTTCTTTATTATTCATGTGTTCACTGGAGTAGCACTTTTAATTTCCTGCAAGAATGTTTCCTTTGCCTTCACAATGTGGCTAAATGTTTGGTGCAAGAGGCCTAGCTTTCAGCCTGTCTCAGCTTTTAACCTGCCTTCCTCATCAAGCTTAATCATTTCTAGCTTTTGCTTTAAAGTGAGAGACGTGCAACTCTTCCTGTTACTTGAGCATTTAGAGGCTGCTGTATTTGTGGCCTAATATCTAATTGGCCTAATTTCAGTGTTGTGTCTCAGGGGAACAGGAAGCTGGAGAAGAGTGAGAGAGAGATGGGGGAAAGGCCAGTCAATAAAGCAGTCAGAACACACGCAACATTTAAGTTCACCACCTTATATGGATACAGTTCACTCACCCTAAAACAGTTATAACGGTATCAAAAATTATTGATCACAGATCACCATAACAAATACAATAATAATGAAAAAGTTTGAAATATTGCGAGAATTACCAAAATGTGACACAGAGTCACAAAGTGAGCAAATGCTGTTGGAAAAATGGTGCCAATAGACTTGCTCGATGCCAGGTTGACAGAAACGTTCAATTTATTTTTAAAAACGCAATATCTGTGAAGCACAATAAAGCGCAATAAAATGAGGTATGCCTGTACTATAAATGCTATTTTTAAGATAAAAGTTTAAAATTTAATATTTATTTAAAAGGAGAAAAAGGAATTAAAGTGTAACCGCAAATAAATGTTTCCTTACAATAAGGTATGTTCATTCCCAAAAGATCCTTTTGAGGCTCAGTAAAAACATGATGTAAAGCCATTAAGAAGGTGGCGGTCGGGCTTCCCTGGTGGCGCGGTGGTTGAGAGTCTGCCTGCCGATGCAGGGGACACGGGTTTGTGCCCCGGTCAGGGACGATCCCACATGCTGCAGAGCAGCTGGGCCTGTGAGCCACGGCCGCTGAGCCTGCGCGTCCGGAGCCTGTGCTCCACAACGGGAGAGGCCACAGCAGTGAGAGGCCCGCGTACCACAAAAAAAAAAAAAAAAAAAAAAAAA
>NC_041222.1:35709747-35754809 GCF_002837175.3 Physeter macrocephalus
CAGCTGGGCCTGTGAGCCATGGCCGCTGAGCCTGCGCGTCCGGAGCCTGTGCTCCACAACGGGAGAGGCCACAGCAGTGAGAGGCCCGCGTACCACAAAAAAAAAAAAAAAAAAAAAAAAAAGAAGGTGGCGGTCACCATGGGTTTTTTTCTTTTTTTTTTCCCTACTTGTTTCAATTTCAAACAGAATCAACTTCCTATCATGAAAGATAAATTAGCACAGTACAGGACCGCCTGACTCCCTCTCTCTCTCTACTTTTCAATATTTGTTATTTGCATGGTTATAGTACTTTGTTAAGGTTTATAAAACTTACAGGAGGTGCTGGCTTACAGCTTCCACAGCAGTTTCATTTTAATTTTACACATAAATATAGTTGATATTTATTACCATTTCTTTCACAAAGCCTTTTATATTTCTGACCTCTTAATTTTGATTCTTCTCTCCGTTGGCTAGATTTTGCCAACAAATCTTCTTTTTTTAAATCCTCAAATCATTTTTTTTTTCATGAAAAGTTCATGACTGCTGTGTACACAGTAACTAACCATCCTCATTTATCTGGGACTATCAGGTTTTAGCACTGAAAGTCCTGTGTCCCAGGTAACCCCTCTGTTCCAGGTAAACAGGGAGAGTTGCACACGGAGAGCAGCTTGGATTCACTCTTTTCTGAGAACACGTAAACACTGCGTCGCTAGTTTCTGGCACTGAGCGTTGCTGGGCAGACGCACGCAGCAGGCGGAAAGGGTCTTCTGTACACTCGTTTTGTCTGCTTTGATGCCCATCAGAGTCTTTCGTTAGTCTTGACATTTAGTAACTTTTCTTCTCTCGGTTTTTTCCAAAGACAAGATGTACTTTCTTGTTAGGTAGACTAAACTTTTTCATTTCAAGCAAGTATTCATTCTTGTTTTACATCTTCAAATATTTTTTTCCATTTTGTCCTTTTCTTATCTCCAAGACCTCCAGCTATGTGTATGTTTCCTCTCCTTATCTCTCTGTGCTTCCTTCTGCATGAATTCCTAAGTCGGATATGGGCCTCGAGAGAGTCACGATATTAGTAACCATAGTCATCTTCTTCTCCATCACCCCCATTATGAAAACTTACCAAGCACTTGCTATGGGCCAGGCACCATGCAGGACACTCTATATGCTCTATCTTATTTCATCTCCATAAAAACCCCATGAGATAAGTTCCACTATGACCCCCATTTTAAAGATAAGGAAACCAAAAAGCAGAGACAGTTACGTACTCAAAGATACCTGGCTAATAAGTGACACAGCTGGCATTCAAACCTTGTTTCTCTAACCCCAGAGTCTGAGATTTAACCCCTACAGCCCAACGCTCTCATATGCGTTATTTCACTATATTTGATTTACGTCCCTTGAAGCTTTGAACAATAAGGAAAGGTTGAAGTGACTTCATTCAGTTTCTGTTAATTAAATCATTCATTTGGCTCCTTTATTGAATGCTTACTACATGTTGACTATTATGCCATGTGTTAGAAATACGAAAGACATATAAAATAGGGTCACTGCCCTCAAGGCAATTTTAGTTTGGTGTGGTGGGGGAAAAAAAGACAGACTTATAAACAGATAAATTGCCATCTTCCTTGGTAGGCGGCACAATAGAAGAGTGAACTAATTGCCATGGGAGCCCAGAGGCTGGAGAGGCATGTGAGCTGTCTGAGAAGGAGGCACTCAGATGAGGGAGCAAGTGTCAGGGGAGAGGGCACACGTGAGGCAGAAGCAGGGACACATGTGCTGCTGAGTTGAAAGAGAGTATATTCTTATACTCAGGGAATAATGAAAACTTTGAGGCAGATGGAGCATAAGGTATGGGAATAATGTGTAAGACATGAAACTAGAGAGGCAAGTGAGAGCCACACAACTGCCATTCTGTTCTTAATGATCACTTTAACCCTACCAAAGGGATGATGATGAGTTTCAAAGTTCTTGGAAGACTCATACATACTCAGATCAAACTTTCTACATATCACTCTATATCTTATGTCAGTAATTGGTTTTTTTCTGGTTCATCCTTGATTATTTCCAGCGGATTATAAGAACATTCTTCTACTTTTGGTTTTCTACATTCAACCTGCCTCAGAACCGGGGGTGGGCTAATGTTACCCCTCTCCTAAAGAAATCATTCTTATCCATTTAACCTCTTGCCAGTATAATGTAAGCAACGCAGAGAGAACAAATACAGAAATCTAAGGAAATAGTTCTTTTCTGAGAGCATCATGGGTTTTTATTTTGTTTCGTTTTTCATCTGAGAGCCAACTTTTTGACAGCACCTTCCCATCAAGGAGTAACTAGAACAAGGAGTGGCTCAAGGGCAGGTCGGCGGGAAGGTTAAGTACATTGACTCGGTTTACTGAGGTGTTTTCTGGATGTCAGGTCCCAAAGAACTGCACTCCCTGGCTCCTGAACCTATGCAAATAACCTGGGTTTGGAATTTAGGAAAAAAAAAAAAACTGAAAGTTTTCAGGGCTGATGCACAGGTACCCCGTAGAAAACTACAGCTCTCTGCTTTTAAGAAAAACCATTTGGACTGCATAGTTGGTATATTTTTTCCAAAATAGCAAATCCATTGTAGAAAACAACAAGTTGATAACTTAATGAGTGTGTGTGTTTTTTTTAAACTGAAATAGCTGGCAAATGATTAAACATAGCCAGCTTACAGGCAACTTTCCAGTGTCAGTGAAAAGGCCGATCTGGATAGAGATCAATGAAGTAGTAAGAAGGGGTCGTAAGTGAGAGAAGGGGAGAAAGTTGCTAGGAAAAAAAAAAAACAGAGCAAAGTGGTTACCAGGGACAACATATCCATTAGTCACAGTCAGCAAAGCGCCTGGGGCACACGATGATTTTAGAGACCCACAAAAATGATTTAATTTTTATTTCTTTCAAAATCAAAAGAAAAAAAAGTGAACATATTATAATGAACCCGGTCTGGCTTATATTCATCTTTATACTCATGCAGTTGTAAAATGTAATTGTTAATATTTTTTTATGGAGGAAGGAACCCACGAAGGCATAAGTGCTGAGGGGCCATGAAAGTCTTAATGCAGCACTGGCGGTTACTAATATGTTGGCTCAAAGGCCTAAGAAAACATAACCCTAATGTCTTCCATTGCATTAACATTGATCATGCTCACATTTCACTGGCTGGGTGGGCCCCATCCGCAGAGTCATGGGATCGCAGCACACATACCAAAGTTTCCCCAGCTATTTCTGGAGACCCCTTCCACTTGCTCAGGAACAAGGCTAGACCCCTTTGTGCTGCCCCTTTATTTTTAAATTTTTATTGGTGTATAGTTTCAGGTGTACAGCGAAGTGAATCAGTTATACATATACATATATCCATTCTTTTTTAGATTCTTTTCCCGCATAGGCCATCACAGTGTACTGAGTAGAGTTGCCTGTGCTATACAGTAGGTCCTTATTAGTTACCTATTTTATACATAGTATATATAGTAGTGTGTATATGTCAATCCCAATCTCCCAATTTATCCCTCATAACCATAAGTTTGTTTTCTACATAAGTTTGTTTCTACATATAAGTGATACCATATGGTATTAGTCTTTCTGTCTGACTTACTTCACTCAGTATGACAATCTCTAGATCCATCTACATCTCTGCAAACGGCACTATTTTGTTCCTTTTTATGGCTGAGTAATATTCCATTGTATATATGCACCACATCTTTATCCATTCCTCTGTCCATGGACATTTAGGTTGCTTCCATGTCCTGGTTACTGTAAATAGTGCTGTGCTGCCCCTTTATTAACTTCCACTGACAGGAAGCCACCCAGGAGATTCCCCACCAACGTTCCTTTAACGGCATCTACTTCAGCTTTTCTGTCTAGGTGCTGTTCCCAAAATCTCAAGCCCTCCTGGTGCCCAACAGCAATGTAGTGCCTTCCACCCTAATCCTGCGTTAAAGCTGTGCTGCATCCACCCAGGATGGGGAGAATCATGAGTCCATAAATCTTCTATGTTCTTTCTGCTGGAAAATACTAGCCATTAAAGAAGTCTGAGGAAGTGAGATTTACCTACACCCTCATCATCTATCAGGGTACAGGGAAAGCAACCGCAGGCCAAATTCTGCCACCCATATAGATGTTTGTTACACACATATTCATCAGTGGTCATTGAAGAGTTGGCACTCTCCTGTTAGCTCGATGAGATTTTAGCTTTTCTGAACCCTTCAGGTGATCCAACCACACTGTGGGAAATGTTCACAGGTGGCAGACTCTTCAGAAGCAGGAGTCTATGCTTCTTAATTGGCATCATTCAGAAATCCTCCTACACCAATAGCTGGGCAAAGGACCACTCAGGGATCAAGCCAGATTTTAGGTTTCCCTGAAGGCTCACCCACTATTCACACAAGAGTAAGGAGTCTCTTTAAGGTATTTTTAGCCAGTCCTCATATTTTGAATACCTTTAGCATCACCAATGAGACCTCATTTCTATGAATCATCATGCTAAGTAATTAAGTTTACTAATAAACTAAGTTACTAGTTTCTCCAATAAAATCCCCTTTCTGACATTCACTGTGCTGATTAACCAACTATTGCTTTGACAAAGCCACCTCTGGATGGTAACCTTCTCTGATTTAATCCTAGCTAATCACTCTTTGACTACGCATTCTGGATTACTTCATAGGTTTTGGCTTAACCTAATAAGCAGATACAAAATATCACAAAATTTATGCTGAGTATTTTTAAATAAATTATAGTCACGGTAAGGCGGTGGCATCTGCGTGGGTCCCAATGCTATAATCCACACATGCAGATCTGCCACGACTTACAACACCCTGGGTATCGCACAAATGCCAAGGAAACACTGGGAGCCAAAGGCCAACAGAGGACCGAGAGAGAAAGACCCAGAAGCAAGGTGATTCCTTCCTCACTCTCAATTACTGACAATGGCATAAGAATCCAGGAATTTAGAACCAATTGAGAGGGAAGGAGATGAGGAAGAAAAACCCTAGAAAAAGGCATCCCCCTAATGGGATAGCTGTTTTTTAACTCTGAAGAATCCAAAACATCAAGAGCTTGGGCTCTTCTTCAAGAACGAAGAAATTTATTCACAGAAATAACAAATTTAAATGTTTCTTTCAGATAGAAATGGGAGCCACGATCTTGCACATAAAACTGACTTATTTCAAATTAAAGTTATATTTTTGTACTCCTGAATTTTGTGGAATGATGTGACTAGGAAGTTATATCTGTTACAAAGCGATTGCATATTCATGCATATAGAGTCCATGCAAGGTCAAATCCCCAAAATAAAAGTCAGAGTCGTGCATGAAGCATGGGCTCATCAATCATGCCTAACATGAGTCCCGCCAATCACTTAGGAGGAAATGCAGCCTTCAGATGTGAAGCTGGGACTGTAGCTTCAGAACTCTGGATGAGGAAGTGTTTACGGAGATATCCTGCTCTGACAGCCACAATATAGAAACATCTCGTGCCAAATAGGAAATGGAAAAAGGAGCAGGTAGCTGTGCTAGGATCTGAAATTTATGTTTCTCATATTTGCTGGCTTATTCATCTTCAGTTATCTTTTAGTATGTTTGGCAAGATTTTTTTTTAAATTCCAGCCATACTAAGGAAGTCAAAGCAATTTTGTTTCTGTCTGCTTGAGAGATTTAGAAGGAAATGCTGCTCTCCACGTACCAGTCATCTGTTGATGGCAGCAGAAATAAAGACATTCCCCAAGTGGAAAGTGAAACTCAGGGGCACAGATGGGTCCCTCTCGTCTGCCAAACCTTTCCAAATGGAGAATATTTATTTTGCTCTATCTTAATATTACATAAGTAATTTGTATTCACTGCAAAAATGCTTGAAAGTACAAATAAAATGTTTTTTAAAATGAAATCACTTGTAACCTCCCCACCCAGTGATTACCATTGTCAACATTTTAATGTACACCTTTTCATATCTGTTTCTATACATTTCATATATACGTATGACTATTTCAAAACTAGGATCATGCTGTATATACTCTTTTTGTAATCTGCTTTTATTTAACTCATTCTATTGTGGCCCTCTTTTCATGTCAGTAAATTTCTGTCTAGTACAGTGGTTCTCACCTGGATCATGCATGTGAAGAGCTCAATACAACACAAGGTGTTTGGTCTTCACCCACTCAGTTGCCCAGTCTCCACTTTAGTAGTTGGTGGGAGGGGCAAGAATTTGTACTTCTAACAAGTTGATGCTGATGAAACTGATCTGGGGAGCACAATTTGAAGACTGTGGTCTATACCATCACATGAATGACTGCTGAACATTTCATGATACAGATGAATGAATTTATTTAGCTGTTCCCCTTTATTTGAATATTTGGATTATTTCAAACCCAAATGATGCTGGGAGAAACATCCTTACAGCTAAACTTTCACTTGCTTTTATGAAAGACCAGTTTCCTTGCACTGAGATCCAAGAAAGGTAAAACACTGGAAAGAATTCTCACTACCAGGAAATGAGAGAGGAAGAATGATTAAAATCCTCCTGGTTTAGGGTTATTTAGAGCCCACAATGGAAGGTCAATTTTATGGGGGTTGCAGGATTAATGGAACTGCAGATAGAGACACCTGCCCAAAGAACACTTTGGCTAACTTCATTCCATTTCTGATACTCCCGTTACAAGTAGAACATTGCTACATGAGAGGAAATGCTTTATGTATTACTTAATGTTAAATGTGGCATCAGTCAGTTGATGAATAAAAAATTTTATAAGCCAGAAAAGAGAAGAAAGAAAAGATGAAAAGTGATTTTGACAGTGATTATAGAAAAATGAGTGTTAAAAAATTTAGACGACCTTCATGTGACCAAGAGATTTCTATTAAATTTTTTTTTTTTAAAAAAAGGAAAAGTGGCTCAAAGTGCATTGTTTGAGACTTTCCAGATTTTGAACAAGTTTCAATTCTATACCAAATTTAATGAATAGAAATTTAAGTACATCTCAAAGCTAGATCTCATAAATAAAAAGCTGAGTAAGAAGCAACCTAATTTTAAAAGGGTCAGAATTTATAACAGTAGAGTTTACAGAAGTAATATAAAGTAAAAGAAACCTAAGTCACACTCATAAAGAAATACAAATCAGGGACTTCCCTGGTGGTGCAGTGGGTAAGACTCCGTGCTCCCAATGCAGGGGACCCGAGTTTGATACCTGGTCAGGGAACTAGATTCCACATGCCGCAACTAAGATCCCACAAGCCCAACTAAAGATCACGCATGCTGCAACGAAGATCAAAGATCCCGCATGCTGCAACTAAGACCCAGTGCAGCCAAATAAATATTAAAAAAAGAAAAGAAATCAACACGAGGTTAGCTTCTGATGTACAGCATAGTGATTTGATATTTCCATATATTACAAAATGTTCACCATGTTAAGTTTAGTTACCATCTGTCACCATACAAAGGTATTATACTATTATTGACTATATTCCCCATGCTGTATATTTCATCTCCATGACTCATTTATTTCGTAAAGGAAAGTGTGTACCTCTTAATCTCTCTCACTTATGTGGCTCATTCCCCCACCTCCTCCCCTCTGGCAACCTCCTGTTTGTTCTCTGTATCTATGATTCTGTTCCTGTTTTGTTATCTTTATTTGTTTTGTGTTTTAGATTTCACATATAAATGAAATCATTTAGTATTTGTTTTTCTCTGACTTACTTCACTTAGCATAATACCCTCTAGGTTCATCCATCTTGTTGCAAATGGTAAGATTTCTTTCTTTTTTATGGCTAAGTAATATTCCATTGTATGTGTATGAGTGTGTGTGTATCATATTTTTCTTTTATTTTGTACCTATATAAGATGATGGATGTTCACTAAACTTATTATGGTAATCACTCCATGAAGTATGTAAGTCAAAATCACTATGCTATACACCTTACACTTGTACGGTGCTGTATGTCAATGATATCTTAATAAAACTGGAAGAAAAAGAATTTTAACTATTATCCTCCAAAAAAATGCAAATTAAGGCATCATTATCTTTTCCTCTAGCAGACAGCAAATATTTTAAAGTTTGATGATGCTCAGGGTTGGCTAGAATACAAGAAATAGATACTTTCATATTCTTTTGTTAAGAGGTCAAAACAGTACAAATCTTTGGAAAATAATTTGGCACTTTTATCAACATTTAAAAAGTAAATATTATTAAACCTATAATATTATTGCTAGGAATCCTATAGATTATGTTTTAAACTGTTTCCCAAAATATACAAAGATATTCAATGAAAAATTATCTATTACAGAAAAAGACTGGAAACCTAAATGTCCTTCAACTGAAGAGTCTCCTTAAAGAAACTATAATTCATCCATGCTATATAGCCCTTAAAAACAACAATGCTTTATACTGATATCCAAATACATACAAATTTATCAATAAGTGAAAGGAACAAGGTACAGAAAACTTTGTAGAGTATAATTCCTTTGTATAAAACAAACATAAGCATATATATGTTCACAGAGAAGTATATGCAAAAGTTTTTTCTCAAAGGTAACCCCCAAAATTGTTCATTGTCATTTTCTTTTCTTTTCCAGGTGAGGAGATGGAGGAATACCATACATGGACATGGAAGAGTAGAGGCCCAAATCACTGATACTCACTGGGGTGAAAGAAGACTTCTTGGTTCAAGGGGGCATATTTGATCCCAATCTTAACAGATGAACCAAATTTCCAAGTCTTCCACAGTGCCTGAGGACATGGTTTCTTTTTTTAACCATCTATTAAAAACTTTTAATGTTTACAAATATGTTCATAGCAGGTTTATTCATAATGGTGCCCAAATGGAAACAAGCCAGATGTCCATCAAAGGGAGAATGGATAAAAGGTTGGGTATTCATTCAATGGATACAAAAATACTATGGTATTCATAGTAATTAAAAAAAAAAAGAGAAGAAGAAACTACTGCTGCCTGCATCAACATGCATATATTCCAGAGATATTGTATTGAGCAATAAGAAGCAAATACAGAAGAGTTCATACATTTGTATGTTGAAGAACAGGTGAAAACAAAGCTGTAGTGGCTGCTGTTGGAACAGAGGCTACTAAAGTGGGAGGTTACTGACTGTCAAGGGCATGAGGGAGACTTAAGAGGTGCTAGACTTGTTTGGTATACCGATGTGGGTATGGTTTTACAAATACACACACATATGCAAAAATTAACCCAGCTGTACTGAAGGTAGGTATACTTTATTATACACTGTACTTCAAAAAAATTTTTAGCTCTTTAATGTGGTGTTTTTTGTTTGTTTGTTTTTTGTTTTTTTTTGTGGCATGCGGGCCTTCCTCTGTTGTGGCCTCTCCCGTTGCGGAGCACAGGCTCCGGACGCGCAGGCTCAGCGGCCATGGCTCACGGGCCCAGCCGCTCCGCGGCATGTGGGATCCTCCCATACCGGGGCGCGAACCCGGTTCCCCTGCATCGGCAGGCGGACGCGCAACCACTGCGCCACCAGGGAAGCCCAATGTGGTGTTTCTTCAGGCAACAAAATTTTAACAGAAAAACTGTGGAGCTCAACAAGGAGCACCTGATGGGTTATATGTTTTCAGTAATTTTTCACTAATCTAAACTAAATATCCCTTGATTCGTCAATTCTCCTTGATTTATATTGTTAATTTAGTAAAAGGGTGTACTAGGACGAATCAAGAATAACAACCCTCAAAGATATCCTCATCCTAATCCCCAGAACCTGCGAATATGTTATCTTCACGGCAAATGACATTGCAGATGTGATTAAATTAAAGGCCTTGGCGTGGGGGATTGTCTCAGATTACCCTGCGTGGGCTTGATGTGCTCATAGGGCCCTTAAAGAGGGACACAGGGGAAATCAGTCAGAGAGAAGCAGATTTGAGGATGCTACTCTGCTGGTTTTGAAGATGGCCGGGAGCCAAAGAATGACGGGAATACAGCCCAGGCAGAAAAGGGAAGGAAACAAATTCTCCTTTAGAGTCACTGAAGGAACCAGCCCTGTGGACACCTTGACCTCAGCTAAGTGAAACTGATTTCAGAATTCTAGCTTCCAGAACCATAAGGGAATACACTTGTGTTATTTTAAGCCACTAAGTTTGCAATAATTTGTTACAACAGCAATACAATACAAAGGGGAAGATAATATAGAGGGGGAAAAAAGATGAGGTGCAAATATTCTTACTCTTTTGAATTCTTTGGTTTGCTCTTCATTGAGAGACACAGAAAAGCCTTTTGCTGGAGTCACTTTTTATGTCAAAGATGATCTCCATATCAACAGAGGTATTATTCCCTCCTACTAAAAATTTCAGTGACAGAAAAGCCAATACTAACATACCTTACTTTAAATTAATACTAAGCATTTTTTCCAACTATAAAATGCATACATGATCTTTGCATAAAGCAGGTAAAGAAACCAAAACTCTCCTTTAAGAACTCAAAATTGAAATTGTCTCTGGCTGTTCTGAGCAATGATTGGCCGAGAATTCTCACGTCATTATCTGGGCTGATAGACCCACGTGGAAACTGGACTAAGAACTTTGTTTCCGGCATGTCACTATTCACCGTATTATTTACTAGTCTGTGAACAAGGAAAGGAAAGTAGGATGGCTTCCTCCCTTCCTTGGCTCTCTTGCATTTGGCACGAGGCCAGGTGAGCTGGGAGATCAGTGTTCCCTGGGATTTTATCATGTTCAGCCTGTGTCCCCAGGGCATCCAAGTTCCTCTGTTTCCCATGCTGGAGACTGAACAGGCTTGAATGGGCTGTGAGGAAAGGTTGGGGGCTAAATGGTTCAAAAGTGAGAATCCTCAATCCCAAAGCAGGCAGGCAAAGGCACGTTACTGGCGCCGAGGCTGTGTGCTGTAGAGCAGGTCGACATGAGGCAGCTGGTACTGTGGAATTTTCTCCCTGCTACATTCCTTCTGGGGACCAGGGATGGGGGTGTGGGCGCAGGGGGTAAAGTCCGTGCTATCTGGCAATCATCAAGATCACCATCAAGGGTTGGGAGTAAAAAGTTCCCAACTCTAAAATGTGGGTACAGAAGCTCTTCCCATAGTGTCTGCATGGAGTTCTGAAACTGGGAAAGAGCTTATAAGGGTGCACTCTGTGTGTGAGTGTGTGTGTGTGTGTGTGTGTGTGTTCATTTGTCACCAGTGAGAGACAAGTTTGTGTTCACAAGCTCCCTAGGTATTTATAGTGACTACTATTTACCCAATGCTATGTGTGTGTGTGTGTGTGTGTGTGTGTGTTCATTTGTCACCAGTGAGAGACAAGTTTGTGTTCACAAGCTCCCTAGGTATTTATAGTGACTACTATTTACCCAATGCTAACCTAGGAGCCTGGAAAGAAGCCCTGGGAGGATGGGGTAGCTCTTTTCCTTTCTGTCCAGAATTCTTTCCTTTAAGATATCCACCCCTCTGAACACAGGAGTGGACAAAGAGCCCAGGGTGAGCCAATGTGACTGGCCCTAGCCACAGTGACTGGCCCAGGAAGGGCCATGGGACATAAGCCCAACCAATCGGGAGGCTTCTCCAGGATTTTTCTGTAGAAGCTGAAGAAGAGTATTGGCTTTCTCACGTGTCAGGAGCTGTTTGACTGTGATGTGGAAATGGCCTTACTTGGTTCTCCACCAAGTAAGGAAATGTGAAGGCATAAAGTTCCAGGGAAAACCTTGTGAGCTGCTGAACCCTGATTTGTGTAGGAGTCACAAGCCATTCCTGGGTTCATTCATGCATGAGGCCAGCTCCACCCTTCTTGAGGTTTGGAGCTAGAACTTCATCCTTCACTGTTTGAGTTAATTCACTTTGTGTTTCTATCCATTACAATGAAAAAAGAAACTGACAAATAGAGATTTATGGAAAAACAAGGCATATGTGCTGCCCTCAGAGAATTTAGGATTCATATGGAAAGACAGGGACAATTAAAGAAGAAAATACAAGTTAAAACAAACTTAAGAATTACGTTGTACTTACTTCACATATACCTGCACAGTGAATAATTCTGTCAAGTGTATGAAGAATGTGCTAGAGTGCACAGCTGAATGGTTTAGAACAATGCCCATTATTCAGTTCCCCTTGGGACTCAGAAGTTTCTGGTCCTTGTTTTGAATGATTTCACTTTCTGAAAGATAGTGGAGTAGAGTGGAAAGCACATAGACTACAGAGCCAGATGTAGGAAAAAATCTGGGCTTGCCACTCCCAGGTACCTGATTATGTCAGTTTGGATGTCTTCATCTGGAAATACCACCCTGACTCAAAATGCCTGAAACAATATAGAAATTTATTTTCTAATCTGACAAGTCCAAGGGTGGGGTAACTTTGAGGTTAGTTAACTCAGAGGCTTACTCATGTCATCACAGACCCTGGTTCTTCAGCTTCTCCACTTTGCTATTTCGGGTCACAAGATGACTGTATTTATTCCAGGCATCATATCCAGGAAACACCAAATCCACAGATTCTGCCTTTTTCAATGTCCCCTTAGGAATTCTAAATCTTTTTCAGGATATCCAACCCCCAGCATTAGTTAGCACTGAGTCACATGCCAATCCCCAAATTAATCACTTACAAAAGGAACAACTTTACCCTGATTGTCTTAAATTCATCAGGACTTACACTTGGAATGTGGGCCTTCCTTTAAAGCATGTAAGGGTTAGGGGTAAGGGGATGTGCTATATACTCAGCACAATTGAGGCTCTACCATCAAGGAAGAAGGGGAGATGGAAGGTAAGCTGTCAACTAGTAATGTCTGATGGAGTGACACAGGTTTCCTACAAAGCGTCTGAGCCTTGGTTTTTCTCACCTATAGAACAGGATTCAAAATATCTATCATAGGGCTTCCCTGGTGGCACAGTGGTTGAGAGTCCACCTGCCGATGCAGGGGACACGGGTTCATGCCCCGGTCCGGGAGGATCCCACATGCCGCAGAGTGGCTGGGCCCGTAAGCCATGGCCGCTGAGCCTGCGCATTCAGAGCCTGTGCTCCACAATGGGAGAGGCCACAGCAGTGAGAGGCCCACGTACCGCAAAAAAAAAAAAAAAAAAAAAAATCTATCATATAGGTTTGTGAGGAATAAATGGAATAATAACTTGCTTAGCATATATTAAGTGTTCAACAAGTATTTATTCACTTTCCCCTTTCCCTTCTCGTTCAAAAACATGTGTTCAACCACATTTTTTTTTGAACATTTACGATGCACCTGGCCCTGTACCAGGTATCAGGGACATGGTGGTGAATTAGAAAAACACAATCCCCTAATGTGTTTACATTCTGCAGGAGAGACAAATAATACACAATAACTGGCATCGAAAGTAATTGTGATCATGGTAGTGCTGAAAGGAAGTAAAGGGAGATGTCATATTCAAGGAATCTTTTGATCTTTTGTTTTCAATTTAGGGAGAAAAAAAAAATGAGGACAGTATCTCCTTTCTCCTGATCATCAACTATAAAGAGAAATATTGACCATACACTGATCTTTGCTCCTTTAGTATCGGTTGATTTTCTAAAAGTGAAAGATTGGGCTTCCCTGGTGGCGCAGTGGTTGCGCGTCCGCCTGCCGATGCAGGGGAACCGGGTTCGCGCCCCGGTCCGGGAGGATCCCACATGCCGCGGAGCGGCTGGGCCCGTGAGCCATGGCCGCTGGGCCTGCGCGTCCGGAGCCTGTGCTCCGCAACGGGAGAGGCCACAACAGAGGGAGGCCCGCATACCACAAAAAAAAAAATAAAATAAAAGTGAAAGATTATTCCAGTTGTGCTTCCTTTCCTATCTTAATTCTGCAGTGCTAACCTAATTTTTGTATACTTCCATCACAAAGAAGATTCTTTTTTTTTTTTGGCAGTATGCAGGCCTCTCACTGTTGTGGCGCACAGGCTCCAGACACACAGGCTCAGTGGCCATGGCTCACGGGCCCAGCCGCTCCGCGGCATGTGGGATCTTCCTGGACCAGGACACGAACCCGTGTGCCCTGCATCGGCAGGCAGACTCTCAACCACTGCACCACCAGGGAACCCCAAGAAGATTCTTTTTAATCTCTCTGTTTATCTAAGGTCGAAAGAATAAAAATTATTTCCTCAACAGAAGCTCAACCAATGGTAATAGCCACAGTTGCAGCACAAGGCGTAGGCATAGCTTTAAGCTTTTTTTTTAAATTGGGACAGGACAGTAAACCTAAATGTCTTTAGAAAATTTTATAATTTTTGCACTGTCACAAATAGAAGCACTACCTCACATTCACAAATTATGTAATTCAGACTTTCCTCAACTTGGCTGTGTATCACAATACCATAGGGAATTGTTAAAAATATAGATACCATCAATCCTCATTACTCGTGGATTCTGTATTTGCAAATTCACATACTCACTAAAATGTATTCGTGACCCCAAAAGCATTACTTGTGGCACTTTTACGATCACTCACCAACATGTACAGAGAGGTGAAAAATCTCAGTCATCCAATATGCACATTCCTAGCTGAGGTGGAAAAAGGCGAGGCTCTGCTTTCTCCTTTCGGCTTTAGCACTGTAAACAAGTGTCCTTTTTGTGGTCTAATAGTGCCATGCTTTTTGCATTTTGGTGCGTTTTTGTTCGCCACCACTTCCCCACCGCCCCCCCAGCCCATGCCATCCCCCCGAGCAGTGCTGAAGTGCTATCTAATGTCCTTGAGGTGCCAGAAGGCTGGGATGTGCCTTACAGAGAAAACAAGTTTGAGAAGCTTGGTTCAGGCATAAGTTAACAGTGCTGTTGGCCTCGAGTCCCGTGTTAATGAATCAACATCCAGGAAAGGAAGTGAAAATTTGCTGATCTCTGGGTGAGGCCACTCGGGAAAGTGCTAAAGTAACACCTGTAGTGCATGATGAAGCTATGGAAAAGATGGAAAAGCAGCTAAATTTGTGGATTCATGAGACGATGACAGATTTTTTTAAAAAAAGCAGAGTGGGTAGCATTACTGTGAGTGTGAAAGCCAAAGAAATTTGTGGTCACATTATCCAGAGTCAAGAAATGCTAAGCCCTATATAAAATAAATCAGCTACAAGGATATACTGTACAACACAGGAAATGTAGCCAATATTTTATAATTACTATAAATAGAGTATAACCTTTAAATACTGTGAATCGCTAAGCTATATACCTGAAGCTTATATAATAGACTCTACCTCAATTTTTTTAAAAAGATAACTTTTTTTCCCCAGGTCATTAGGCTCTGATTGCCAACTACTTGATCTACCTTCACACAAGGGTTGCTTTTTACCTCCCATGATTGGCTAGAAAGGTAGTAGCTTGGATGACTTTTTTTAAAACACTGGATGATTACTACGAGAAATCACATCTACCTATTGAGACACCCTACATCCATCTACCCACCTTCTCATCCATCAGATTTAAGCATCATATGGGCAGAAACCATGAATATTTGGTCCACCAGAGTGAATCTAATACCTTAGTCGGTGATTTTTCACATACAAGACAGTCTTCCCAGGCACTGTGATGGGAACTGAACTCTTCCTATAAATCAGTGGTTCTCAAGCAACAGCTATTTTGCCTCCCGGGGGACATTTGGCAATACCTAGAGCCATCTTTGGTTGCCACAACCAGGGACGGGGACTGCTACTGGCATCTAGTGCATAGGGGCCAGGGATGCTGCTAAACATCCTACAATGCACAGAACAGACTCCACCCCCCATAACAAAGAATTATCTGGCCCAAAATGTCAATCATGCCCAGGTTGAGGCAAACCTGCTTACATGGATGGATATAACAATCACAGTAGGCAATTTCTCACCCTCAGACGCTGAACTCCTGCCATATTCCACTGTTGAAATGACACAGCAGTACCGAATAATGTCACCCCCCCCACAGTCTGCCTACCATGCAGGAGGTGTGTGGAAAGATCCCTGGGGAAGGCTTTTCTCTCTCCTGTCCCACTGGTTTGTTGTTACTCATCCTAAGCCAAGAAAGCATGTATTTTTTTCTCCCCAAGTTTTTAGACACCTATTTTTCCTATTTGCATTACCCATCCCTATTTCCTCCTTTGCATCTCATACAAAGTACAGCCCAGCTTCATAGGAAACAGGTGTACCCTGACCCTCTTTGTGAATTTCTATAAAGGGCTTGGGAAAAAATGCATCCCAGGGCCCATGAACATGCACTGCGCCCTCCGCCTCCCTTCTTTTCCTCTGGGGAACGAAAGGAACCTTGACCTGCCCAAGACTCGAACTCTGTGACAGCACATGCAGGATTGGTTGGACCTGCTCTCCAGTTACCTCGGTCACGTGCTCAGCTAGTGAGCAAAGAACACCAGATTCCTAAAAATTGTATTTCCTGAAAAAATATTTGTGGGCAGGGACAAAATGACAGAATACTTGAATTCAGGTGCAGCATTTCATTTTCAGTAAGGTTTCATTTCACAGTGAATATAAAGAAAAGCCAAATTAAACCAAAGGTTAGATGTTGTGAGTAAATCTATTTTTTCCCCTTCTACTGTTATGGTTTCTATTTGAGAGGAAAAAATATATCTAAAAGAAGATTTTTTTTCCCTTAAGAGAGGTTATTCAAGATTAAGCAAATTCGAGACTTCCCCGGTGGTCCAGTGGTTAAGACCCCACACTCCACAAGCTGCACGGTACGACCAAAAAAAAAAATTAAGCAAATTAACTGTCTTTGTTCATTTACCACATATTTAGTGAGAACCAACTGTATGTCACACTCTGCGCTAGGCCTGGAAATGCAAAAATGTAGGTACACTGTCCCCGCCCCCGAGGAGCAATATCAGCTATTAATTTAACATTTTAACATGCATTTTTATATTAAAAAATGCAGTCACAGACCGAGAAAAAATATTTGCAATAGACACAACTGATAAAGGATTGTCATCCCAAATATACCAAGAACTCTTAAAAGTCAACAATAAGAAAATCAACAATCCGATTTTTTGAATGTGCAAAAGACCTGAACAGACACCTCATCAAAGAAGATATACAGATGGCAAATGAGCATATGAAAAGGTGCTCCACATCATATAGCATTACAGAATTGCAAATTTAAAACAATGAAAAACTACTACATACCTGTAAGAACGGCCAAAATCCAGACCACTGATAACACCAAATGCTGGTGAGGATGTGGAGCAACAGGAACTCTCAGTCATTGCTGGTGGGAGTGCAAAAATGGTACAGCCACTTCAGAAAACAGTTTGGAGGTTTCTTGCAAAACTAAACATAGTCTTACCATACAACCCAGCAACCACGCTCCTTGGTGTTTACCCAAAGGAACCGAAAACTTATGTCCACAGAAAACCTGAACACTGATGTTTATAGCAGTTTTATTCAGAATTAACCAAAACTTGGAAGCAACCAAGACGTCCTTCAATAGGCGAATGGATAAATCAACTGTGGTACACCAGACAATGGAATATGATTCAATGCTAAAAAGAAAAGCTTATCAAGCTATAAAAAGACATGGAGAAAACTTAAATGCATATGACTAAATGAAAGAAACCAATCTGAAAAGACTATATCCTGTATGATTCTAACTATATGATGTTCTGGAAAAGGCAAAACTATGGAGACAGTAAAAAGATTAGTGGTTGCTAGGGATGGAGAGGAGGAATGAATAGGCAGAGCACAGAGGATTTTTAGAGCAGTGAAACCATTCTGCATGATACTGAAATGGTGGATACATGTCATTATACACTTGTCAAAACCCAAAGAATGTACAACACTAAGAGGGAACCCAAATACAAACTATGGATTTGGGGTGATGCTGATATGTCAATGCAGGTTCATTTGTTATAACAAATGAACCACTCTGGTTCGGGAAGTTGATAGTGGGGAAGGATGCGGGCAGGGGGCGGGGGCGGGGGCGGGGGATAAAGGGAAGCTCTGTCCTTTCCACTCAGTTTTGCTGTAAACCTAAAATTGCTCTAAAAAATAAAGTCTATTTTTTTCAAATATACCAAACTACACATACAGGTATATGAGTGAGTTCAATAGTTTATTTTAGATGGTGGCGATAAACTCTGTACAGGGTACTATGGAAGCCAGAGATGACAATGATCATTTATATAAGCCAGAAGGAAAACAGTGATGGTCAGGAAGGACCTTATCATAGGGGAGATGATGCCTGAGTTGAGTGTTAAGAGGTGAGGACGTTCTGGTCTGAAAGCCTGGAGAAATGTGTTCTAGGAGAGTGTACAGTGTGAAAGAGGACCTTTTCTGATGCAACTGCTTTCAAAAACCCAGCTCGATCTCTCTCAAGCAATAAAAGTCAGAATCTACTGGATCCTATGAGTGAACAATCCTGGGCTCAGGCTGCTCCAGGGCTCAAAGGGCAGCCCTATGACTAAATCTGCAACTCTCCCTTTCTCCACTTGCTTTCTCAACATTGGTGAACCCTCTTGCTTCTTGTAAGATGGATGTAGAAACCCCAGCACCCTCTTACTCTCAGTCCATTGTAAGTGTGGACAAAGCACACAGGCTGAAATGGTTCCTTCAGACCACTGTTTAGCAGATGCTTACTGAGATGACACCAGGGGCAAAAACCCCAGATGAGTCCTATTCAAGGAGACATGAAATAGCATCATGTGTTCAGAAAACCACATGTGGTCCAAATGGATAGAGAATCATGTGCAAAACAGAAGGTATGGAGAGGTGGGCAGAGGTCAGATCCGGGAGGGCCTTAGGCACCATTTGAAGAAATCAGGATTTTATCTTTTAGGCAATAGGGAGTCATTGAAAGGGCTAAGCAGGGGTGTGAAATTACCAAATTTTCATTTCTGATACATCACTCTGACAGTGCCTCCACTGTCAGAGTGTGTGACTTGGCCAAGTAACTTGACCTCTCTGAACTGCTTTATTCCTACATTAGTAGAATGTGAACAATAGTTATACACGGCATAAGATTACAGTGAGGATTAAATGTGCTAATATTTGTAAAATGCTTAGGACAGCGCTTGGCACATAGAGTTAAGTATTTGCTACTACTGTTATTGTTGTTGTTGCCATTGCTGTTATCAGAAGAGTGAGAGACCTGAGGGAAGGAGGTGAGAAGCAAATTCATCTGAACCCACATGGTCTTCATCAACACCACTTTACTACTTCAGAAAACTCTTGCCCTGGAAGGTAAAAGTTGCAAATAACTTCATTTTTCACCCCAGGAACATCCTCTAAGGCCCAAGAATGTTGCAATAAATAAAAAGCATCAAATGTCAGTTTATATCCCAGGACTGTTTGAACCCTTTGCCTCAAAATCCTCCCCTTTGCTGTTTCCTCCAATCCTACACTATTTTATACTGTCATTATCCAAGATCCCACACTATCAGACCCAACTTAAGCAGAATTCGAAACCTCAGAAATAGCCCGACTTGGCCCTCCTCCCTCTGAGATGCTATCAGGAGCCTGGAGATGGAGCTCTCCATCACTGCCGTCAGCAGCAGACTCTGCTCTGTCTTACAACCAGATTGTTTTGTTGACATTTTCAGAAGCCAGTCTTCAAGAACAGGTGAGAGGACACTCCAGAATGAACACTAGAGTAACCGGGTAGAACATCGAAGGGTTTTCCAAAGTAGAACCTGAAAAGTTAGGTGGGCGTGATTTGGTACATGAGCTGACAAATCATTAACTGGAACCAGCTTTGTCTGTCTTATTCTGATTTCTATCCATCCACAAGCCCTGCCTACAAAGAGCCCCTCAGAAGTGGGAAGGCCTGGATGCAAACAGTCTGGGAGAGGCTTTTCAGGTTCCGTAAGTGGATACCTTCTCCAAGCCTTGCTTGATTATAATTCTCTCCTTAATGAGGAGCTCCGCCTATATGTGGCTGAGCCTACTTGTGGGCCCCCTGTTCTTTCTTGTGCTTGCCTACAGGTCAATTTCTGAATTGCTAGTGCCCAGAAAGCATAAAATCCACTGTCAAAAGCACTGATGTAGGGCTTCGCTGGTGGCGCAGTGGTTGAGAGTCCGCCTGCCGATGCAGGGGACACGGGTTTGTGCCCCGGTCCGGGAAGATCCCACATGCCACGGAGCGGCTGGGCCCGTGAGCCATGGCCGCTGAGCCTGCGTGTCCAGGGCCTGTGCTCCGCAACAGGAGAGGCCACAACAGTGAGGAGAGGCCCGCGTACTGCAAAAAAAAAAAAAAAAAAAAAAAAAAAGCACTAATGTAGATTTTCCTGAAGATGTGGGGGGAAAGACAAAGGAAGGGAGACCAACTCCTCCTGGTGTTGGCACTCGAGGTCCAGCGTCCCAGGAACCTCCTCCTCAAGGCTGGGCAGATCAGGATGGTGGGTCACCTGACATCAAAGAGAAGGTTAAATCTCCCCTTGCCCTCAAATTCTCCTCCATAGACTGCAGGCCCACCCACCGCCCTGCCCCAAACAGTCCTTTCTGGTCTTTCCAGCTGGTATCTCCTCCCCTCACATTCCTTAGCAAAATCCACCAATTTGCATAATTCCCTCAGCAACACAAAAAGCAAGCAAATAGGGCTCAGCCAAAGAAAAATTACCTCACATTTCCAGGGCCGCCCTTCTTTGTATGTGTGAAAGTATATTTATTACATTAGCTAGAGAAACAATGCTCGACTACAGGAAAGTAGTACTCAAAGGGAGACTTGTCCCCGGAAATTGGAGGTTGGCACTTGTCATATATTTTATGCCCAAACATTTCCCTGTCAAACCTCCCATGCTTTCAAGTATTTTAAGACTGATGGCACTTGTTGAAACTATTCCCCTTTGTGGCTTCCAGACTCCTCTCTCCTGCATTTCCTTCTACCTTTAAGACTATTATGGCTCAGGATTTCTGGCCCATCTCTCCTTTTCAGTGGCCCTCATCAAATTGTTGTTCACCACACTTCCAGGTTTTTATCTCCTCTCCCTCCACACACTCTTTTGGGGAAGATTTCAGCAAAACGCAAGGGTTCGTTCTTTTTGTTTCCACCCTTTTGGTTTCTCAATACATTTGCTTATTTTAAAAAAAGTGCTACACTCTGAGCAGAGCAGGGTCTGGGGAAGGAGACGGGATGGCTGAAATGTAGAAAGGAGGTGAAGAGATCAGAAGAAAACTTGTCTTTTATTTAAGATGTGCCATTTGTTACAGATTCACGTACTTCTTTGCCCCCTTTGTAAATTGGGCCAATAGTAGCCTCTGCTCCTAAGGTTGTTGTGAAGTGAGAGGTGGTAAGTGCAAAGTGCTTAGAACACGCAGAAAGGAAACGCTCAACAAATATTAGCTCTTGTCATTATTCCCTCAATGAGCTTTAAGGAACATATTTGGAGGGGCATTTTTCTTTGGAAAGAGAGGTAGGGAAAGCTTCCCGGAGAGAAAACATGTCTCCTTTGAATTAAGTTAAACGAAGGAACTCTGATTGGGCCAGGAATAGTTTACTAATAAGTCTGACAAAGAAAGTAAATTATAAATATCCGGTAAGTAATGTTTAAGCTAATGATTAGCTCTGTAGAAGTAAATCCTTTCCAAAAAAAAATATTTTTATTTCTTTTTTAAAGAAAGCATTGGTTTCACAACTTCCCTGGTGGTGCAGTGGTTAAGACTCCGCAGTCCAATGCAGGGGTGTGCCTGGGTTCAATCTCTGGTCAGGGAACTAGATCCCACATGCGTGCCGCAACTAAGAGGTCACATGCCTCAACTAAGACCTGGCACAACCAAATAAATAAATAAATATTTTTTTAAAAGAAAGCAATGGTTTCTGTTTCTTAGCTAATCTTAAAGGTAGTGAAGCCTTCACATGGAATGCATAAAACTCTGGAGTTAAACAAGATACTCCTCCTGCACCAAGATTGCTCATCCAAGTGACTCCACACTACCCATCTGAATATTCTCCTGTCCTCTTGCTGAAGAAGAACATCTGTTTTGTATTGGCATGCAGCTGAAAGAACCTGACCATCCTCACCTAGTGAGCAATTAACACTTATCTGGGATCAGAAAATGAAGTTCCATCTGTAGATTCTAAGGAGCTAAAAGCCAAATAGCTGCCAATCTGAGCACCCTAGGATCTTGAAGCCAGGTTGACAGTGCCCTTTAGGACTGGTCAGTGATTATTCTGGCTAGTGCTGCAAAAAGTTCTCTCCAGTCATGATATACAACTAGAGTATCTTAGAGGGTTACCCAGAGTATAACGTCTGGGGACACACTGCAAGGCACCAAAGCTTAAACCTAAAGACATTTAGGTTTGGGTAAAAGAGGAGTGCTCCAGGAAAGCAGGGCTCCTTCCCCCTACAACCCACCAAGTGAAGACTAGGGGTAAGGAGTCTCAGTATTACTCCCTAAGGCAAACCATATGTGGAAAATGCTCCAAATAAATATTTGGCAAGCATCAATTTTATAGAGCTGGAAGGAATAGTTCTCAAAATATCAAGATGTGATATTTCAGGGAAATTCTGAATGCTCCTTTCTGTTCGGTATCATTTTTTTTAACATAATTGAGAGCACATTATATATTCTGTTCCAGTCTGTTTACTTCATTTAACCTACAGTGATTTTCCATGGCATTAGGCATACTATAGGAATATTCTATAATACCCCATCATATATTTTTTAAAGTATATAATTATTCCTCTATTACTGGAGATTTATGTATTTTTACATTTCACCACAAATAAGAAGCTGACAAACACTGGGTTTAAATGTGGATCCAAATCTCTGGTTATTACCCTAGGATATTTTCTAAGAAGTGAATTATTTAAAGACTACCTGATAGGTTTGGTTTTTTTTGTTTGTTTGTTTTTTGTGTGGTACGCGGGCCTCTCACTGTTGTGGCCTCTCCCATTGCGGAGCACAGGCTCCAGACACGCAGGCTCAGCGGCCATGGTTCACGAGCCCAGCAGCTCCGCGGCATGTGGGATCTTCCCAGACTGGGGCACGAACCCGTGTCCCCTGCATTGGCAGGCGGATTCTCAACCACTGCGCCACCAGGGAAGCCCTACCTGATAGGTTTTAACACTCCTCCCTGCAGTATGAGCATACATTCCTCAACAGTCACGTTAAAAAAAAAAAAAAAAAAAAAACCCCAAACCCCCCAAAAACACCCTAATTTGGTGTGTAAAAATTTTAATTTGGATTCTTTTAATTGAACTTCAATTTTTCATATTAGCCATTTGTATTCTCCTTATTTCACTTTCTGTGAATTATTACATCTTTTGTTCATTTTACTCTTGGCATCTTAATGCTTTTAAAAAAATATATTAGTATAAGGGGGTTGAGAGGTAATAGGGAGTAACCAGTAAAGAGTACAGAGTTTCTTTTGGGAGTGATGGAAATCTTCTAAAACTGACTGTGATGTTATACTAAAAACCACTGAATTGTACATTTTAAATGGATGAATTGTATGGTATATGAATTATATCTCAAAAAGCTGTTTTTAAAAAAATATTAGTATAAATAACTTCCATTTTTCCCTCTTTCAAAATCTGTTGGCAAATTTTCGAATTCTGATTGCCTTTTGCTTTCTCATATTCAGGAAATACACTTTTAGTTAAATCTATTATCTGTTCCTTAATGAATCCTCCCATTGCTTTTATTTGGAAAATTCCATCACATGCAAAGATAGTCACTGACATGTTCTTTCAGTTTATTTTCATTCTTACTCCATTTGGATTTTGCTGCACATTACAAAGCGATAATTTAATGTTCTCCAAACAGGGACTTATCAGAACTTTTACGACCCCCCCTTCCTCACTATGTTCTGATAGTTGTTTTGCAATGTTTTATATATACTAGCATCTATTTCTGGGCTATTACTGTTACCAGTCTGAGAGTTCAAATATAAACTTACAGTACTCTTAACATTTTTTACCTTTAAAGTATGGCTTCATATCTAGTATTATATGACTTCATTAATCTCTTTCAAAGCATTCTTCGCTATTCTTGCACATTTTTTCTTTTGGATGAAATTTAGAATAATTTTATCGACTCTGAGATTATGACTGGGCTTATATTTGACTGATGGATTGATCTGGGAAGAAGGGAGATATTTAAAATATTTATCAGCTAGGGGCACAATGTTTTGTTTTGTTTTGAATCTATAGAAGTATTTTATTCATACAGGTCCCACACATATCTTAAGTTTGTCTACACATTTTACAGAGCTTATTGCCATGATGAAAGGTAACCTATCCCCATTATATCTTAAAACCACTTTTTTTTGTTTGAATATGGAAAACTAATTTTTGGATGAGTGGCAGTATTTGCTAAAGTCTTATTAATTTCAAGACAAGATTCCTGGGCTTTCAACTTGGACAATCCATCATCTGCACTAATGAAAACAGTCTTTTCTTTCCCAATAGTTACAACTCAGTTCTAGTTCGGGTTTTATTACACTGAAAAATAGTAAATCAATATTCTGATGACAAGCCCTGAAAACTTTAAGCAAATATTAAAAATTAAATCCTTGACAAGCAGGCTTATAAAGGATACATAAAGCTCTCAAGCTTTTGCGAAAGACCTGAGGTTAATCAATTTTGCCACTTTGTAGAGTCCATTTCATCGAAAATGCGGCTGAAGAACATCCAGAAGGGTTTACCAGACCAGCTGAGGAGACAGCTGGAGCAGACACTCAATGCTCCGGGGAGGGAGCTTCCCTTTTCCCTCAGGTGTGCCCTCCACATTCATACCACAAGTCATGGATCCTGTTAGTATTTGTGGCCATTGCTCTTCTGCAGACATAAGCTGAAGCCAGTAATGCCCAGAAAGCAATACTAGCTATTAAATTGCATTCTTCTAAAGTCCCCGCTCTAGATTTTTTTGCATAACCTGTGTTACACTTTCCGCCAATGCCAAACCCTCTCTCTCAGACATTTCTGCCTAAAGAATTAACCTTTATGTTTTGAATCACTACTCACACAAAACACCTGTTGGTTACAAACTATCAAATCCAAATACTAAATTTAATATTGGGGTGCTGGTAGCTAACAAAATAAGAATAACTTGTGGAGACAAGGTATTGGTTTCTGAATAGCTGATTTTAATGGTGATATGACTAGTTCCAAACGCATCCAGTCATGCCCGTATTCAAAAGAGTAAACCTTAAGGTAACCATACTTGCCATGAAAGTGTTGCATTTAGTTATTTATGTTTACCATAATGAGAAATGACTTTTATTTTTCTAAGCCAACTGAAAAAGTCCAGGTCAACTAACTCTACAGATGAAATGAAGTAAAACATGGCTTCCTCCTCCCCCAAATGACTACAAAAGAAAATCCACTTCTGTTCTTTAAGTGAATTGTGCTTGATGAATGACACAAATACATGTTTAGAGACAATACTGTTTCACATTTTCAAGGCTGAACGGCTGTTTACCATGGTCTGGGAAGAGCCTAAGTAATTGCCTATAAAGAAAGAGCCATTTTTGTTAACTCTTGTCCTTAATAAGTAATATGTGAATCTTGATCAGTACTTCATTAACTAGAATGCTTCCATTAAAAAGTTGCAGTTTATGTATATTTAAGGATTTATTTGGGAATACGATTTCTAATAATTCCCTATAAAAGACCTTAAATGACAGTAAAAAGAAATTAGTATTTAATAACTGACATACAGGAAGCAATTTAAATAATTTATCTTTCCCAAAGAACTTACAACATTTTTGCTCCTCCTGAATGTAGTAAGGGTTTCCTTTTGAAACCATCTTCTTGATTCTTCCAATTGCTTGTTCCACTACTATGAATTTCATTTGTTTTAAGTTAGGCTGGATAGTATAAAATTGAGTCCTAATGGCTATATAATCCCTTTAAAGCTATTAGCAATCGGGTAATATTCAGACACATTTCAGCAAGTGCCATTCTAGAGAGATGACGTACCACAGCTACATAGAAGATGGCGGGTTCACAGTTTTAGTGTGGGGCTTGTGGAAATGGATTCTAAAATCATATTTTTACATATATGGTGGAGAAAAAACAAAACCTCAAAGCTGCCAATTTAAATGTCAATCAGATTCAGTCACACTACAGTAAGAGCACTGCGATGATGATATTTGTAAATTTTTTTTTAACTTTCAATTTTGCTAAATTCAAAAATCCATAAAACTGAGCAAATGAGCATGATGCTAACAACCAGTGACTCCAGGTGAAAGTTCTATAATGTTTACTGTACTATTACTTTTAACTTTCCCGTAAATTTGCAAATATTCAAAATTTAAAAATGACAAATGTCTATAGTATTCAAGATACAATGAATGAAGTTAAAGAAACACAAGACATAGACGCAAAGTATGTCACTGGAAATCACTGGTTTTAGAGTAAAAAAAAAAAAAAAAAAAAAAACGGCCCAACTTACAGGTAAAATCTTTCTTATAAAAGAGAGCATGGGAGAGACATGCGACGTGCATTCAAAGAACAAATTGGTTTAGAAGCCAATAGAGACAGAACACCTTGCATATAATGTCCTCACGGACATCACCTCTTGAATTTTCAAAGTGGGTATGTTTTTCTTGGTCCAACATTGGCTGTCCTGTTAAATCATGCAAACCATAGCAATCCACTGACTTGCACATTTACAAATGATTTAAGTTTCCAAAAGTGTGAAACTTTCATTCAGGAGGGTCAGTATAACAAACCTCTCCATAAAATAAAAATGTTTCCTAACTCTGAGGAATAAAATGTTTTATCAGTTGAATGCCTGAAAACTGTCTGATATTATGTATTTCCCATATACTATTTAAGTTGTCTAAGTTTTAAAAATAAAGTACACGGATTTGATTCTTGTTTGAAGTCTCAGCTAAATGATAAAGCTTCTCATTTCCTATTAGATCGATGGCTGAATGGTATCAGCTTAGCAAAAGAGCAAGTTGTTTTTTTTTTTAAATCTTCATTTACTTTGAGATTTGAGACAGCACAATAGCAACTGCAAATCTTTTAGTGAAAAATAGAGAAAAAACCATAAGCTGAGAATAATATCAATACTGAGACAATCCGCCCCAAACCTAATGTTCCCTTTAGGATACCCAGGCCTTCAAGCATGCCAGGTGGTACAACAGCACACCTTTCCCCTCCTCATAGGTTCCGAGAGAAAAGGGAACTTAAAATGCAAGAGCTAACAAATAGCCAACGGGCAGGTAACATGAAGAAGCAAGAAGACGGGAAGCCAGTTCCTTTCAAAAGGCGACAGAGGTGACAGTCGGATGCAAGAGGCTGGAAGATGGACACAAGCAGACCCAAAGAGCGACAGGCTTAATTTCTGGGGATAGTACCAATTGTTGCATCATAGGCCTCAGAGGTTGTCTACATATGACTCCTCCTCCCCTCTGCCATACTTACACTTCACCCTTTCTGTCTTAGTTCTCCACACCAATTACTGCCAATCGGATCACAAAGGAGAACTGAGGCTGTAATATGGAACACTAGGAATATGGGGCACCATGAAAACAAGTTTATATACAGCTTGATAGCAGGGTCGAGGGAGACTGGAGGAGGAGAAGCGAGACATATTTGAAAAAAACTGAGTATTACTCTGTAGACACTATAATAATCAAAGATACCTTAACTTTGTAAATAACCTAAGATGATTCACAGAATCAACTAAACTATAAAGTCTTTTTTTTGGCGGGGGGGAGGGGGGCTTTTATAAACATATATACATTGTTAAAAGTGTAACTAGGAAATATTCACATTCAGTCAAGCCCGTTTTTGCAAGTTCCCTGAGATGGCATATAGAGATACACAACACAATGCAATGTTACAGCAGAAAGTCAATCATTTACAAAGATCATTTAGAATAAAGTCAAATTTCTCTTTCAACAAACGTGGTCTACAAGATAAATTACATCCTGACTGTTGGCTGTTGCTATAAATCTATTCAAATCAGGAAAAACTATAGTATTTAAAGCTCTCCAAGTAATTTTGGCACAGGTCAAACCTTCGGGTTTTGTTCAGTCCCTGAGCTCTTTAAACAGGATAACTTGCGTTCAACCTCTTCCCCAGCCGCCCGGAACAACGCCCTGCAACCCGCCCTACCCTCTCACTAACTCTAAGTCAAGCCTGAAGGCTACAACCTTTCTAACCGACCTGCTCTGCAGAAACCATAGAGCTTCTCTGGCTTGAAGAGTTAGATTCTGTAGGCGGGAGAATCAAATGGGGGTACATCTCATGCCTCCTAATTATTTCTAAAACTGCCTCCAAGGGTCAGTGTTTTAATGTCTCCAGGGCCTTATGCCTCAGATGCTCATCCAAACACTGGATGGCAAAGAGGTCGATGTCCGTGTCGAACTTGTTGGCGAACAAGTGGTGCACGTGCAACATCCAGTTCAAGTCACCGGCTCCGAAAACGCACACGGAGCGCACGTGGACGCCGCTGCACGGCGGGTAGGGGGCGCCCTTGGAAATGTCACCTTCAAAGTACTGCCACTTGACAAACCTGGCAATCGCGTGCATGTCGGACATGTCGTACTTATGGCTTAAGGACAGTGACCCTGGGACTTCGGGGATCCTCTGAATAGTGGCCCAGAGATACTCGTCCGGGCTGTATGTGTCTTTTGCCCACTCCATAAACTTTTGTATTTTTTCATTCTCGAGCACATACTCCACATACCTCCTACTGACCACAAAATAGGCACTGCCTGAAAACAGAGGTGTTTCAAGAGGAGGATGTATTTTGTCGGTCCCCATGTTTGTCAGCTTTCCATTCACGACTGCATAATGCTTTTTCCACCTTTCTTTTTTATTGGATGGCATTCTCTCCGTTTCTAGGTTGTTCTCGCCCATTAACAACTTGAGCTTCCTGACAATTTCCAGGTTGGTTTTAATAGGAAAATCCATACCGCAGAGATTTATCAAGTACTTCCAGTCTGCATTCATTCGGTAGAGGTCCTGCATGCAGTTGAGGTCAGCCTGAACCCGGCTCCAAGATGCATACACAACACTCTCCAGCTGACTGGCCACAAAGACATTACTGAAACAGGACGCAATGCCAATCACTGCGGCCAAAAAGGATTCCTCTGATTTTGTATCCACGTGAATGCAATAGAAATTCTGAGGCATATAAATGGCCCTCAGGAGCCTGTCAAGCATTTCAATTTTGTGATGAACCACTACAGAATATGCTATTGGAAACTCTGCCTCTTCTTTACTAAGGGGTTCTACAATATATTTGCGCTTCTTGATGAAAGAAGCACAATCACTGGTCATGTTAATGTAGTCATAGTTTGTCCATCGAGGGCGCTTTCTAAATTTCACTGTTAGAATCTCAAGCTTTACCTTTTGGATTTCATCTACATCACCCTGTAGAACTTTGGTACAATTAATATTACTACTAGGATTCTCTTCAAGCAGCTCCAAAGGTCCAACATTTACAAATTCAGGCTTTTGATGAATTCTTAAAACAGAGAAGGTGACCAGGGAAAACACAAGAAGCAAGAAGTAGTATTTAGTGGGATAAGAAAAAAGTTTCCTCCTCCGCAACTTCCTCAGCATTTCAACAACAATTGGGGACTTGGCTTTATTAAGGGCAGTCTTCCAGGCTTCAAGCAGTAATGATTTCCCCTCTGTCGTGGCCTGGAGATTTGTCAGTTTGCATTTATCAGAAGTGCAAAGGCATCTTGAAATGGAGGGCAGCACTAAAAGAAAAATAGAAAGGATACATACATATATATATATATATATATATATAAATACAGTGTTTCATGACATCTTCTCAGGTTCAAAAACTGTCCTCTTTGCTATGAGATCAGATGTTTAAGACAAAAACAAAGTGGGTCAATTAGAGGAAAGGAAGTAGTGTTATAGGATACCCATCATCTCTGGTATCAATGCCAGATTGTCTTTTTAAAAAAGCTGAGTACAAGAATATGCTAGATTATCCTACAATCAACATTTTACCTCTCGGGTATATTGAGGTGCAAAACACAGTTGAAGACCAAGGCTATAGTTATTGAATTCTCCATAGTTGGTGAGTTTTTGATCCTGTGCCAGTGCTAATTAGCACCCCTTGCCCTGAAATCATTACTAATCTGGGTTCCTCCTGACACATCCATTAATGTCCATCAGTTGGTGTCAGCAGCCCCAAGTATTTGAAGAGATCAGATCCACTCTGCTCTTTACCAACTTAGGAGTGGGAGTACGCTTAAGGAGACATTCAGAACTGGCTGTGGCTTCTAAGAATCTTTGAAGGAAAAGCAGGTCAACTGGATTTTCAAACTGGAACAGAAAGGCTCAGGTGAAACCAGGTCAGATTTGGAACTGTTTTGGGTTGACCTCACTTTGTTCAGTTCCATACCAGGCACCACAGGAAGAGAAGACATACATAATCCAAAATAGAGAAATAGCCTAGCTGAAAAACAACTTGTATGCAAATTGTAACTTATGAAAGACCCTTTGTCTATATTCAAATTCCAGGAACCTAACCCACTTTTACTATGTAAAATGTTTACAAATATACAGATATTGTTTTGTTTTCAAAAGTCAATTTTATTACTCGGCAATTGGTTCTAACAAAGAAAGTCAAATACTATCAATTGTCTCCAAACCAGATTTATAGAGATTTGAAGTTTTTAACACTGGAATTAGCACTAGAACTTTTTAATATTTAATTAGGAAACAAATTGTGAATATTAATAATACAAATAAAAATAAATAACTGACCATCATTTGTACAGAGTAGTGTTACAAAAAGTAGTTAGACTTTTTACCATTCAAATCAAGAAAAGTCAGGATCATTTAGTGCTCTGATTCCAGGTAACATCCTCTGCCCATGTAGAGTGCTTCTTATGCAGTCAGGTTTCTTAAATGTACCAGGCATCCAGCAATGCTGTTATGTCCCATGAGTCTTTTTTAAAAAAAACACGTGAAACAAAAAGAAAAATTTGTGAAGGGATATATATGCCCACGTAAGTATACACACACACTCAGAAAGCATACTGGTAAATTAATTCGACATATTCACTTTTTTCTTCAAAATGATGGCTGGTCATATCCATTTTTTTCTTCAAAATGATGGCTCGTTGATTTCTCTTTTAAAACCTTCTCTCCAGACTTTTTTTTTTTTAGTCTATGTTTGTGGACTGCTAGAGGTTTGAAGACATCCTACAATTTAGGTTGAACTTTTTCAGAGAAAACTCTAGGAGCATTTGCCAAAATGTGTGCCAAGGAACAGTTTGATGGTCCTATATGATTGGAAAATCCAACATATCCTATGCGGCTGTGAGGATTCCCAATGCTCACTGGCCCATTAAAGACAATTCTGCAGTTGAATTAGCTGCTTATCTCATCTTCCTCCAACTATGTTGTCTACCACTCCATTCCAAACCTCTACTGGAAAGCAAACATTGGAAGATTCTGCTAAAATACTTAAGCATCTGAACTATTAACACATCAGATCCCTAAACAAAGTTATACCCTTAAGCAATTTCTGCTTAAGGCATTTAAGAAAATCTCTGACTAATCATTAGTCAGCTTCTAAGCTAACTGAACAGAGACTTAAGTTGCCTCACGCAATAAAGAACACAGATTTACAAAATTAACCCAAGAAGGTCCATAACAACAATAAACCCTGGGCTGGGCAGGGGCAGAGGTCTGATTTCTCAAGTTGATGCATTATAAAATGTCCACTTTCAACAACAACAAAAAATTACAGGGCACGTAGAGAAACACAAGTCTGGCCCATACACAGAAAAAGGGGCTTCAATAAAAACTGTCCCGGAGGAAGCCCAAGCACTGGACTTAAATACACAAAGACTTTCAGTCAATTATTATAAGTATGTTCAAAGAACTAAAGAACTAAATCAAACCATGAGAAAGATAGTTAACCAAATTGAGAATTTCAATAAAGAAATAGAAATTATAAAAAAGAACCGGGCTTCCCTGGTGGCGCAGTGGTTGAGAGTCTGCCTGCCGATGCAGGGGACACGGGTTCATGCCCAGGTCCGGGAAGATCCCACATGCCGCAGAGCGGCTAGGCCCGTGACCCATGGCCACTGAGCCTGCGCGTCCGGAACCTGCGCTCCGCAACGAGAGAGGCCACAACGGTGAAAGGCCCGTGTACCACAAAAAAAAAAAAAAAAAAAAAGAACTAATAGAATTGACTGTATTGAAAGTACAATAACTGAATTGAAAAACTGACTAGAGGAGCTCAACAGCAGGTATGCACTGACAGTAGAAGGAATCAATGGAACTGAGGAAAGGTCAAGTGAGAGTATCCAGTGTGAGGTACAAAAGGAAAAAAGAATTAAGAAAGATGACAGAGGCTCAGAGACCTGTGAGAAACCATTAAGCACATCAACAAATGCATAACAGGAGTGTCAAAAAGAAAGTGGAGGAAAGGGTGGGAGAGTAGGGTGACAGAGGGGGCTGCAGTCATGAGCATGGGGGCGGGGTGAAGAAAAAAATTGAATAATGGCTGAAAACTTCCCAAATTTGACTTTATTTTGTTTACTGAAGTACAGTTGACTTACAATATTAGTTTCAGGTGTACAACATAGTGATTCAATACTTTATATATTATACTCCATTTAAAATAATTGCCAAATAATGGCTTTATTTCCCTGTGCTGTACAACAATTCTTTGTTGCTTATTTTATATATAATAGTTTGTGTCTCTTAATCCCATACACCTATCTTGCTACTCCTCCCCTGCCCTCTCCCAACTAGTAATCACTAGTTTGTTCTCTGTATCTGTGAGGCTTGTTATATATATTCATTTATTTTTTAGATTCCACATATAACTAATAACAGTATTGTCTTTCTCTGTATGACTTATTTCATTAAGCATAATACTCTCTAGGTCCATCCACCCTGTTGCAAATGGCAGAATTTCATTTTTTACGGCTGAGTAATATTCCAGTGACGGGCAATTTAGTTTGTGTCCATATCTTGGCTATTGTAAATAACATTACTATGAACACTGGGGTACATGTATCTTTTAAAATTAGTGTTTTCATTTTCTTCTGATATATATCCAGCAGTAGAACTGCTGAATCATATGATAGTTCTATTTTTAGTTTTTTGAGGAACCTCCATACTGTTTTCCATAGTGGCTGCACCAATTTACATTCCCACCAATAGTGTACTAGGGTTCCCTCTTCTCTACATCCTCATCAACATTTGTTATTTGTAGACTTTTGATGACAGCCATTCTGACAGGTATGAGATGATATCTCATTGTGGTTTTGATTTGCATTTCCCTGATGATTAGAGACGAGCATTTTTTCATATGGCTGTTGGCCATCTGTATATCTACTTTGGAAAAATGTCTAATCATGTCTTGTGCCCATTTTTTGATTGGGTTGTTTGTTTTTATATTGAGTTGTATGAGCTGTTTACATATTTTAGAAAATAACCCTTTATCGGTCATATCATTTGCAAATAGTTTCTTCCATTCAGTAGGTTGTCTTTTTGTCTTGTCCAGTGGTTTCCTTTGCTGTTCAAAGAGCTTTTAAGTTTAAAATTAGGCCCCATTGTTTAATTTTGCTTTTATTTCTTTTGCCTTAGGAGACAGTTCCCAAAAAATGTTGCTATAATTTATGTCAAAGAGCATTCTGCCCATGTTCTCTTCTAGGAGTTTTATGGTTTCAGGTCTTATATTTAGGTCTTCAATCTATTTTGAGTTTGTTTTTGTATATGGTGTGAAGAAATGTTCTTCTAATCTTGTTCTTCTACATATAGCTATCCAGTTTTCCCACAACACTTATTGAAGAGACTGTCTTTTCTCCACTGTAAATTCTTGCCTCCTTTATCACAGACTAATTAACCATAAGTATGTAGGTTTATTTCCAGGCTCTCTATTCTGTTCCATTGATCTATGTGTCTGTTTTTGTCCCTGTACCACACTGTTTTGATTGCTGTAGCTTTATAGTATGTTCTGAAGTCAGGGAGTGTGATATCTCCAGAAAAAATTTGAATAATGGCTGAAACTTCCCAAATTTGACTTTAAAAAATTAATCTGAATATCCAAGAGACTCAATGAGCTCCAAGTATGCAAAATGGGACAATCACTTTGGCAGACACTTTGGCCGTTTCTTACAAAGCTAAATATAGGCTAATCATTCAACCCAGCAATCACACTCTTAGCTATTTACCCAAACTGAACATGTATGTACACACAAAAACAGGCATATGAATGTTTATAGCAGCTTTATTCATAATTGCCAAAAACTGGAAGCAATCAAGATGTCCTTCAATAGGTGAATGAATAATTTGTGGTACATCTATAAAATGGAATATTATTCAGTGATTTTTCAAAAAATCAGCTACCAAGCTATTAAATGACATGGAGGAAGCTTAAACGCATACTGCAAAGTGACAGAAGCCTATGTGAAAAGGCTACACACTGTATGAGTCCAAAGATATGATAGTCTGGAAAAGGCAAAACTATAAGGACAATAAAAGTTCAGCATTTACTAGGGATTTGAAGGAAAGAAGGAACAGATGAATAGGTACAGAACAGGGCATTTTTAGGGTGATGAAACTATTCTATAGGATACTGTTACAGTGGCTAAAGGATACTATGCATTTGTCCAAACCCAAAGAATTGTACAACATAAAGACTGATCCCTCTTAATTATAATTAATAATGTAAATCAATATTGTTTCATCACTTGTAACAAATGTACCACACTTGTGCAAGACACTAATAATAGGGAAAACAATGTGAGCAGATTTATGAAAACTCTGTACTCTCTGTGTAATTTTTCTGTAAACTTAAAACTGCTCTAAAAAATAATCTATTAAAATTGGAAAAAAAATTAATCTGTACATTCAAGAAGCTCAGTGACTTCCAAGGATGATAAACTCAAATTCACATCTAGATACTTCTTAAACTGTTGAAAGACAACTTGAAAATAACAAGAGAAAAGTGATTATACAAGGGGTCCTCAAAATTAACAGCTTCAAATCAGAAACAATGGAGACCAGAAGGTAATGAATAACATATTCAATGGACAGAAATAAAAAAGATTCAACCAAGAATTCTATAATCAGCAAAAGAGTAGTTCAAAAACAATGAGAAATTAAGACATTTCTGGATAAATGAAAACTAAGAGAATTCATCACTAGCAGACATGCCCAAAAGAAATACTAAATGGAGTCCTTCAGGATGAAAAGAAAGGATACTAGACAGTAACTCAAATCCACATGAAGAAATAAAAAGCATCTATAAAAGTATATACACAGGAAATGTAATTTTCTATGAACAGTTTTCCCATCTGATTTAAAAGATAACTACATAAAGTAGTAATTATAACACTGTATTGACAGGATTATAATGTATAAAGATGTGATTTATATAGTAATAGTAGTATAAAGGAGAGAAGGGGAACAGAGCTATATCAGAGCAAAGTTTTTGAATACTATTGAAATTAAGTTGGTATTAATCTAAAGTAGAATATTTTAAGTTAAGAAGGTTCTCTTTTTTGTAATTCCAAGGGCAATCACTTTAAAAAGCTCAAAAACATACAGTAAAGGAAACATCAAGGGAATTAAAATAGTACACTGGAAAATATCTAACACATAAGAATACAGCAACTGAGGAGAGAGGAACAAAAAAGACATAAGACACACAAAAAACAAATAACAAAATAGCAAATGTAAATCCTACCTTATCTGTAATTATAATAAATATAAATGGACTAAGACCTCCAATCAAAAGGCAGAGATTGGCAAAATAGATTTTTTTTTAATGATCCAACTATATGATGTCTATAAGAAACATGGTTTAGATTGAAAGACACAACTAGGTTTAACTAAAAGAATGTAAACAGATATACTACACAAATAAATACAAAAAAAAAGAGCTAGAGTAATCATACTAATCTGATGAACTAGACTTAAAGACAAAAATTATTAGACAAAGAAGCACACTTTATAATTATAAAACGAATAAACAGGAGAAGATCAACAAGGAAACAGAAGACTTGACCAACACTATAGACCAACTGACCTAACAGACGTCTATAGAACACCTTCACCAAACAGCAAAACACACATCCTCCTCAAGGACACACGGAACATTCTCCAAGATGGGCCATATGCTAGACTATCAAACAAACCTTATTAAATTTTAAAAAACTGAAATGATGGAACATATGTCCTTCACTACAAAAGAATGAAATTAGAAGTCAATAACAGAAAAAAATTTTAGAAATTCACAAATACGTGAAAATTAAACTATACACTCCTAAATAACCAATGGGTCAAAGAAGAAATCACTAGGCAAATCAGAAACTACTCTGATACAAATGACATGAAAACAAAAACAAAAAAACTTACAGGATGCAGCAAAAGCAGTGTTCAAGAGGAATGTATATCTATAAACACCTATTTTTTTTATTTTTATTTTTTTATAAATGTACTTATTTATTTTTGGCTGTGTTGGGTCTACGTTTCTGTGCATGGGCTTTCTTCAGTTGCGAAGAGCAGGGGCCACTCTTCATCGCGGTGCGCGGGCCTGTCACAGGCTCCAGACGCGCAGGCTCAGTAGTTGTAACACACGGGCCCAGCCACTCCGTGGCATGTGGGATCTTCCAAGACCAGGGCTCGAACCCGTGTCCCCTGCATTGGCAGGCAGATTCCCAACCACTGCGCCACCAGGGAAGCCCAAACACCTATATTTTTAAAATATCAACCTTACATACCAACCTTACATAAATAGAAAGGATTGTAAGGGAATACTATGAAAAGTCATCATCCAATAAAATTAGATAATCTGGATAAATGGACAAATTCTTAGAGAAACACAAACTACAGAAAGTGATTCCAGAGGAAATAGAAAATCTGAACAGAGCTGTAATGACAATTACCAAAAACCCTCCCACAAAAAAAAAGCCCAGGCCCAGATGACTTCACTGGTGAATTTTACAACGTTTAAAGAAGAATTAAACAAAAATCCTTCCAAAACTTTTATTAAAAAAATGGAATAGGAGTGAACATTTCCCAACTCACTCTATGACGCCAGTAATCGATTACCCTGATAACAAAAGCAGACAATGACATCACAAGAAAACTATAGATCAATATCACTTATAGACACAAAAATTCTCAACACAATACCAGCAAACCAAATCCAGCAACATACAAAGGATTATATGCCAGGACCACATGGGTTTTAATCCAGGAATGTAAAATTGGTTTAACATGCAAAAGTCAATGTAACACACCCTATTAATAGAATAAATGACAATTACTCCATAATCAGAATAGACACAGAAAAAAGCATTTGACAGAATCAACACCATTTCATGACAGAAACAGTAAAATAAACTAGGAATAAAAAGGAATTTCCTCAACCTGATAAGCCATCTATGAAAAATGCACAGCTAACAGCACATCTTAATGGTAAAAGACTAGATTCTCCCCACCTAAGATCAGGAACAAGAAAAGCATGTCCACTCTTGTTACTTTTATTACATTTTACTGGAGGATCTAGGAAAAGCAATTAGGGAAGAAAAAGAAATAAAAGCCATCAAGTTTAAAATGAAAGAAGTAACACTATCTCTACTTGTAGGTGACATAATCTTGTTTATAGAAAACCCTAAGAAAAACACACACACAAAAATTAGAATGAATTTAACAAGTTTGCAAGATTCAAGATCATTATACAAAAATGCAATTGTATTTCCATATATTAACAATAAACAATCCAAAAATAAAATGAAGAAAGTAATTCAAATTATAATAGCATCCAAAAGAATAAAATAGCTGAAAGAAACAATTCAACAGAAGAAGTATAAGACTTGACTGTTGAAAACATTTTGTTGAAAAAATTTAAGACAATAAATGGAAAGACATTCTACGTTCATAACTTAAGACTCAATATTGTAAAGATGGCAATACACCCAATAATTAACCAATAATTTTCCTATCAAATTTCAGTTGCCTTTTTTAGCAAAAATTGACAAGCTGATCCTAAAATTCATGTGGAAATTCAGGGGACCCAGGATAGACAAAACAGTCTTGAAAAAGACCACAGTTGGAAGACTCACATTTCCCAATTCCAAAATTTACTATAAATGCTATGGTAAGAGAAATGGTATGGTACTGGTACAAGAAGACATACAGAACAATGGAATAGAATCCAAGAAATAAACTCTTACATTCACAGTCAACTGATTTTTGATATGGGTACCAAGAAAATTCAATGAGGAAAGAACAGTGTTTCAAGTAAATGGTGTTTGTACAACTGGATATCCATATCCAAAAGAATGAGGTTGTGTCCCTATCTCACAGCATATACAAAATAGCATATGCCCAAAAAATGGATAAAATATCTAAATACAAGAGCTAAAACTATAAAACTAAAAAGGAAACAGGGGTAAATCTGCATGACCTGGAATTTGGCAATGGATTCTTATATATGACACCAAAAGCCCAAGCAATAAAAGAAAAAAAAAATTAACTAAACCATCAAAATTTAAAACTTTTGTGGTTCAAAGAACACCATCAAAAAAGTGAAAACACAACCCACATGATAAAAGAAAATGTTTTCAAATCATTTATTTGATAAATATCCAGAATATATAAAGAACTCTTACAACTCAACCAAAAAACAAAAGACTAGCACCAGTGGAGGTTTTTTTTGTTTAATTTATTTAATTTATTTTTATTTTTGGCCACGTTGGGTCTTTATTGCTGCACATGGGCTTTCCTCTAGTTGCGGCGAGTGGGGGCTATTCTTCGTTGTGGTTCATCGGCTTCTCACTGCAGTGGCTTCTCTTGTTGCAGAGCATGGGCTCTAGACACGTGGGCTTCAGTAGTTGTGGCCTGCTGGCTCAGTAGTTGTGGAGCACAGGCTTAGTTGCTCCGCAGCATATGGGATCTTCCCGAACCAGGGCTCGAGCCCGTGTGCCCTGCTTTGGCAGGAAGATTCTTAACCACTGCACCACCAGGGAAGCCCATGTGGAGTTTTTTAAACAAGAAGTAGAAGAACTATCCTAAACAGATTTTTTTTAAAGAATGTGAGTTCACAGTCACCCCAAAATTCATACAGATAATACAAGTTCCTGACCAAAAACTTGGATCTCACCTCAAGAAACTGACCAGAAACTTAGATCTCACCTCAAAAAAGGCTTGTCTTTACCATTCTCATCCACATCCTAAACATCCATCATGCTTTGAAAAATGCTTTTTAAAATGTAAAATCACTAGTCTCAGGTTTTAACACGATGGATAAGTGTCTGTAAAGTAGGTAAGCGTGTGAGAAAACAAGTCTATTTTATTAAAAATGCTTTTGTTTTTGTGTATTTATCACCATGGAGAATAGAGAAGATACAGTTCTTCCAATGATGTATCATTCAAAGTATTTAACTAGCCTAACTTCAAGATACAGAACATTCCCTTAAACAAAACTTGGCTAAGAGTTAGGAGAAGGTGAAGGGAAAATAAGATTTCATTAAGAAAGGGATTTCTATGTGGAAAAGTTTAAAGGGAGGCATAAATGTCCACATACTATATTATTTCAATGGAACTTTAGTCATCAAACATTACTTAGTTTAAGCACACACAAAGAATATTGAAAATATTAAAAAACAAATAACAGGGGACTTCCCTGGTGGCGCAGTGGTTAAAAATCCTCCTGCCAATTCAGGGGATATGGGTTCACGCCCTGGTCCAGAAAGATGCCACATACGGCAGAGCAACTAAGCCCATGCACCACAACTACTCAGCCTGTGTGCCACAATTACTGAAGTCCACGCGCCTAGAGCCTGTGCTCCGCAACAAGAGAAGCCACCACAATGAGAAGCCAGCATCCCGCAACAAAGAGTAGCCCCCGCTCGCCGCAACTAGAGAAAGCCCGTGCCCAGCAATGAAGACCCAATGCAGCCAAAAATAAATAAATAAATTTATAAAATAAAATAATAATAAATAATAAAATTTAAAAATAAAAAACAAATAACAAAAATATGGCAGAGGTTCATACTGCTGGGCCCAGTGTTCCTTCACCTTCAGATTTTACAAATCACATAGATTTCTTGAAGGATGTGGAATGGGAATAGTCAATGAGGCCAATGACTGAACAATAAGAACCACTCTAAATAACCAAAGCTCATGAATTCTGAGATAGCAAGAAAAATAAAAGTCCCAAATACATACCAAGGGTTCCTCACCCAGGACCTACTACAGGACTTGGCAATTGTCATCGTGAGTGTCCTGGAAAAGGTCCTTCACTGGAACACTGATGCCTTTCCTGAAAGAGAAGACAGTCAGACTAAGTGAACCCAAGGACAATAAATATCGAGATCTCATCTCCTTCCCTATTTCCAGCTATCAGCTCCCAGAACTTTGGCAGCCAAGCCAATGCAGGAGTTTATTGTCTAGGGAATCCAACCAGGACAAGTGAAAAAGACTTAATCATGCTGATTACATTGGGAATGCCCCCCAAATGTTCAAGGAGACAGACTATGCACAGGGAAAAGAAAACTACAAATAATATCCTCAGAGAGGTAAGAAAAAATATTGTATACAATTAATCAATATGCAAGACAGACTGTATTATCTAAAGACAGGCAAAAAAATACTACCATACCATATGCTCTTCTGAAATGTGATCTTCCCACCCTTCAATCAAGAAGTGGTCAAGGGGCTTCCCTGGTGGCGCAGTGGTTGCGCGTCCGCCTGCCGTTGCAGGGGAGCCGGGTTCGCGCCCCGGTCTGGGAGGATCCCACGTGCCGCGGAGCGGCTGGGCCCAAGAGCCATGGCCGCTGGGCCTGCGCGTCCGGAGCCTGTGCTCCGCAATGGGAGAGGCCACGGCAGAGGGAGGCCCGCATACCACAAAAAAAAAAAAAAAAAAAAAAGAAGAAGTGGTCAAAACTCCCTTCCCCTTGAATTTGGACAACCTTATGTTTACACTGACCAGTGGAGTTTGGCAGAAGTGATACTACGTGACCACCAAGATTAGGTCATATAAAACCACGTAGCTTCTATCTGGTTGTCTTGGAAAATGTGCTCTCCAGAAGCTCCCTGTCAGAGGGAAAGTTCACTTCTCATGTTGCAAGAAGCCACACAGAGAGGCCACACATTGGTACCCAAGTCAACAGTCCCAGCTGAACCCAGTCTTCAATTCATCCCAGCCCAGGTCCCAGCCATGTGAGTGAAGAAGCCACAGATGACTCCAGCCCCTAGTCACTCAAGTCTTAACTGAATTCCTGACCCACAGAATGTGTGAGCAAAAAATAAAACAGCAATGTTTTATGTTACTATGTTTGGGGTGGTTTGCCTCACAGCAATGATTAGAACAAACAAGAAACCACATAAACAGAACACCTGGCAAATAAAAAGCTCTTAAAACTTAATAACATGACAGCAAAAACTGAAAAATTCAATAGAAGCATTGGAAAATAAAGTTGAGAAAAACTCTCGGGAGGTTAAGCAAATAGGCAAACTAACTGATGGAAAATTAGAGAAAAAAATATAGTACTTTAGAGAACCAGACCAGGAGATCCACCATCCGAATTGTACCTCCAAAAAGAGAAAACAGAAAAATGGAAGTAAATAATTAAATCAATTAAATAATTCAAGACTGTATCTCAAAACAAAGGGATGGTTTCCGGATTGAAAAGTCCCTTGGAATACCAACATGATGGGTGAAAACAGACCCACACCAAGACATACGTACTAATCATGAAATGTCAGAACACTGGTAAAAAGAGTTATCATGTAGGTTTCGGGGGGGGGCGGCACGGAGGGTGTAATAATCCACGTGAAAAAGATTCAGAAGCAAAATGTCTTCATACTTCATAAAAGCCAACCAAAGAAGCCAGATTATAATGGAGCAATGCCTCCAAAGTACTAAAAGAAACTGAATGCCAGATGAGAATTCTTAGAACCAGATGAACTACTAAGTAAATTAAGGGTAAAATAAAAACATTTTACACATTAAGAAAGGCAAGGCTTCAAAATATTTACCATTATGCATCCTTTTTCAGGAAGCCACTGGAGGATGAGCTCCATCAAAACTAAAGTATAAACCAAGAAAGAGGAAAACATTAGAATCAGAAACTGTATCACAATACCAGAAGGAAGGAAAGGAAATACCAGTAGGACAGTAAAGGAACACCCTAGGCTGTGTGTGTAATAGGCCACAGACAAATACAGAAGATGCAAGTGGGTCAGAACGCCCTGGAAGAGACGTCTTCAAGAAGATGAAATGGATGGAATAACTGATGGGAATAAGCATACTGAAAGCCAATGTAAGCAACTGGCAGAGTTTGGGGTGAATCTGTAATACCTCCATTGAAGAAAAGCAAATGAAGGGGGTTGAGGAAATAATTATTATTGACTCGAAAGAAATCAGAATCATGAGATGATGACAAAATCAATCATAGTGTAATCCGTGGCTTAGCTTGGAAGAGCATCAGTATTAATAACTTAAACACTGTTTTCCACGAGATTCAATAACACTATATTAGGAGCACAGAGCAATGGGAGAGATGGATGTTGAAACACAGGGGTTGTGTACTTTGACCAGCATCACATAACTGGCCATAGGGGGTGTTTAGAATTACATTGCTGTTCCAAGCAAAAGGCCTCTTTCTCATTTTATTCTTCCACCAAGTGCTCTTCGTATTCAACAGCTCAAATGGTAAGGATCTGATCAAAAACATACAGTAGAGGAACAGAGTACAACTCATGCAGGCTTGTTTGCACAATGATAAATAGATGAGGAGATGCACGTAAGAGAAGTCCAAAAACCATTGATCATCAGATCTATACTTCAGCTTGGAGTAAGTAAGAAACATCAGAAGACCTTACAACGTAAAAAAATAAGTGCTATAGCGGCATTTCAAAATTAAAGTCTACTAGATATGATTAGCATGTGCCTCTGTATTTTATTTATTTATTTATTTTTACATCTTTATTGGAGTGTAATTGCTTTACAATGTTGTGTTACTTTCTGCTGTATAACAAAGTGAATGAGCTATATGTATACATATATTCCCATATCCCCTCCCTCTTGCGCCTCCCCTCCACCCACCCTATCCCACCCCTCTAGCTGGTCACAAAGCACGGAGCTGATCTCCCTGTGCTATGCAGCTGCTTCCCACTAGCTATCTATTTTACGTTTGGTAGTGTATATATGTCCATGCCACTCTCTCACTTTGTCCCAGCTTAGCCTTCCCCCCCGACCCCATGTCTTCAAGTCCATTCTCTACGTCTGCGTCTCTATTCCTGTCCTGCCCCTAGGTTCATCAGAACCATTTTTTTTTAGATTCCGTATATATGCATTAGCATACGGTATTTGTTTTTCTCATTCTGACTTACTTCACTCTGTATGACAGACTCTAGGTCCATCCACCTCACTACAACTAACTTGATTTCGTTTCTTTTTGCCTCTGTATTTTAAAATGAACCAATTCCAGAATGAAGATATTCATCTCAATCACACACTTACTAGTTTAATTTAGAAAACTATCACCATATAAAGAAGAAAATGAAAAAAAATGTTTAAAGAAATGAGCTACATGTGACTCAGGCTATCTTCTCCTTAATTTCTTTTTTAATAATAGAATGGCAAAACAAGAAGAGGGAGGGAGGGGGAATAATATATATTTTAGTATAAATTAATATGACATAATATTCAGAATTTGGAAGGAAAAGGATTTACCATATTTACATGACTATTCACATACACACCTCTAAGAACAATCAGGATTTCCTTGTTCAGCCTCTAATTACACCTGAGACTCCTAGACAAAGAGATAGTGTCCATCAACAGATGAATGAATGAAGATGGAGGGGGTGTACTACTCAGCCATAAAAAAGAATGAAACCCTGCCATCAGCAACAACATGGATGGACTTGGAGGGCATTATGCTAAGTGAAATAAGTCAGACAAAGAAATACAAATACTGTATGATATCACTTACATGTGGAATCTAAAAAACACAACAGGGGGTGCAAGGAATTGGGAGATTGGAATTGACATATATACACTATTGATACTATGTATAAAATATAAATAACTAATGAGAACCTACTGATTAGCACAGGGAACTCTACTCGATGCTCTATGGTAACCTAAATGGGAAGGAAATCCAAAAATGAGGGGATATATGTATACGTATAGCTGATTCACTTTGCTATACAGTAGAAACTAACACAACATTGTAAAGCAACTATACTCCAATAAAAATTAATTTAAAAAATAAATAAAAAATACAACAAACTAGTGAATGTAACAAAAAAGAAACAAACTCACAGATATAGACAACAAACTAGTGGTTACCAGTGGGGAGAGGGATTATAGGGGTAGGGATTAAGAGGTACAAACTATTACATAAAAAGTAAGCTACAAGGATACATTGTACAACACAGGGAATATAGTCAATATTTTATAATAACTATAAATGGAGCATAACCTTTAAAAATTGTGAATCACTATATTGTATACCTGTAACTTATATAATATCACACCACATCAACCATACTTTAATTAAAAATTAAATTTAAAAAAGTAAAAAACGGACTTCTCTGTTGGTGCAGTGGTTAAGAATCCGTCTGCCAATGCAAGGGACACATGTTCAATCCCTGGTCCGGGAAGATCCCACATGCCGCAGAGCAACGAAGCCCACACAGCACAACTACTGAGCCTGAGCTCTAGAGCCCGCGAGCCACAACTACTGAAGCCCCCGTGCCCAGAGCCTGTGCTTCACAACAAGAGAAGTCACTGCAATGAGAAGCCCAAGCACCGCAATGAAGAGTAGCCCCTGCTCACTGCAACTAGAGAAAGCCCACGCACAGCAATGAAAACCCAACGCAACCAAAAAAATTAATTAAAAAAAAAAAAAGAGAGAGATAGGAAGGGCTCTGCACTGGTTAGCTTTGTTAACCTCTGTTAAGGTTAAAGCTGACAGATATGACTGTCAACTATAATAAAAGAAAGGAGAAGTTAAAAAGGTAAATTCTTTTCTTCAACAATTTCCACCAAAGTTATTCTGGTTTAAGTCCAAATAAAACTACTATAGAGGGCTTCCCTGGTGGCGCAGTGGTTGCGCGTCCGCCTGCCGATGCAGGAGAACCGGGTTCCCGCCCCGGTCTGGGAGGATCCCACATGCCGCGGAGCGGCTGGGCCCATGAGCCATGGCCGCTGAGCCTGCGTGTCCGGAGCCTGTGCTCTGCAATGGGAGAGGCCACAGCAGAGGAAGGCCCGCATACCACACACACACACA
>NC_041222.1:35758038-35772812 GCF_002837175.3 Physeter macrocephalus
GCTGATCTCCCTGTGCTATGCAGCTGCTTCCCACTAGCTATCTATTTTTCTTTTGGTAGTGTATATATGTCCATGCCACTCTCTCACTTTGTCCCAGCTTAGCCTTCCCCCCCGACCCCATGTCTTCAAGTCCATTCTCTACGTCTGCGTCTCTATTCCTGTCCTGCCCCTAGGTTCATCAGAACCATTTTTTTTTAGATTCCGTATATATGCATTAGCATACGGTATTTGTTTTTCTCATTCTGACTTACTTCACTCTGTATGACAGACTCTAGGTCCATCCACCTCACTACAACTAACTTGATTTCGTTTCTTTTTGCCTCTGTATTTTAAAATGAACCAATTCCAGAATGAAGATATTCATCTCAATCACACACTTACTAGTTTAATTTAGAAAACTATCACCATATAAAGAAGAAAATGAAAAAAAATGTTTAAAGAAATGAGCTACATGTGACTCAGGCTATCTTCTCCTTAATTTCTTTTTTAATAATAGAATGGCAAAACAAGAAGAGGGAGGGAGGGGGAATAATATATATTTTAGTATAAATTAATATGACATAATATTCAGAATTTGGAAGGAAAAGGATTTACCATATTTACATGACTATTCACATACACACCTCTAAGAACAATCAGGATTTCCTTGTTCAGCCTCTAATTACACCTGAGACTCCTAGACAAAGAGATAGTGTCCATCAACAGATGAATGAATGAAGATGGAGGGGGTGTACTACTCAGCCATAAAAAAGAATGAAACCCTGCCATCAGCAACAACATGGATGGACTTGGAGGGCATTATGCTAAGTGAAATAAGTCAGACAAAGAAATACAAATACTGTATGATATCACTTACATGTGGAATCTAAAAAACACAACAGGGGGTGCAAGGAATTGGGAGATTGGAATTGACATATATACACTATTGATACTATGTATAAAATATAAATAACTAATGAGAACCTACTGATTAGCACAGGGAACTCTACTCGATGCTCTATGGTAACCTAAATGGGAAGGAAATCCAAAAATGAGGGGATATATGTATACGTATAGCTGATTCACTTTGCTATACAGTAGAAACTAACACAACATTGTAAAGCAACTATACTCCAATAAAAATTAATTTAAAAAATAAATAAAAAATACAACAAACTAGTGAATGTAACAAAAAAGAAACAAACTCACAGATATAGACAACAAACTAGTGGTTACCAGTGGGGAGAGGGATTATAGGGGTAGGGATTAAGAGGTACAAACTATTACATAAAAAGTAAGCTACAAGGATACATTGTACAACACAGGGAATATAGTCAATATTTTATAATAACTATAAATGGAGCATAACCTTTAAAAATTGTGAATCACTATATTGTATACCTGTAACTTATATAATATCACACCACATCAACCATACTTTAATTAAAAATTAAATTTAAAAAAGTAAAAAACGGACTTCTCTGTTGGTGCAGTGGTTAAGAATCCGTCTGCCAATGCAAGGGACACATGTTCAATCCCTGGTCCGGGAAGATCCCACATGCCGCAGAGCAACGAAGCCCACACAGCACAACTACTGAGCCTGAGCTCTAGAGCCCGCGAGCCACAACTACTGAAGCCCCCGTGCCCAGAGCCTGTGCTTCACAACAAGAGAAGTCACTGCAATGAGAAGCCCAAGCACCGCAATGAAGAGTAGCCCCTGCTCACTGCAACTAGAGAAAGCCCACGCACAGCAATGAAAACCCAACGCAACCAAAAAAATTAATTAAAAAAAAAAAAAGAGAGAGATAGGAAGGGCTCTGCACTGGTTAGCTTTGTTAACCTCTGTTAAGGTTAAAGCTGACAGATATGACTGTCAACTATAATAAAAGAAAGGAGAAGTTAAAAAGGTAAATTCTTTTCTTCAACAATTTCCACCAAAGTTATTCTGGTTTAAGTCCAAATAAAACTACTATAGAGGGCTTCCCTGGTGGCGCAGTGGTTGCGCGTCCGCCTGCCGATGCAGGAGAACCGGGTTCCCGCCCCGGTCTGGGAGGATCCCACATGCCGCGGAGCGGCTGGGCCCATGAGCCATGGCCGCTGAGCCTGCGTGTCCGGAGCCTGTGCTCTGCAATGGGAGAGGCCACAGCAGAGGAAGGCCCGCATACCACACACACACACAAAAAAAAAACTACTATAGATAAGAATAATTCTCTCTACCTATTGCCTATTGTACCATTTTTTAAGTAGTGGAAATATTCTTTCTTAAAAAAGTACACACCAGCCTTCCCTGGTGGTGCAGTGGTTAAGAATCCGCCTGCCAATGCAGCGGACACGGGTTCGAGCCCTGGGCCGGGAAGATCCCACATGCCGCAGAGCAACTAAGCCCGTGCGCCACAACTACTGAGCCTGAGCTCTAGAGCCACAAGCCACAACTACTGAGCCCGCATGCCACAACTACTGAAGCCTGCGCACCTACAGCCCATGCTCTGCAAGGAGAGAAGCCACCGCAGTGGGAAGCCCATGCACCGCAACGAGGAGCAGCCCCCACTCGCCACAACTAGAGAAAGCCCGTGCACAAAAATGAAGATCCAATGAAGCCAAAAATAATAAATAAAATAAATAAAAATTATTTTTAAAAAGTACACGCACACATCTGTGTGCCTGCATAAACAAATAGCTGGATGGATAAATCAGGGTTCACAATCTATTGCCCTTCTGCAGCAGGAAGCATAGTGTAAGTTCAGTCACTCTCTAGTTTCACTGAATACTCCTCTGGGGCTCAATTTCAGACTCTACAAGGACTACTGTTCTGTGGCCCAGAGGCTATGACGGGAGGAAAATACTCACTATTATGATTGATGCCAAGGCCATGCAAGTATCTCAGAGGATCGTGACTCAAGCCAGGGTGCCCAAATGCCACCCTGAAGCAGGCCAATGGAAGGAGTGGGAAGCAGGTAAGATCCCAAGGCAGAGGCCTTGCCAACCAGGGTGGGGTTCTTTCTGCCACCTCCACCTCCATGACCTCACGTCATCCAAGGGTACCCAGTCTCTGTCTCCTGACAGCTGTGCCCTGCCTGAAGGGTGGTCTCTGCTGCCTGGCTGCTGTCTGTGACTCACTGCGGTGAACTCCCTAGCTTCTCTGAGGTCTCATGTTAAAACGAACTCCTGAGACCCCACAATGCCTGCCTCTCCAGACTGGCCAGGAACAGCTCTTGGGGTCCCCATACCTCAGCACCAAACTCCACAGTTTAGGCCGTTGTCTCCCAGAATCCATCCCAGAGTTTCCTTGGGCTCCAGCCAAGGAAACATAGGCAACAGGGGACTTTCTATAACCAAACTGGACCACGTTTCCTATACTCCCTTGGGAAAGGGCGTTTTCTACACCAACTAAAGCCAGATGGTATGAGGGAGAAGAGGGCCCATGTCTCCCTTCTTCAGACCCCCATGTCCTACAGCCAGACACAGAATGCAGCACAGAGAATCACTTGGTTATGTTTTTTGAAAGAAAGAAAGTCTCTCTCAAGTGAAGCCCACGTTCCTCTGCTAAAAATTGAACATCTATCCTCTCTCCCTTTTGAATGTCAGAGAAGGGTTCTGTCACCAGTTCTCTACACTTGCAGCAAGGACTATCCTATTTTAGAGAGTCTATTGAAAAGAACATGCTGTTTAAAGATGAAATGATAGTAAATGATTAAACCCCTCAAAGAATTGAGGAAATGGCACCAAACTTTTGAAAGCTAGAGCGACTGAGTGGTAACTGACTTGGAGATCTCAGAAAGCTGACCCTGAAGCAGGCAGAGGAGAAAGCTGAGAGGCAACTCAACTTACAGCACAGCTCCCCCTACCCCGCACCTCCCACCATCAGCCATCTGCTCCTCCTCAGAAGGCTCCAGAACTGGCAACACAACTCCTCAGGAAGCGGCGTGAAGTGGAGTTAAATTCCACTGAGTGAAAATCTACTTAAAAGGCTGTTAAGACTCCCAGACCCCTATTCTTCATAACCCAGTAAATACCCTTCCTGGCCTCAGTGAAAAACTCTAGAAAATGTGAAACAGAGGGTATCTGACCTGGAGGGTACAAGGCACAGCTGAGGGCAGGAGTACTGACCTGAAAACAAGGGAATTAAGTCACAGGTCCTCATTTCCAGAACACTGGCAGGCAGGCATATATATCTCCCAGGCTTTGGCCTCAGATAAGAGAGAACTACCCGATACCCAAGAAAAGCTCATGACACAAAAGAGATCAGAACAAACAAAAAAAAACAGAGGAGAGTATCAGTTAACTATTTCTATATAATCAACCACAATTCTAATGACTGAAAAGAACAACAATTTATTATTTCTCACTGCTTTTAGAATTGGTTGGGCAGTCCTTCTGGCTTTACCTGGGCTCACCTAGGCAGTTGCATGCAGATGGAGGACTGTCTGGGTTGGAGGATTCCATACAGCTCGTTCACATCTGCACATGGTACTGGATGCTAGCTGGGGTGCCTCTCATCATATACTAGTCTGGAAAAGATTCCTTACTTGACAGCTGCATGGCAGCATACCAAGGGAACACAGCAGCTCCGAAGCCTCATAAGGCCTAAGCTCCAGAACATACACAACATCACTTCTGTCACGTTCTATTAGTCAGAGAAAGTCACCAGGCCAGCCATGATTCCAGAGGAAGTAAGGTTCTACTTCTGAATGGGAAGAGAAGCAAAATCAATTGCAAGGGGGCATGGATACTGCAATGGAAGGAATCTGTATCCATTAAATATTGTCACATGGAGAAATTAAGATCAAGAGATGAAAACTGCAACACCAAAATCCTAGTGCTATTATCGGCAAAGGCATAAGAGAAACTATTGCAGCCATGAAACAAGAACAAGAGACCATGAAAAAGGAAGAGAGAATAAAAATGAGCTCTTAGGGAGAGGGGCAGAGTCAAGAGGGCAGAGTAGGAGAATGTGGAGTTCACGTCTCCTCATAGGCATGACAGGGATGCGTCGGAGCGCCTGCTGGACACTGGAGGAGGACCTCAGACACTTAGGGGTACAGGAGGGGTCCCTGCACGGCCAGATGGGACAAGGGAGGGAAGAGGGGGGAGGACAGGTGGAGACAGGATGGGGCTGGTGACATGGGGTTGTGTGGGGGAAGGAGATGTTCCCACACTCAGAGGGACCCACTCATGATGGGGGGATTGGCAGGGATAGGAGGGGACCTTTGGGGGACCACCGCCCCTGACAAAGCCTCCTCCGGCTGTGTCACACCCCCAAAGCCTCTTCTGGCTGAGCAGGTCCCAGTGGATCTGAGCACCACACCCCCACCCGCCGCCACAAAGCCTCCTCCAGCTATGTCGGCCCCTGTGGACATGCCCATGGAAGCCTGCACCCCAGCTGGCCTACACAGGCTCGTGTACTCCAGGCCAGCTTCAGGAGCAGATGCTGGTGAAAGGAAAACATGCAGAGGTGGGGCTGATACAGTGGGTCCAGAGACCTACGTAGAGGTCTTGGAGGCCCTCCTAGGGAGGCGGGGGTTGGATGTAGTGCACGTGGGGGCAAGGACACTGATAGCAGAGGCACCAGTGAGTTTTATTTTTTTATTTATTTTTTAAAATTCTTTCTTTTTTTTTTTTTGCTCTTGCACTTTGTTTTGCTGTTGTTGTTTAATTTTTATTTTTCTAATATTTTTTATTTTTCTAATTTTATTTTATTTTTTAATCTTTGTTATTCTTCTGATCTTTTTCATTTGTTGTCTGTTTTCTGGGGGTGGGGGTGTCTTCTTTTTCTTTTTTGCCACACTGCGTGGCTTGTGGGGTCTTGGTTCCCAGGCCATGGGTTGGGCCTGAGTCGCTGTGGTGGGAATGCCAGTCCAAGCCACTGGACTAACAGAGAACTTCAAGCCCTAGGGAATATTAATCAGTGTCAGCCCTCCCAGAGGTTCCCATCTCGGCACCAAGACATGGCTCCACACAACTGACTGCAAACTCCAGTGCTGGACGCCTCAGGCCAAACAACCAGCAAGACAGGAACACAGCCCCACCCATCAGCAAAAATGAGACAGCAGAGAAATACGTTACAGACAAAGGAGCAAGGTAAAAACCTACAAGAAAGATAAATAAAGAGGACACAGGCAATCTACCTGAAAAATAATTCAGAGTAATGACAGTAAAGATGATCCAAAATCTCGGAAATCGAATGGAGGCACAGATCGAGAAAATACAAGAAATGTTTAATAAGGACCTAGAAGAACTAAAGAACAAACAGTGATGAACAACACAGTAAATGAAACGAAAAATACACTAGAAGGAATCAACATCAGAATAATTGAGGAAGAAAAATGAATAAGTGAACTGGGAGACAGAATGGTGGAAATAACTGCCAAGGAGCAGAATACAGAAAAAAGAATGAAAAGAGCTGAGGAAAATCTCAGAGAGCTCTGGGACAACATTAAACACCCAACATTCAAATTATAGGGGTCCCAGAAAAAGAAGAGAAAGAGAAAGGGTCTGAGAAAATATTTGAAGAGATTATAGTTGAAAACTTCCTTAACATGGAAAAGGAAATAGCCACCGAAGTCCAGGAAGCACAGAGAGTCCCACACAGGATAAACCCAAGGAGAAACACACTGAGACATATTAATCAAACTAACAAAAATTAAACTCAAAGAAAAAGTATTAAAAGCATCAAGGGAAACCCAACAAATAACATACAAGGGAAACCCCATAAGGTTATCAGCTGATTTTTCAGTAGAAACTCTGCAGGCCAGAAGAGAGTGGCAGGATATATTTAAAGTGATGAAAGGGAAAAACCTACAACAAAGATTACTCTACCCAGCAAGGATCTCATTCAGATTCGACAGAGCAATTAAAACCTTTACAGACAAGCAAAAGCTAAGAGAATTCAGGACCACCAACAAATGCTAAAGAAACTTCTCTAGGAGGGAAACACAAGAGAAGAAAACACCTACAAAAACAAACCCAAAACAATTAAGAAAATGGTAATAGGAACATACATATCAATAATTACCTTAAATGTAAATGGATTAAATGCTCCAACCAAAAGACACAGACTGGCTGAAGGAATACAATAACAAGACCCGTATATATGCTGTCGACAAGAGACCCACTTCAGACCTAAGGATACATACAGACTGAAAGTGAGGAAGTGGAAAAAGATATTGCATGCACTACATAATGATCAAGGGATCAATTCAAGAAGAAGATATAACAATTATAAATATTTATGCACCCAACGTAGGAGCACCTCAATACATAAGGCAAATGCTAACAGCCATAAAAGGGGAAATCAACAATAACACAATAATAGTGGGGGACTTTAACACCCCACTTACAGCAATGGACAGATCATCCAGACAGAAAATTAATAAGGAAACACAAGCTTTAAATGACACATTAGACCAGATAGACTTACATATTTATTATAAATCACTATCAGTCACATACCTAGTAAGCAGGTGAGCTAAGATTCAAACCTACACAATCTGGCCCCCACGTTTATACTATACAGTTGGCCCTCCATATCCATGGGCTCTGTATCTGTGGGTTCTATATCCTTGAATTCAACTACCCTCAAATCAAAAATATTTGGGGGAATTCCCTGGCAATCCAGTGGTTAGGACTCTGCGCTTCCAATGCAGGGGGCACGGGTTTGATCCCTGGTCAGGGAACTAAGATCCCACATGCCACACAGCACGGCCAATAAGTAAATAAATAATGGTCTTAAAAAAAAAAAAAAAAACTAGCACTACTGTAAAAAGAAATGTAGACTGAGTTGTCCACTGTATCATTAAAAAAAAAAAATTGGGGAAAAACATTCTAGAAAGTTGCAAAAGCAGAACTTGAATCTGCCATTCTCCAGCAACTATTTACATTGTACTTACAGCTATTTACATAGCGTTTACATTGTACCAGGTAATAGTCTAGAGATGACTGAAAGTATACAGGAGTATATGTGTAGGTTACTTGCAAACACTACATCATTTTATATAAGAGACTGGAGCACTGGCAGGTTTTGGTATCCTTGGGGGTTCTGGAACCAATCCCCACCACACCCACACCCACCCGCTGATACTGAGGGACAACTGTACTGTGTATCAAGAAAAAGACAGGGGACCTAATAATCAGGGATCCAATATAAAAGAGAGGCAACAGAAATTCCCAGGATTCTGAGGAAAAGTGATCCTAGGATATGCAGGGGTGCTAGGAAAAAACCAGTCTTAACTGAACCAAGTCGAATGGCTACAGAAGATATTTAACACAAAAGGGAAAAAACACCTGCTGTAAAGGAATGTATTTTGAACAGATTTTGACAACTAAGAGTTCAGAGCTGAATAAGTAAAATGTACATAGTAAAAATTATATATATATGAAAAGAAGGCATCTCTAAGGAAAACAAAAAAGTGCAATTAAAAAAATCCATGTTATGCTGCTTAACTCAGCTTATGCTACTAAAGCTCAGCTAACACATGGTTATAATAATATAAACACTGAGTCATGGTCTGACAAAATTATGATAATATACAGAGAATCTTGAAACTATTTTCATAATAATACTAGGATATCATTCACCCTTTTTACTCCCATATTCTTACTACAAGTATACAGTGCAGTTTTCCAGAGGCTACATAATATGTGATTTGTCTTCAGAATGAGTTCAGAGGCAAGTATTTTCTCGTTTCTATTAGGCTGTTTTCTATTAAGGCAAACATTAAAGAGATTTGCAAAAATATAAAATTTTTTATATTTATTTATAAGTTATTTTTTATATTTATTTGTAAGTTATTACTCTTCTCACGAATTTTTATGAAAGGGTTTTCATTAAAAAAATATTACTTATGATAATATGCAAAGGGCTTATCATTTTTTACATAAATAATATTTAATTTTTTCTCAGTCTTAATTTCTAACAGGCTAAATGCCGATAAACATATCACGCATAAACAAAAGCTCTTTGTGATCTTCAATAATTTTTAAGAGTGTAAAACAAGTTTTCAGAATCACTGATTGGGAGGATGGGAAACAGCTGTGAAGTGAACACATAGCAGGAGGGTTTGGAGATAAAAGAGAATTAAATCTTCTTTAACAGTAGAAAGTCAATAGAAAGACTTTACAACTGAAAAATAAAGAAACAATATAAGCAAGTTATTTAAAGATATGGAAATAAAGACTCAAAGAAATATGTAAAAAGTTGAAAATGGTTACCTCTAGGCCTATGCTGTACAATATGGAAGCCACTAGTCACATGTGGCTATTGAGCAACTGAAATGTAGCTAGCCTAACTAAGGAAAAAAATTTAGTTTATTTTAATTAATTAAAATTAAATTTTAAAACTAGAAGGAGTGTAAAATGTCTTTACATTAAACATATTTTTTCTGGTAGGACCCCATTTAGCTGTGATGGCTGCATTATGTAAGATATTCCTGTTTTACTGTAGCACATGTATTGGACAAAGGCATCATTTTAATACCTCATTAGGCATCACACTTCCTGATTTCAAAATATATTACAAAGCAAACAGTTATATGCCAACAAATTAGACAACCTAGGAGAAACGTACAAATTTCTAGAAATATACAACCTGCTGAGACTGAATCAGGAAGAAAGAGACAATCTAAACAGACCAATCATTAGTAATGAAGTTAAATGTGTAATAAAAAATCTCTCAGCAAACAGAAGTCTGGAATCAATGGCCTCACAGAGGAATGTCAATATTGTCAATAGTTATGTACTATCTTTGTATTCTGACAGATGGTAACTAGACTTATCATGGTGATCATTTTGAAATAAACAGAAATATCACTTTGCTATATTTTAAGAACTAACATAGTGTGGTATGCCAGTTCAAAAGCAAAGAAGCAAAAGATCTCATAGAAAAAGAGATCATTTTTGTGGTTACAAACACAAACATCAGAGAAAAAGAGTTCATATTTATGGTTATCGGAGGTGGGGGAATTGGATGAAGGTGGTCAAAAGGAACAAACTTCCAGTTACAAGACAAATAAGTCCTGGGGAAGCAATGCACAACATGATAGATATAATGAACACTGCTGCACATTATAGATGAACTCTGTTAAGGAAGGAAATCCTAAGAGTTGTCATCACAAGGAAAATATATTTTTTAATTTAATTTGGTATCCATACGAGATGATGGATGTTCACTAATCCTATGTATTAATCATGTTGTGATGTACGTAAAGGAAAATCATCAGGCCGTGTATCTTTTTTTTTTTTTTTTTGGCTGTGTTGGGTCATCATTGCTGCGCGTGGGCTTTCTCTAGTTGCAGCGAGCAGGGGCTACTCTTCGATGCGGTGCGTGGGCTTCGTATTGTGGTGGCTTCTCTTGTTGCAGAGCACGGGCTCTAGGCGCACAGGCTTCAGTAGTTGTGGCACACAGGCTCAGTAGTTGTGGCGCACAGGCTTCAGATGCCCTGTGGCATGTGGGATCTTCCCGGACCAGGGCTCGAACCCGTATCTCCTGCATTGGCAGGCAGATTCTTAACCAATGCACCACCAGGGAAGTCCCCAGGCTGTGGATCTTATACAGTGATGTATGTCAACTACATTTCAATAAAACTCAAATAAAAAAAATTTTTTAAATACCGCATTAAAACATTTTTATACTGCTTAACTATTAAAATGATTAAATTTTGGATATACTGGGTCACATATAATATTAAAATTAATATTATAACTTTCTTTTTGCTTTTTTTTTTTTTTTTTTTTTTTTTTTGCGGTATGCGGGCCTCTCACTGTTGTGGCCTCTCCCGTTGCAGAGCACAGGCTCCAGACGCGCAGGCTCAGCGGCCATGGCTCACGGGCCCAGCCGCTCCGCGGCATGTGGGATCTTCCCAGACCGGGGCACGAACCCGTGTCCCCTGCATTGGCAGGCGGACTCTCAACCACTGCGCCACCAGGGAAGCCCTCTTTTTGCTTTTTTTTAATGCAGCTACTAGAAAATTACATGTGGCTCACATCATATTTCTATTGTACAATGGGGTTCTACCGAGCAGGAAGTTCTGAGGGGCATTGGTAGAGGACTGCTACCTTTTATAACTACAATTCTTTGTTGGGAGACAATTCTCCATGGGTGCCTCCGATTTCTGCACATCGTGTGAGTAAGGCACTAACTGCCCTTTTGTTCTGGGCTATTTTTAAAGCCATATAGCAAACAGCCTTGAAAGATAAAGAGTGCTTTCCTCCCTACCAAACAAACAGCAAGTGTGTTTACTGTTGAGATAATAAAGATAATATCTCTGGGAACAAAGGGAACGTAGGCTCACTGCCCACCATAAAAGATTCAGGTTCCCTAAGCTCAGGGTTCTTTCCTGTAATGCAACCCACAGCCTGTGCAGGTACCATATGGCTCTGTTCATATTGCCTTGGGGGAACTGGGGCTCAGGAACCTACATGAAAAATGCCAATACTCTGCTCTGTTATTGCTATAGGTAGTAAACTGTCCTTTGTCTTTGGCCCAGGAGTCTTATGCCTTCTGCCGGCACCGATGAAAACTATGACCGATTTTAAATCTAAGACCTTTGATACTTCTGAGAGCTTTTTGATAGCTCCACTCTTGTGGAAATATCTGCTTTTTCAAAAAATGTGCATTTATAATTATTAAAATAAAGGTTACATTTTTCTAGTCTTAAAGGTAGTGATAAAATTAAGAGCTATAAGGATAGTTAATCAGTTTTTAAACATAACTAGCATAAATCAATATTCTCAAGTCTTGGTAAGCAGAATGGTTATTAAAATTTCTTTCATTTTTACCTTCTTTTTACATTTTCATTAACTGTTTAATCTCACATTAAAGCATATTTAATAATTACATAAAATTTTTAAAAACACAGTAAATATGATTAATGAAAGTCTCAATGATCTGCCCCTAATTTTAAATTAAATGAAACTAAATAAAACTATGTTTTGGGTTTCCCTGGTGGCGCAGTGGTTAAGAATCCACCTGCCAATGCAGGGGACACGTGCTCGAGCCCTGCTCCGGGAAGATCCCACATGCCGCGGAGCAACTAACCCCGTGCGCCACACCTACTGAGCCTGCACTCTAGAGCCCGCGAGCCACAACTACTGAAGGCCACGCGCCTAGAGCCCGTGCTCCAAACAAGAGAAGCCACCGCAATGAGAAGCCCGCGCACCACAACAAAGAGTAGCCCCCGCGCGCAGCAATGAAGACCCAAGGCAGCCAAAAATAAAATAAAATAAATAAATTTATTTAAAAAAAAAAAAGTTTCATCCGTGTGGTCACCTATGGAAGAAAAATAAATAAATAAAGGTTCTCCATGCCTGAATTAATGGCATGAAAAGTTCTACAGAATTTTCTTTCACTTACTCATTATACTACTGTGGGAGGAAATGTCATTTAAATAACTAAATCTTGGGACTTCCTTGGTGGTGCAGTGGTTAAGAATCTGCCTGCCAATGCAGGGGACACAGGTTCGAACCCTGGTCCAGGAGGATCCCACATGCCACGGAGCAACTAAGCCTGTGCACCACAACTACTGAGCCCGCAGGCCACAACTACTGAAGCCCACACACCTAGAGCCCTTGCTCTGCAACAAGAGACACCACTGCAATGACAATCCCTCACACCTCAATGAAGAGTAGCCCCCGCTCGACGCAACTAGAGAAAGCCTGTGCGCAGCAACAAAGACCCAACGTCACCAAAATTAAGTAAATAAAAATAAATAAATAAATAACTCTTGCATTTCATTCATGACTGGAAATAGTATTCATACAATTGCCATCACTTTCTCCCCTGAGGCACAGCCAGGGACACACGCAGCTGATGGCCTGAAAGAGGAGATAAAACCTACCATTTCTGCACACAGGCTTGGCAGGACCCATGAAATACACCCCAGTCTGCACTACACAGGGGAAAGCTGTAAGTCCATCTAGAGGAAAAGAAAGGATCCAAGAAAACTTCCTCAGTTACAACCAACTTGAATCTTGAAAAATGGGTAGGATTTAGGTATTAGGAAATAGGAGAGAAAAGCATCCCTACTTTCTATGCACATGCACACTGACCGAGTGAAAGCCTGAAGCAAAGGAAGCCGGAAAGGAAGGTGCGATGGTGATGTGTAACAGAAGCAATTTTAAAAAGAAAAGGAGACCACCAAAAGGCAGACAGCAGAAGCAAGAAGAACTACAGTCCTGTAGCCTGTGGAACAAAAAACACATTCACAGAAAGACAGATGAAGGAACAAGATAAAACCCCAGAAAAATAACTAAATGAAGTGGAGATAGGCAACCTTCCAGCAAAAGAATTCAGAATAATGATAGTGAAGATGATCCAGGACCTCGGAAAAAGAATGGAGGCAAAGATCGAGAAGATGCAAGAAATGTTCAACAAAGACCTAGAAGAATTAAAGAAAAATCAGAGATAAACAATACAATAACTGAAATGAAAAATAAACTAGAAGGAATCAATAGCACAATACGTGAGGCAGAAGAACGGATAAGTGACCTGGAACGCAGAAAGGTGGAATTCACTGCTGCAGAACAGAATAAACAACAAAGAATGAAAAGAAATGAAGACAGCCTAAGAGACCTCTGGGACAACATTAAACACAACAACATTCACATTACAGGGGTCCCAGAAGGAGAACAGAGAAAGGGCCCAAGAAAATATTTGAAGAGATTATAGTTGAAAACTTCCCTAACATGGGAAAGGAAATAGCCACCCAAGTCCAGGACGCACAGAGAGTCCCATACAGGATGAACCCAAGGAGAAACACACCAAGACACATAGTAATCAAACTGGAAAAAATTAAAGACAAAGAAAAATTATTGAAAGCAGCAAGAGAAAAACGACAAATAACAAACAAGGAAACTCCCATAAGGCTAACAACTGATTTCTCAGCAGAAACTCTACAAGCCAAAAGGGAGTGGCATGATATACTTAAAAGTGATGAAAGGGAAGAACCTACAACCAAGATTACTCTACCCAGCAAGGATCTCATTCAGATTCGATGGAGAAATTAAAACCTTTACAGACAAGCAAAAGCTGAGAGAGTTCAGCACCACCAAACCAGCTTTACAACAAATGCTAAAGGAACTTCTCTAGGCAAGAAACACAAGAGAAGGAAAAGACCTACAAGAACAACCCGAAACAATTCAGTAAATGGTAATAGGACCATACATATCGATAATTACCTTAAATGTAAATGGATTAAATGCTCCCACCAAAAGACACAGACTGGCTGAATGGATACAAAAACAAGACCCATATATATGCTGTCTACAAGAGACCCACTTCAGACCTAGGGACACATACAGACTGAAAGTGAGGGGATGGAAAAAGATATTCCATGCAAATGGAAATCAAAAGAAAGCTGGAGTAGCAATACTCATATCAGATAAAATAGATTTTAAAATAAAGAATGTTACAAGAGACAAGGAAGGTCACTGCATAATGATCAAGGGATCAACCCAAGAAAAAAAATAACAATTATAAATATATATGCACCCAACATAGGAGCACCTCAATACATAAGGCGACTGCTAACAGCTATAAAAGAGGAAATCGACAGTAACACAATAATACTGGGGGACTTTAACACCTCACTTATACCAATGGACAGATCATCCAAAATGAAAATAAGGAAACAGAAACTTTAAATGACACAACAGACCAGATAGATTTAATTGATATTTATAGGACATTCCATCCAAAAACATCAGATTACACTTTCTTCTCAAGTGCACACGGAACATTCTCCAAGATAGATCACATCTTGGGTCACAAATCAAGCCTCAGTAAATTTAAGAAAATGGAAATC
>NC_041222.1:35773621-35774080 GCF_002837175.3 Physeter macrocephalus
ATAACCTTCCAAGACTGAACCAGGAAGAAACAGAAAATATGAACAGACCAATCACAAGTAATGAAATTGAAACTGTGATTAAAAAATCTTCCAAAAAACAGAAGTCCAGGACCAGATGGCTTCACAGGTAAATTCTATCAAACATTTAGAGAAGAGCTAACACCCACCGTTCTCAAACTCTTCCAAAAAACTGTGGAGGAAGGAAAACTCCCAAACTCATTCTATGAGGCCACCATCACCCTGATGCCAAAACCAGACAAAGATACTACAATAAAAGAAAATTACAGTCCAATATCACTGATGGATATAGATGCAAAAATCCTCAACAAAATACTAGCAAACAGAATCCAACAACACATTAAAAGGATCATACACCATGATCAAGTGGGATTTATCCCAGGGATGCAAGGATTCTTCAATATACGCAAATCAATCAATGTGATACACCATATTAACAAA
>NC_041222.1:35774653-35803776 GCF_002837175.3 Physeter macrocephalus
AAAAAGAGTCACGTACCACAATGTTCACTGCAGCACTATTTACAATAGCCAGGTCATGGAAGCAACCTAAATGCCCATCAACAGATGAATGGATAAAGAAGATGTGATACATATATACAATGGAATATTACTCAGCCATAAAAATGAATGAAATTGGGTCATTTGTAGAGATGTGGATGGATCTAGAGACTGTCATACAGAGTGAAGTAAGTCAGAAAGAGAACAACAAATATCGTATATTAACGCATATATGTCGAACCTAGAAAAATGGTACAGACGAACCTGTTTGCAGGGTAGAAACTGAGACACAGATGTAGAGAACAAACGTATGGACACCAAGGTGGGGGGGATGAATTGGGAGATTGGGATTGACATGTATACACTGATGTGTATAAAAGTGATGACTAACAAGAACCTGCTGTATTAAAATAATAAATTAAAAGGAGAAAAAAAGGAAGGTGAACAAGAGATAACAGCTGTTTACCACTCATGTTCCATAACCCTAGAGACCTCCCTTCATGTTCTATTATGACACAAGGTCTGTTTTCTCAGTTACATTGAACCACAACAATGAATAGATTTTAAAGTACATCTGTGGAAACTAAGTCAAGATTTCAGTAAAGAAATCAAAAGAGTGATGATAAACAGGGGACACATACATGCCCCAAATGATTACAATTCTCACTCATAATAAAAAGCCCTTCTGAGAAGCAGCTCAGAAGGCTGTAGAAAAGTCCTGCACAGAAGCAGTGGTGGTGGTGGCCTCTCTCCAGGGCCAGCTCTGTCCTTCCCTAGGATGGCTCCTCATCCATCAAATGAGCTTTGCTCAGTAATACTGAAAATACTCAAACCATCCCCTGAAAGGAAGGAAACTTGAGAAGAACCAAAACACTGTTCTGGAAATTTCCTTTGCAAATGTAAGGCAAACAATAAGTACACAGAGACCACAGAGTAGACTTGTTTGTTCTCTGAATGCCTTCTTTTCCTTATACACCCCTTACGTGTGCGCACACACACACACACACACTCACTCTGAATGTTTGAGAATAAAGACCAATGCTCTTCATCTGGATCTCTCTTTAAATACTCAATGATAGCTTGAAAGGGTGAAAGAAGACTTAGTAACTGGCCTAAGTCCTTTTTCCAAGAACCTAGACATACATATTCATGGAGTCAAAAAAGAAAAGTGGGGGAGGGGATAAGGGCACCAGCAGGACCAGACACAATGCATCAGAATAAACGAGCTGAGGGCCTCTCCTTCCCACTATGTTGAGCTGTCTGTGTCCTCTGGCCACCAGAGAGGGGCCCGTGGCTGAAGAAGCAGCAGGGCTTGAAAACACTGGCTCCAGCTCATGAGGAAATAAATGCAGGTGGATAAGGCTGGTTAATTCAAACAGGATTCTACAATTATGTGTCCCTTGAAACTCACTATTTGGGTTTACCCATACAAGTTGTACCCGTTCCCTTAAAAGCCAAAAGAATGCCCATGACTGTACTAAAATATCAGAATTAATGCATTATATTAGTAATTAGGAAAAGCAAACGATAAAATGGGGTGTGTGTGTGTGTATGTGTGTATATATATACACACACACACAATGGAATATTCTTCAGCCTTCAAAAGGAATGAAATTGACACATGCTACGTTCATCTACATTAAGTGAGTAAGCCAATCACAAAAACACAAATACCGTATTATTCTACTTACAGGAGGGAGGTACCTAGAGTAATTAAATTCACAGAGATGTAAAGTAAATTAGAGGTCACCAGGGGCAGCGCAAGGAGGAAAGGAGAAGCTACTGCTTAATGAGTACAGAGTTTCTGTTTGGGATGATGAAAAGGTCTGGAAATGGACAGTGCAGACGGGTGCACAACACTGTGAATATACTTAGTGTCACTGAATTTTCCCTGACTCCATCAGTGATACAATTTTAAACTTGAGGGTTATTTTTTTAAGCCATTATGATTTGTAAAAAGATGCTGCTGGCTTTCACCTTGACACCTTTAGAGTAGGTGAGTACATTTAGGCAAAAATGTTACTTAGAAGAGGCTTTTTAACTTAAGAGAAATTTATCAGGAGTACAGGCAGGAGTGATGCAGGTTGCCTGAACACACAAAAACAGACCTTTTCAAGTTTCATGCCATGAAAATTTGGAGATAAAGAACAAAGATCATCTGTCTGGCTCCCTCTCAAAAACCAGTGTGTTTCTTACAGCTGTAGTGTTATCCCAATTTCCTTAAAGTATGAGTATCGGCTAAACTAACTTTGAAATGGGAAAAGCCTGTCCTCTAAGGCAGTAAGTTCATTCGCAGACGCTGACCTTGATAGATCTGAGCAGAAATACATCTATTTATGCGCGCACGTGAGCACACACGCATGCCCACATATACACACACACACACACAGTTTGTTTTTTGAAGAAATCTTCAACCTCATTACTACTAGACACCAAAATAAGTATAAAAGATCTCATTGCTCACTTTCAAAATTGCAGACTGAAGAGTAATAAACTTTTCTCTTTCTTTCTTTCCTTTTTTTAAAAAATTGAATACTAGGTAGTTTATAATACTGAATAGAGCACCACAGTTTTTTGGAAACAAATTTTAGATTTAAAAGGTACTTAAGGTTCATTTTGCTCACTCTTAATGTTAAAGATGAGAAAACAAGCACTCAGAGTATACACGGTTGGCAAGGCCAGCCAGCAAGAGCAATTCTTAAGCAGAGACATCATTAATAGTGGCCTAGGTTTCTGTCCCACCCACTCCTCATGAAGCCCATAGGTCCCAGATTTGCTTGAACAATCCCAATTTTAAATACTCTAGGGTTTAAATGCTTCCTAGGTTCCAAACATTCTAGTTATAAAATACTAGATTCCCTCTTGCTTTTAGAAGAATTCCCAAAATTCCAGGTCATACCACCTGTCTGGATTTTTGACTTGCTAAATGTAATTAATTGTCAGAGCAAATAGTCTCAATCCATACAGAAGAATATACAGCTCTCTTTGCCCAATTTCTTCAACAGGTTAAAACCAGCTCAACCTCTTGCACTTGGTCCCTTTTCTGAACCACAATGACTCCCCCCTTATCTGAAATCCACTATCAGAACATCATTCTGATAGTGGATCATTCACTATCAGAAGCCACAGGGCAAAACAGCAGTGTGAAGTCAAACACAAGCAAGTATAAATCCTCTAACTATGCGACGTCCTGATGACTGGCTTCAGCAAGCTACCTAACCTCTTTGAGCCTTAGTTTCCTCATCTGAAAAATGAAGCTCGGGCTTCCCTGGTGGCGCAGTGGTTAAGAATCCTCCTGCCAATGCAGGGGACACGGGTTCGAGCCCTGGTCCAGGAAGATGACACATGCTGCGGAGCACCTAAGCCCGTGCGCCACAACTACTGAGCCTGTGCTCTATAGCCCACGAACCACAACTACCGAGCCCATGTGACGCAACTACTGAAGCCCGAATGCCTAGAGCCCGTGCTGTGCAACAAAAGAAGCCACCGCAACAAGAAGCCTGTGCACCGCGACTAGAAGAAAGCCCGCGCACAGCAAAGAAGACCCAACACAGCCAAAAATAAAAATAAATAAAATAAATAAATTTTTAAAAATGAAGCTCATAATACTCTCCTTATTTGGTTGGTGATGATTTTTTAAAAAAACCTATAAAGCACCTAACAGTGATTAGTATGCATCAGTTCCTCAATAAACAAGGGTTACCACCATCACCGCTCACTTAATTCCACATAACCCCATCTCTGAACTAATCCAGGCACACACTTGTTCAGCTCCTAGTAATCAGGGTCCAGCCTCAGCCTTCTTTCCTACTCACTCTACTCACACTGCTCCCTAGGCCTTGCATAGGCTTATTCAACCAGTAACAACCCAAAGAATGAAAAAAGCAAGCCTAAATATTGCAAAATCCACCCAAAAAAGGTAGGGCGGTATCTTGGATGCTTTTTTTAAATGTGCCTTCTAACTCAGTCTTTTCCAGATAAAGAAACTAAAGTACAGTACTTAAATGCTCCAAATTATAGTCTGTCGATGAGTGTAACATGAATTCAAAGCACTCTGTGTTGGGTCTTACAGAATGAATATCTATAAAGAAACCCCAAATGACTGGCCTCATGCTGGGTGGCTCTCATCCCGTCTTCAGGATTGACCTACCTTTCTTAACCTTTCTGCACTTGTCTCCTCACCTATGCACAAGAGCAGACGAGTTCGGTAAGGGGACCCCTACTTTTGAGTGATAAAGCACTTTGCTGTTCCTCAGCAGATGTATGATGGACAGGGACGAGGGATGGGAAGGCTGAGCACTGACTGAGCTGAGAGTCAAGAGAGCAGAGGATGATAGGGAAGTCCCAATGCAAGACAAAATCTTAATCGGACTGTATTTCCACAAGTCTGAGAACTTATTTTTTCTCACATTGATAGTTTTGAAATTGATAGGCGTTTGATGCACTTATATACACTATGTGTTCATTACTATGGTGGTTTCTTTTTTATAATTTCCTTGAAAACTGATATTAAATTGATGGTGCTCTTACAATTGAAGTTACTGCAGAATTAAGGAAAGTTTTAATGTTAAGAGTTAGCAAGTTCTTTTTACATACATTTTCTCTTTAACACTTAAAGAAACTTGAGACTTCAGCTGCTCTGATTAGCATCTGCTGTTTATCTACTCTAGCTCACCAGCAGGAAAGAGGTGAGGTGGGGTTCAACCCACAACTGACTCTGGGGAGAGAGAAGAGGGAGAAGAACAGTCTCACTTTCCAGCCAAGAACAACACTGGATCTAGTTATTAAAAGCTTCAAATTATACCTCACCCTACCTCCTAACCTTACAAGGAGCCCCAGAACCTTCCAATTCTTCCCTCGGGTGTAACTATGACAAACTCTCCTCCTGAAGGCTTCAGACCAAAGATACATCAGAACAACATATTCAACCCTCAGATACCCATTTGTGAGCGAAGCTCTGAACGCTCCCTTTACGTAGCTTCGTAAACTTGAGGGGCAACCATTATCATTTTATCTAAATTACATTTAAGCGCAGTTGTTGAATTTGAAATTATTGCAGAAGTCAAGAATGAAGGAATTCTCTACGTAATAACACAGAAAACGGTTTTTGACATGAACTGGCATTCAGAGATGAGTTGCTCTTTAGTCTGTACAAAATAAACCCATTAAAAAAACAAGCCTCCCAACATATCGTAAATGTGCACTGGAAAAATATGAGAGGCACACACCCAAAACCATTTAGTGATCATCTTTTAGTCTGGGGAGGCGGGGGAGAGAGGTATTTATTCACTTTTGTTATATTTGAATTTTTAATTTTCACTTCAGGAATTGTTTTTAATTGTAAATTGAGATAAAATGGTCCCAATGCTCCAACATAAGCTCCGGTTAAATACTGACAGGTTTGCAAAGCATGACGGTAACAATAATTTCTGAACAAACAAAAAGCTGTTTACATTCTCAGTCCAGCTACACGTCATTTACATGTTCCTTTCTGATGCCTATCCAGGGGCACGACTGTTTTACATTTGTGCTCATATGTGATAGCAGCTGCGATTCGGTTTTCTATTCTGCTTTTTTCATTTAATGGGTATCAAAATGTCTTCATTGTTTCTGCCCCAATTAGTGTGTGCCTTGTGGCTGGATACTAAAGGGTATTTCCAAATTATACTGATATAAACATGGAGCTATGGACATGTTTGAATATACTCGTATCTTTGCTTTTCCTTGGAATTCCAGGAGGACTCTTGGATCAAAATCTATAAATTTCTATGGCTCTTGATTGCCTTTCAAATGGACCATAGTATTTACTTATACTGAGTAAATATGTGAGTACCCTAATATCTGAGTATCATTTTCTCTATATTTACTCTACAATTATTTTAACTATGTGTTACCTATTCATATACTGTATAATTATTTTTGACCTATTACAACTGTATAATAATACATCAGAGAGGTTTCATTTTCTATTTCATTGATTACTAGTGGCTCAATATTTTCTCCAGTATGTTTACATGTGAGGGGAAGGAGAGTCTGGTAGCAATGATTTCAATTCTAAAGCCAGACTACCCAGTTCAAAAACTGGACACCATCATCCACCAACTCATGCTTTCATAAGGCCTTAACCTCTCCAAGTTTCAGCTTCTCTGCTGGTTAAAATAATAACAATTTGGAGACCGTCAAGACGGTGGAGGAGTGAGACGTGGAGATCACCTTCCTCCCCACAAATACATCAGAAAAACATCTACATGTGGAACAACTCCTACAGAACACCCACTGAATGCTGGCAGAAGACCTCAGACCTCCCAAAAGGCAAGAAACTCCCCACGTACCTGCGTAGGGCAAAAGAAAAAAGAGCAGAGACAAAAGAATAGGGACAGGACCTGCACCAGGGGAGGAAGCTGTGAAGGAGGAAAAGTTTCTATATACTAGGAAGCCCCTTCACTGGCAGAGACAGGGTGAGGGGTGGTGGGGGGAGCTTCCGAGCCACGGAGGAGAGCGCAGCAACAGGGACACAGAGGGCAAAGCGGAAAGATTCCCGCACAGAGGATCGGTGCCAACCAGCACTCACTAGCCCCAGAGGCTTGTTTGCTCACCTGCTGGGGCAGGCGGGGGCTGGGAGCTGAGGCTCGGGCTTCGGAGGACTGACCGCAGGGAGAGGACTGGGGTTGGCTGCATGAACACAGCCTGAAGCGGGCTAGTGCACCACAGCTAGCCGGGAGGGAGTCCGGGAAAAAGTCTGGAGCTGCCTAAGAGGCAAGAGACCATTGTTTCCTGATGCGCAAGGAGAGGGGATTCAGAGCACCGCCTAAACAAGTTCCAGAGATGGGCGCGAGCCCCGGCTATCGGCGCGGACCCCAGAGACGGGCATGAGGCGCTAAGGCTGCTGCTGCAGCCACCAGGAAGCCTGTGTGCAAGGCCAGGTCACTATCCACACCTCCCCTCCTGAGAGCCTGTGCAGCCCGCCACTGCCAGGGTCCCGTGATCCAGGGACAACTTCCCCGGGAGAACACACAGTGCGCCTCAGGCTGTTGCAAGGTCACGCTGGTCTCTGCCGCAGGCTCGGACCGCATTCTGTACCCCTTCCTCCCCGCAGCCTGAACCCCTCCCTCCCCCCGCCTGAGTGAGCCAGAGCCCCCTAATCAGCCGCGCCTTTAACTCCATCCTATCTGGGTGAAGAACAGACTCGAGAGGGCGACCTACATGTAGAGGTGGGTCCAAATACAAAGCTGAACCCCAGGAGCTGTGTGAGCAAGGAAGAGAAAGGGAAATTTCTCCCAGCAGCCTCAGGAGCAGTGGATTAAATCTCCACAGTCAACTTGAGGTACCCTGCATCTGTGGAATACCTGAATAGACAAGGAATCATCCCAAATTGAGGAGGTGGACTTTGGGAACAACGATATATATATTTTTTTCCCTTTTTCTCTTTTTCTGAGTGTGTATGTGCATGGTTCTGTGCGTGATTTTGTCTGTATAGCTTTGCATTTACCATTTGTCCTAGGGTTCTGTGCGTCCATTTTTTTTTTTTAGTATAGTTTTTAGTGCTTGTTATCATTGGTGGATTTGTTTTCTCTCTTTTTTTCTTTTTTTATTACATTCTAATTTTTTATTTTTAATAATTATTTTTTACTTTAATTTTTTTATTTTTCTTTCTTTCTTTTTTTCTCCCTTTCACTGCCAGGGTCCCGTGATCCAGGGACAACTTCCCCGGGAGAACACACAGTGCGCCTCAGGCTGTTGCACCATCACACTGGCCTCTGCTGACGCAGGCTCGCCCCGCATCTGTACCCCTTCCTCCCCGCAGCCTGAACCCCTCCCTCCCCCCGCCTGAGTGAGCCAGAGCCCCCTAATCAGCCGCGCCTTTAACTCCATCCTATCTGGGTGAAGAACAGACTCCAGAGGGCGACCTACATGCAGAGGTGGGTCCAAATACAAAGCTGAACCCCAGGAGCTGTGTGAGCAAAGAAGAGAAAGGGAAATTTCTCCCAGCAGCCTCAGGAGCAGTGGATTAAATCTCCACAGTCAACTTGAGGTACCCTGCATCTGTGGAATACCTGAATAGACAAGGAATCATCCCAAATTGAGGAGGTGGACTTTGGGAACAACGATATATATATTTTTTTCCCTTTTTCTCTTTTTCTGAGTGTGTATGTGCATGGTTCTGTGCGTGATTTTGTCTGTATAGCTTTGCATTTACCATTTGTCCTAGGGTTCTGTGCGTCCATTTTTTTTCTTTAGTATAGTTTTTAGTGCTTGTTATCATTGGTGGATTTGTTTTCTCTCTTTTTTTCTTTTTTTATTACATTCTAATTTTTTATTTTTAATAATTATTTTTTACTTTAACTTTTTTATTTTTCTTTCTTTCTTTTTTTCTCCCTTTTCTTCTCAGCCGTGTGGCTGTCAGGGCCTTGGTGCTCTGGCTGGATGTCAGGCCTGTGCCTCTGAGGTGGGAGAGCCGAGTTCAGGTCACTGATCCACCAGAGACCTCCCAGCTCCACGTGATATCAAACGGCGAAAGCTCTCCCAGAGATCTCTATCTCAATGCTAAGACCCAGCTCCACTCAACGACCAACAAGCTATACAGTGCTGGACACCCTATGCCAAACAATTAGCAAGACAGGAACACAACTCCACCCATTAAGACAGAGGCTGGCTAAAATCATAATAAGGTCACAGACACCTCAAAACACACCACCAGACGCAGTCCTGCCCTCCAGAAAGACAAGATTCAGCCTCATCCACCAGAACACAGGCACCAGTCCCCTCCACAAGCCACTGAACCAATTTTACCCACTGGGGACAGACACCAAGAACAATGAGAACTATGAACCTGCAGCCTGCAAAAAGGAGACCCCCAAACACAGTAAGTAAAGCAAAATGAGAAGACAGAGAAACACACAGCAGATGAAGGAGCTAGGTAAAAACCCACCAAACCAAACAAATGAAGAGGAAATAGGCAGTCTACCTGAAAAAGAATTCAGAGTAATGCTAGTAAAGATGATCCAAACTCTTGAAAACAGAATGGAGAAAATACAAGAAACGTTTAACAAGGATATAGAAGAACTAAAGAGTATACAAACAATGGTGAACAACACAATAAGTGAAATTTAAAATTTTCTAGAAGGAATCAATAGCAGAATAACTGAGGCAGAAGAACAGATAAGTGACCTGGAAGATAAAATAGTGTAAATAACTACTCCAGAGCAGAATAAAGAAAAAAGAATGAAAAGAATGGAGAACAGTCTCAGAGACCTCCAGGCAAAATTAAACACACCAACATTCGAATTATAGGGGCCCCAGAAAAAGAAGAGAAAAAGAAAGGGACTGAGAAAATATTTGAAGAGATTATAGTTGAAAACTTCCTTAATATGGGAAAGGAAATAGTTAATCAACTCCAGGGAGCGCAGAGAGTCCCATATAGGATAATCTAAGGAGAAACACTCCAAGACACATATTAATCAAACTATCAAAAATTAAATACAAAGAAAACATATTAAAAGCAGCAAGGGAAAAACAACAAATAGCATATAAGGGAATCCCCATAAGGTTAACAGTGGATCTTTCAGCAGAAACTCTGCAAGCCAGAAGGGAGTGGCAGGACATACTTAAAGTGTTGAAAAGAAAAACCTACAAACAAGATTACTCTACCCAGAAAGGACCTCACTCATTTTCAACACAGGAATTAAAACCTTTACACACAAGCAAAAGCTAAGAGAATTCAGCACCACCAAACCAGCTTTACAACAAAGGCTAAAAGAACTACTCTAGACAGGAAACACAAAAGAAGGAAAAAACCTACAATAACAAACCCAAAACAATTAAGAAAATGGTAATAGGAACATACATATCGATAATTACTTTAAATGAAAATGGATTAAATGCTCCAACCAAAAGACACAGACTGGCTGAATAGATACAAAAACAAGACCCAAATATATGCTGTCTACAAGAGACCCACTTCAGACCTAGGGACACATAAAGACTGAAAGTGAGGGGATGGAAAAAGACATTTCATGCAAATGGAAATCAAAAGAGAGCTGGAGTAGCAAGTCTCATGTCAGACAAAATAGACCTTAAAATAAAGACTATTATAAGAGACAAAGAAGGATACTACATAATAATCAAGGGATCAATCCAAGAAGAAGATATAACAATTGTAAATATTTATGCACCCAACATAGGAGCACCTCAATACATAAGGCAAATGCTAACAGCCATAAAAGGGGAAATCGACAGGAACACAATCATAGTAGGGGACTTTAACACCCCACTTTCACCAATGGACAGATGATCCAAAATGAAAATAAATAAGGAAACACAAGCTTTAAATGATACATTAAACAAGATGGACTTAATTGATATTTACAGGACATTCTATCCAAAAACAACTGAATTCACTTTCTTCTCAAGTGCCCATGGAATATTCTCCAGGATAGATCATATCTCGGGTCACAAATCAAGCCTTGGTAAATTTAAGAAAACTGAAATCGTATCGAGTATCTTTTTCGACCACAATTCTATGAGACTAGATATCAATTACAGGAAAAAATCTGTCAACAATACAAACACATGGAGGCTAAACAATACACTACTTCATAACCAAGAGATCACTGAAGATATCAAAGAGGAAATCAAAAAATACCTAAAAACAAATGACAATGAAAACATAACGACCCCAAACCTATGGGATGCAGCAAAAGCAGTTCTAAGAGGGAACTTTATAGTAATACAATCCTACCTTAAGAAACAAAATATCTCAAATAAACAACCTAACATTACACCTAAAGCAATTAGAGAAAGAACAAAAAAAAACCCCCAAAGTTAGCAGGTGGAAAGAAATCATAAAGATCAGATCAGAAATAAATAAAAAAGAAATGAAGGAAACAATAGCAAAGACCAACAAAACAAAAGCTGGTTCTTTGAAAAGATAAACAAAATTGATATACACCATTACCCAGACTCATCAAGAAATAAAAAGGAGAAGACTCAAATCAATAGGATTGGAAATGAAAAAGGAGAAGTAACAACTGACACTGCAGAAATACAAAGGACCATGAGAGATTACTACAAGCAACTATATGCCAATAAAATGGACAACCTGGAAGAAATGGACAAATTCTTAGAAAAGCACAACCTTCTGAGACTGAACCAGGAAGAAATAGAAAATATAAACAGATCAATCAATCACATGCACTGAAATTGACACTGTGATTAAAAATCTTCCAACAAAAGCCCAGGACCAGATGGCTTCACAGGTAAATTCTATCAAACATTTAGAGAAGAGCTAACACCTATCCTTCTCAAACTCTTCCAAAATATAGCAGAGAGAGGAACACTCCCAAACTGATTCTACGAGGCCACCATCACCATGATACCAAAACCAGACAACGATGTCACAAAGAAAGAAAACTACAGGTCAATATCACTGATGAACATAGATGCAAAAATCATCAACAAAATACTAGCAAACAGAATCCAACAGCACATTAAAAGGATCATACACCATGATCAAGTAGGGTTTATCCCAGGAATGCAAGGATTCTTCAATATATGAATCTGGGAAAGTAGCAGGATACAAAATTAAGGCACAGAAATCTCTTGCATTCCTATACACTAATGATGAAAAATCTGAAAGAGAAATTAAGGAAACACTCCCATCTACCACTGCAACAAAAAGAATAAAATATCTAGGAATAAACCTACCTAAGGAGGCAAAAGACCTGTATGCAGAAAACTATAAGACACTGATTAAAGAAATTAAAGATGATACCAACAGATGGAGAGATATACCATGTTCTTGGATTGGAAGAATCAACACTGTGAAAATGACTCTACTACCCAAAGCAATCTACAGATTCAATGCAATCCCTGTCAAACTACCAATGGCATTTTTCACAGAACTAGAACAAAAAATCTTAAAATTTGTATGAAGACACAAAAGATCCCGATTAGCCAAAGCAATCTTGAGAAAGAAAAACGGAGCTGGAGGAATGAGGCTCCCTGACTTCAGACTATACTACAAAGCTACAGTAATCAAGAGAGTATGGTATGGTACTCGCACAAAAACAGAAATATAGATCAGTGGGACAGGATACAAAGCCCAGAGATAAGCCCACGCACATATGGTCACCCTACATTTGATAACGGAGGCAAGAATATAAATGGAGAAAAGACATCCTCTTCAATAAGTGGTGCTGGGAAAACTGGATAGCTACATGTGAAAGAATGAAACTAGAACACTCCCTAACACTTACAAGCAGCTCATGAGCTCAATATCAAAAAAAAACAAACAATCCAATCCAAAAATGGGCAGAAGACCTAAATAGATATTTCTCTAAAGATATACAGATTGCCAACAAACACATGAAAGAATGCTCAACATCACTAGTCATTAGAGAAATGCAAATCAAAACTACAATGAGGTATCACCTCACACCAGTCAGAATGGCCATCATCAAAAAATCTACAAACAATAAATGCTATACAGGATGTGGAGAAAAGGGAACCTCTTACAGTGTTGGTGGGAGTGTAAATTGATATAGCCACTATGGAGAACAGTATGGAGCTTCCTTAAAAAACTAAAAATAGAACTACCATACGACCCAGCAATCCCGCTACTGGGCATAAACCCTGCAAAAAGCATAATTCAAAAAGAGTCATGTGGGCTTCCCTGGTGGCACAGTGGTTGAGAGTCCGCCTGCTGATGCAGGGTACACAGGTTTGTGCCCCAGCCTGGGAGGATCCCGCATGCCGCAGAGCGGCTGGACCCGTGGGCCATGGCCACTGGGCCTGCGCGTCCGGAGCCTGTGCTCCTATCGAATAAAAAAAATGGTTCTGAAGAACCTAGGGGCAGGACAGGAATAAATACACAGATGTACAGAATGGACTTGAGGACCTGGGGAGGGGGAAGGGTAAGCTGGGATGAAGTGAGAGAGTGGCATGGACTTATATATACTACCAAATGTAAAATAGATAGCTAGTGGGAAGCAGCCGCATAGCACAGGGAGATCAGCTCGGTGCTTTGTGACCACCTAGAGGGTTGGGACAGGGAGGGTGGGAGGGAGACGCAAGAGGGAGGAGATATGAGGATATATGTATATGTGTAACTGATTCACTTTGTTATAAAGCAGAAACACACCACTGTAAAGCAATTATACTCCAATAAAGATGTTAAAAAATAATAATAACTTTAAGCAATTTAATTGGGTTAAGGACCATACAGATCCTTATTTATACAAAATAAGTGAGCCAACCTGTAATGTACTTACACTATACTTGATACATAATGAGCCTTCAATGAACATTAGCAATTTATTCATTATTATTGTTTATATTTCCTCAACTGGACATTGTTCAAATCTTTAATTCATATCTAAGGGTACCTTTTTTCAGACACCCCCCCCCAAATAAGAAACTGTATCTCAAGTTTATTGACAAATACCTGAATACACTTAATTCCACACAAGCAGCTATTATACAAAACACTGTGTTGTACAAAAAGCTATTACACAAAACCTATCATATAGGTTCTAGCGGAAAAATACAATCACAAATAATGCATCTCCCTGATCTCAAAAAGTTCACACAAAGGTTATTTGCTGAGCCTTCTGCGGGAAATTATAGGCTTGGTCAATACAGTAAAAAGCTATTTTGGAAACAATGCATCCATTGTAGAGCTGAAAGAAACTTGAGAATGCATCTAGTCCTGCTGGAAACACCAGCTCTGGTGGGCAGTTACTAGGTTGTGGGGGTCAGGTGGATCCTGTGGTCCAATAAATTATGAGAAATGTGGTCAGAAACAAAGTTGGACAAGATGCTATACTCCCGGGCTTCTTCCTTCTAATAGCTCTCAAGATGGTAATGCTCACCATGAATATTTAAAGACAGGTACAAGGGACATGGTATTCAGAATTTCTCAAATTTGACCAAGAACATTTTAAAGCAGCAGATTACAACCATAAGGAAAAAATCCAGCTAGTTCCAAGCCCCACTCTCCTCTTTAACTCACGAAGAAGCTGGGGCCCAGGGGCACAAGTGACTTTTCTAAGGGTCAACTGTGAGTGGAAAGGCTGAGGGTTCATCCTGAACTTCACCCTGTCAGAATGTGCATTTTTACACTCTACTGCTTTGCCTCAACTCAATTAGGTGGGGGAGGGGAATGGGGGCGGGGGAGATAGGAAGGGCCGGCCACAGAAAACCAAATGGGAAACCTGATTCCTATGTGGTTAATGGCCATCAAACATCGCTTCTTTTCTTTTCTTCCATCCTCTTTCAGTACAGGTCAAATTTCATAACCAAAAAAAGAAAGAAAAAAAAATCTCTATATGAGTCAAACAAGAAATCTAGTGTATTATTTTCTTACACTTACACTTTATTTATAACTTCCCTACCCCACCTCCCCAAAATGGTATTACTGAGCATGATCAATCTACCTTGTAAGGCTGACTTTCGCTGTGTTCCAAAATCACATCTACCATCAAACACTGGTCCCTTTCCTAATGGGTCCAATTTAGCACAGAGACTAATCCTCAAAATAACCAGAAACATCTAAGAATGTTACAGAACCAAACTTGGGTCCACACATCTGTGCACAGTAAAGCCAATCTACTGTCACTGGGTTATGGTGAAGGAAAACGCAGCCTTTATTGTAAGGCGCCAGACAAGGAGTCTGGGGCTGCCAATGCTCAAAAAACCCCGAACTCCTCGACGGTTTTGGGGAAACAGTTTTTTTTAGGCGAACTTTGGAGGGGAGGTCTGCAGGGTGTGTGCCCTTCCTCTGATTGGTTGGTGGTGAGGCAACAGGGTGGTGTTCCAACAATCTCAATCATCAGCCCTCTGGTTCCAACCAGTCTGGGGCCCAAGGGCCTGAAGTTACCACCCTCCACCTGGGTGGGGGGCCTTAGCTCCCGTAAAGGAGATCAGAGATCCCTTCAGGAGAAACCAGGGCCCCGACTGATGGCTGCACTATTTGTTCCTTGACTGCCTTTCCTTTGTTTCTGCATTCCCTCTCTCCTCTTAGTAACTATTTGAATCTGACCTTTGGAACTCAGGGAAGGTCTAGGAGGCTAAAATCTTTTCCCTACAAGCAAGAAGTGGTGGGGCATGGAAAGCCTTTGTACTTGGGAGGGCTCCACAGGGTCCTGCTTGGTTTCATGGATACCAAACAAGGTGTTCAAAGGCACTCATTTTGATTTGTGCATGTGTTTGAAAATCTTGTTTTTGTTTTCGTTTTTTCCTTTTTTGGCCGGGCTGTGCGGCATGCAGGATCTTAGTTCCCCGACCAGGGTTCCCCTGCATTGGGAGCATGGAGTCTTAACCACTGGACCGCCAGGGAAGTCCCGAAAATCTTGTATTTTTATAGCCATGCCTATTTTCAGGGAACTTGCAAGTTCTCTGATAAAAGGCAATCAATGCAATATTGTTAGGTTGACTATACTGTACTTTTAAACTACTTCAGCAGAGCCAGTAAGGTGTAAATGTGCTGGTTTTCATCTATACCTGGGAGCTAGAGAGGTCAAGAGCCCTAAACGGGAACACATTCCTGGGACAGCCGCACTCTAGTGGCAGCTACTACTAGTACTTCAAGTATTTTCACTGCAAACCAGAGGTTTTGTTAATTAGCAGGAGTGTTAGAACTGGATCTTCCTGGGTGAAGCTAATGACTTTGATTAACATGGCATTTGAGAAAAGAGTGGACAAAGATGAGATCAGGATGCTCCGTCTATGTGGATGGATTAGGGATATTCTAGAGGCATGTCCTACGCTTACATCCAAAGGACACATAAGCCTGGCAAGTCGAATAGCCTGGGATGGTGCCCTGGGAACATTCCTGGGTCCAGCTGCTGATTCCAGAAAATTCGTGATTGCTTGATTGCAACATGATGGTCAGCTGAATCCTTCTGGAATGTCTGACACCCTGTGTCTCAAGTCAACCTTATGCGGGAGAGGCAGTCAGAGCCCCAAGACAGGACACAGCTGACCTGGACTGGCTTTTTAACCTTCACCTGCCCAGAGAACTGCAGCCCTCCACCAATCTCTGCTTGCCAAAAATACCCAAACTGGCTTGTATGGGTGCACGGACAACAGCAATGACGTGGCTAGTGAATGAAAGAAAGGGAAGCCACATGACTTAAAGCATTTACCTGTCCCAGAGCAAAGGGCTGACGACAAGATTTCTTGAAGTTCCATGGCTTTTTGTGCTGTTTTGTAAAGTGTTCAAAGTGGCTTGTTTAAAGGAAGTTTAATGTACACATTTCAAGGGAAACAAGACACAGCATTCAATTCCTTCCAGAGTTTGAGCACTTATTTTTTTTTACTCTAATAGCAATTTTATTTTCCACTGAGTGAGCTACAGGAGCATGTCATGGGGAAGAGGCAGTTTTAGATTAAAGTTTACAAGGAAAGCAAGTTTTCAGACTGTCCTGTGTGTGTGTGTGTGTGTGTGTGTGTGTGTGTGTGTGTGTGTGTGGAAAGAGAGACACAGCAGTTTGACTTAAAGATTTTAATGATAAGCTTACAAAATTTTTACTACAAACACTAAGAGTAAAAGCTTTAAGTACCTTCAATATATGTGTATTTCTTTAAAAATTACATGTACTACTGTACATATGTACCTTAAATGATGTGCATTAAAAAACAAAAAGGTGGAGCAAGAGGAAATAAAACCTATTAGCTTAATCACTTAGGGCACAAAAGTTCTTGCTCACTACAAATTTTTATTAATATTTGTAATGAAAGCAATATATTAAATATGCTTCATTATTTTTGAAAACCCCCAATTACTTTGCGATCCAGTGCTTGAATGACTGCTTCTAAGCTCAGTGTACTGTAACATTTTGCTTTAATGGCTGTCTGGGGTGACAGGGATACACTGGAAAAACAGCAGAACACACTTAGCTCTGCTTCCCAAATCTTGATACTTTTCTGTCTATTGACCATTTATAAAAAGCTCCTTGGGCTTCCCTGGTGGCGCAGTGGTTGCGCGTCCGCCTGCCGATGCAGGGGAACCGGGTTCGCGCCCCAGTCTGGGAGGATCCCAACACATAAGCCTGGCAAGTCGAATAGCCTGGGATGGTGCCCTGGGAACATTCCTGGGTCCAGCTGCTGATTCCAGAAAATTCGTGATTGCTTGATTGCAACATGATGGTCAGCTGAATCCTTCTGGAATGTCCGACACCCTGTGTCTCAAGTCAACCTTATGCGGGAGAGGCAGTCAGAGCCCCAAGACAGGACACAGCTGACCTGGACTGGCTTTTTAACCTTCACCTGCCCAGAGAACTGCAGCCCTCCACCAATCTCTGCTTGCCAAAAATACCCAAACTGGCTTGTATGGGTGCACGGACAACAGCAATGACGTGGCTAGTGAATGAAAGAAAGGGAAGCCACATGACTTAAAGCATTTACCTGTCCCAGAGCAAAGGGCTGACGACAAGATTTCTTGAAGTTCCATGGCTTTTTGTGCTGTTTTGTAAAGTGTTCAAAGTGGCTTGTTTAAAGGAAGTTTAATGTACACATTTCAAGGGAAACAAGACACAGCATTCAATTCCTTCCAGAGTTTGAGCACTTATTTTTTTTTACTCTAATAGCAATTTTATTTTCCACTGAGTGAGCTACAGGAGCATGTCATGGGGAAGAGGCAGTTTTAGATTAAAGTTTACAAGGAAAGCAAGTTTTCAGACTGTCCTGTGTGTGTGTGTGGAAAGAGAGACACAGCAGTTTGACTTAAAGATTTTAATGATAAGCTTACAAAATTTTTACTACAAACACTAAGAGTAAAAGCTTTAAGTACCTTCAATATATGTGTATTTCTTTAAAAATTACATGTACTACTGTACATATGTACCTTAAATGATGTGCATTAAAAAACAAAAAGGTGGAGCAAGAGGAAATAAAACCTATTAGCTTAATCACTTAGGGCACAAAAGTTCTTGCTCACTACAAATTTTTATTAATATTTGTAATGAAAGCAATATATTAAATATGCTTCATTATTTTTGAAAACCCCCAATTACTTTGCGATCCAGTGCTTGAATGACTGCTTCTAAGCTCAGTGTACTGTAACATTTTGCTTTAATGGCTGTCTGGGGTGACAGGGATACACTGGAAAAACAGCAGAACACACTTAGCTCTGCTTCCCAAATCTTGATACTTTTCTGTCTATTGACCATTTATAAAAAGCTCCTTGGGCTTCCCTGGTGGCGCAGTGGTTGCGCGTCCGCCTGCCGATGCAGGGGAACCGGGTTCGCGCCCCAGTCTGGGAGGATCCCAAATGCCGCGGAGCGGCTGGGCCCGTGAGCCATGGCCGCTGAGCCTGCGCGTCCAGAGCCTGTGCTCCGCGACGGGAGAGGCCACAACAGAGGGAGGCCCGCATACCACAAAAAAAAAAAAAAAAAAAAGCTCCTTGATGAGATTCAACTGGTAAAGTTTCAATCAGTCGTTCTTGCAAATCAGTCTCAGGTGTCACATTTTTATAAATTCAACAAATAGATTCAAAACTTACTGATATACGTCACCTAAAACATTTTAACAGGTAGACAATTCTGTTTCCAAGTTTTTAAAAGTTTTTTCTGGGACTTCCCTGGCGGTCCAGTGGTTGAGACTCTGCGCTTCCACTGCAGGGGGTGCAGGTTCGATCCCTGGTCTGGGAACTAAGATCCCACATGCTGTGTGGTGTGGCCAAAAATTTTAAAATAAAAATAAGGGCTTCCCTGGTGGTGCGGTGGTTAAGAATCCGCCTGCCAATGCAGGGGACACGGGTTCGAGCCCTGGTCCGGGAAGATCCCACATGCCGTGGAGCAACTAAGCCCCTGCGAGCCACGGCGACTGAGCCCACGGGCCTAGAGCCCATGCTCCGCAACAAGAGAAGCCACTGCAATGAGAAGCCCGCGCACCGCAACGAAGAGTAGCCCCGCTCACTGCAACTAGAGAAAACCCGTGCGCAGCGCAGCAACAAAGACCCAACTCAGCCAAAAATAAAAATTAATTAATTAATTATTTTTTTAAAAATACCTAAATAAATAAATAAAATGAAAATAAAAAGTTTTTTCTTTTGGGAAGGGGAGAGTTTTGATAACTCACAAATCTACCATATTTCTTGGCAACATGTTCACATCCTAATGCAAACGTTTTCCAAATGGTTATTTCCAAATGCCTCTGTAGCATAAATTCCTTCTGAAAAGCAGTCACTCTCCCTCTCCTTGTGAGAATTTCACACTTATCTTGGATTGTTCCTGCTCTCCAAAGTAGCTGCAACTACTGACAGGCACAGCAAAACTGGGAAAGGGCAGCAAATCTGGAAACCTTGTCTTTTGTTCAAAAAAGATGCAAACACCTGTAAACTCAACCGCTCTTAGGTGGGTGCTGGAAAGAGAAGCAGGGATGCTGAGTGGGGCGAAGATGGTCACGCTCCCTCCCCAGAGCATTATAAAGGATGGTAAAGCATCTTCCACCTGAAGCTGCAATTCTCTCTCATGCCCTGACACACATCCAACAAGGCGAATGCTCAACTTCAGCTCCCGTGGCTGAGAATCAAATCTCAGGACACCTGTAACCAACTCACGGCTAGGTCTCCGTTCACCGGCTAAGTCTCAGTTCACCGTTTGAGAGATGCTGTGATTTAAAGCCTTTGTGTTGATAAAACAACTACATAACTCAATGATACCCTGTCACTGGCAAATTGCAACACTTCACAATATGCTTAAGGGAGAGGTGAGGAGGGCCCCACCTGGGCGAGGAATCCCAGCCTCCTCCTCCTCCTTAGGAAATCACACTCCTCGAACAGGATAGCAGATGCAGAAGGCACCACTGGCAGCACAGACTTTAGTAAGACAGCTTGGTTTCCTTCTTAAATATTTACAAAATTATAAATAGAAGGTCTTATACTTTCCTTCAACACCCGCACAGAATCGTCATTCGCCTCCTGCTTTGGATGCCAATCTATTTCGTTCATAATGGTCTCAACCTAATTGTTCATACACAATAGGCAAATACAGTAAATTCCAGGTAACAGGCTGCAGCTCAAAGGGGCAGAATGGCTTTAAATGGTCTGGTAGCCGAGGGAGTGGCTCTCAACCTTGCTGGAACTACCGGGGAGCTTTCCAAGAATACCGATCCCCCTCCCTGAGATTCGATGGAATTGGTCTGGTTTGACCTGAGTGGCAGGAATTTAAAAAGCTCCCAAGTGTTCCTAATGTATAGTCAACATTGAGAACTTGGACATGTACCTGCGCATTGAGGAGGGAGCCTGGGAAGACCCTTGCCCTCCAGAAGCCTCCCCCCGACCCCAGGGGCCTTGATGTCCATCAAAATAAGCTCTCAGGTGAGCATTAATGCCTTTAGTCATCAAGTATAAGGTGAAAGGTGGGAAATGATTTGAAGAAAAGGTAGTAAGAGGCTATTTCAGGTACGTGGGGCTGAGCTGTTTTTTACTACACTTCTGACACCAAATGCGGGGTTTTTTTCCTCCTGACACCCACCAATTCTGACACCAACTGGGTACTCAACCATTCAGTTCAATTCTGTCATGAACTAGCTGGAGTCGGCCCAGACCCCACAGATTTAGGGCTCAGTCCCACAAGACTGCCCGCACTTCAGTCATCAGTTGCAAATGGGGTGCCCAGGCAAATTATAAATTGGGGGGTTCCGTGCATTCAGTGTTTCTCATGACACCCCAACCCCAGGTTCAAAAATTTGCTTGTACAGCTAGGATTCCAGAAAACACTTTACTTACTACTACAGCTTATTAGAAAGCATACAACTCAGGAACAGCCAAAAGGAAGAGATACATAGGGCAAGGTATGGGGGGACAGGCGCCGAGCTTCCTGGCTACTCCTCCTGGCAGGCTGCCCCTGCTTAGCACCTTGATGTGTGCAGCAACCCAGAAGCTCTCCAAACGGTGTTGTTCAAGTGTTTTTATAACCCAATCCCTAGCACCTCCTCCCCTTCCCAGAGGTCACCGTGCGGGGCTGAAAAGTTCTAACCCTCTTAATTACTTGGTCTTTCTAGTGACCAGTCTCATCCTGAGGCTACCTAGGGTCCCTTCTCACTCCCACATCCTCAGCCTCTCCCATCTCTACTAGAAACTTCCCAACAGCACATTGGAATACATTCAAGTTTCTTCAATCTCGATTTGAAAAAACAAGCCAAAAACAAACAAGCAAAGAGTGGGCCACAGATCCCATATTTCCTCCCTACCCCGCAGGTGTACCTGGCTTCTCAGTCTTAACCAATTTCTCCTCTTCATCCAAGCACAATGATCAAACTCTCCAGGACCAGCCCCCTCCCCTTCTCATTCTACACCCCTCTTTGGATGATCTTTTTTCAGCATCTCATGCTCTTACAGACTGAGCTAGCAGAGCACTGGAGGATCTTTTTCATATGCATTGATTATTTGCAATACCTCCCAAACATGTTATTTCCATCCCAGATCTCTTTCAGGAGTTCCCGTTGCCTACTCCCTGACTCCACCCGGACGTCTCACAAGCAAACAGATATGGATGGAATTACCTTCCCTCTCCCACCTTGTACCAACCCACTCCTCCTCCAGTGGCTTCAACTATAAAGGGTTTCACCATCCTATCCCACTCAGGTATTTATGCCAAACTTTTAAATCATCCTTGATACCTCCCTCTCTATCAACTATATCCAAACAGTCACTACCTTCTGATTTTTTTTTTTTTTTTTTTTTTTTTTTTGCGGTATGCGGGCCTCTCACTGTTGTGGCCTCTCTCGTTGCGGAGCGCAGGCTCCGGACGCGCAGGCTCAGCGGCCACGGCTCACGGGCCCAGCCGCTCCGCGGCATGTGGGATCTTCCCAGACCGGGGCACGAACCCGCGTCCCCTGCACTGGCAGGCGGACCCTCAACCACTGCGCCACCAGGGAAGCCCCCTTCTTACTGATTTTTAACTACTAACTCAATGTCTCTCTCCCTCTCTCCCAAGCCCCTCCTCTATCCCTGGGTGACTGAAAAGCCTTTGCCCTATTGCACCCAATTCTCCCCCTCCCCAGGGTAGCCGCATATGACTGCACAGGCTGTGCCCACACAAAGTGACTGGCTCAGGGGGCCGCCTTTGGGCCCGATCTAGTGGGACAAGCAGTACATCTTTTCTAATTGGTCCACCCAGAAGGGAAGCCTTTTTCTAGTTTGCACAAAGGCACTGTATATGCCAACAGGGCTTAGCCCTCCAAACACAGCAGTGACGATATCATTTTTAAAACCCAAATCTAATCATCTCATCTCCCATTTGAAAGCTTTCAATGAGATCCCCCTACCTTTTCATTAAAGTCCGAAGTCCAAAATAATGACCCAAGAGGCCTCATCCCAAGCCACGTTCCTTCCTTGGTCTCAACCATTTCAGCCTGGAACTTTAAACCCTAATTCACCTGACTACTTCCTTCTCATTTTTAAGGCCTCATTTTAAATGTCTCTTTTTAGGTGGACCTACCCTGAGTAATCCCCTCCCCTAAACTAGGTTAGGTCCCCAGGTTAAATTTTCTCTGGACATTTGTGCTTTTCTGAAGTACCACTTATGACTATGATTGCCTGTGTGACTACGTGCTAGTCAGCCCCCTGCCGCCCCACCCCCACAACCAGCCACTAGACTAAATGGTTCATAAAGGCAGGGACCCTCTATACCATTCACAGCTGTAGCCCCAGAGCTGACAATGCCTGGCATCCAACAGGTGCTCAGTAAATAGTTGTTCAATGAGTAAACAGGTGCAGGTACCCAGGCCCCTCGCAAACTATCTGGCTCCCTCTTTAGCAAAAGAAAAATTAATCATGGGAGGAAGTTCTTAGTAAATTTAGTGCACTGATTATCAAATACACATAGACTCCGGATTGGACATATTTGGACAATCAAAGAATCAGAAATTCTGGGTGCTTCATGGCAGCAGGAACACTTCTCTGGATTTGCATTTGTGACCACAATCCTCTTTTGAGCTATGGGCAGAGTTTTACCAGGGCCGGTTTCCTGTGTGCTGTTGCACAGGACCCTGAGCTTTGCTTAATGCTCAGCTGTCTGTCGCCACCCTGAAATTCTTCATAATATTTAAACAAGGGGCCCCACAAATTATGCAGCCAGTCCTGAGTCTTACAAATTAGTCTGATTTCTCTAAGGATGCATCGTTTATAACCAGGGCAATGTTTGCAACCTCCCAAGGTCTAAAAAAAGAGGATTATACTTGCAGGACATTTTTTCTTCTGATAATCAGTATCATATAGTACTTAGCGTTCTTTCATAAAATTACGATATCTCAGACTACAGAAACATATGGTTGTCCTAGTTACTGCTATTAGGCAAAAAGTTTTAAATTTCTTTTAAAACTAAATTCTACTCTGAACATGATTTAGATTGAGTCTCTCTTTTAAAATTTTTGCTTAAAATTTTTTATTTGTTGTTCTAATATTAGGGATTGTGTCAATTTTTTCAAATCAATAACCATGGTCCACTGATACTCCATCACCTTAAAAAAAAACTGAAAGACAATGAGCACACTGAAAAGAGAAAAATGAAAACTGCTGTGTAACTTCTTTTTAGCTTCCACATTTTAAACTTTAGAAATTTAACAGCTGCATCAAACACTTGAGATTTCTTTGGCGATAAAACCTGGCAGAATACACGTGGCCATTCACGAACAACACTGGTTTAGTCATCTTTATTATAAAAAATATTTTAAATGTCAGATGTTTAAACTTTACCAATAGCTTCTCTAGTCATTAGAAGTTTAAAGTTAACTGTGTTTAGTATATAATTTAGTTAATAAACATCTAGAGCATTTTAACTATTGGTGCATGTTTTTCTCAGCTGGGTGACTCTGTTCCCCAGGGGACATTTGGCAATGTCTGGAGACATTTTTGGTTGTTATAACTAGACGGAGGGGGGACTTCCCTGGTGAACCAGTGGTTCAGACTCCACCTTCCAATGCAGAGGACCTGGGTTTGATCCCTGGTTGGGGAACTAAGATCCCACGTGCCACGGGGGCAACTAAGCCCACCCGCCACAACTACTGAGCAACTGTGCTCTAGAGCCAGAGAACCAAAACTAGAGAAAAGCCTGTGAACCACAACAAAGAGCTCGCGTGCCGCAACTAAGACCTGTCGCAGCCAAATTAATTAATTAATTAATTTTTAAAAAAAAATCCTAGACGGAGGGGACTGGTGGCATTCAGTGAGTCAAGCTGGGGACACTGCTACACATCTTACAATGCACAAGACAATCCCAACAGGAAATTATCTGGCCAAAAATGTCAAAAGTACCGAAGTTGAGAAACTCTGGTCTAAGCGTACATGCGTTTGCTACAGATAGGCAAAAGGACATATGAAAACCTGAAGCCATGCCTCCTATGTCAAAGCCACTGTGGTTAAAACTACAGAAGGGCCCCAGGAGAAAGACCAGATTTATAAGAATAGTCATTTGGGAACTCCCTTTTTAAGGCAGGGAGTAAGGCATCTGACATCCTGAGCTAGAACCATGAATAAACAGTAACAAAATTCCTTGGTTGGCCCAAAAAAGACTACTTTCCTCAATGCGGCTACACTAATGTACACTTCATAGAAAAGAGAAATTGAGATTCAGGAGAGATCATTTTCAATAGTATTAATTTGTTTCCTACCACCTCATTTCATGAAATATGTACAATATATACATCATAGGTCAGAATTTTTCATTCACTGGAGAATGTGATCACCAGGTATAGCAGTTTCTAAGAGATTTGAAAACAGATGATGCAGCATGAACCAAATTTGATTTGATTTCTTGTGTTTTAAAAAAGAAAAAAGAAGAGCCAATATTTAAAATCCCTTTTTACATATTTTTTAATAAAGATTTTTCAGTTATTGGGTGGGGGAGCTCTGGTCACACTGGGCCAGAATTCCTGCACAGTTATAGGGAGGAAATGGCCAGTACCCACCCAGGTGTTGGCAGATCCTCTGCAGGTCATCTGGAACCAATCAAGGTCCATTTAGCTCTCCCCACACATTACTTGCTCGGTGCCTGTAAATTTGTTGATTTCATTTTGTATATAGTTGATAGTTCTCAAGAAAAACATTTTCCTTAGTGTTAAGCGACTAAATTGCAAATGGAAAAGTAACTAGTGACTCGAAGCAGTCCTATAATTAATCAAGGATGAACTATAATTAATGAAGAATGGAATCCAGTACATACTGAGGGCCAAGGCTGAGAAGGCTCTTTCCAAGGCCAGGTTGAAGCAAAGGCAGAGGAGCTGACAGGAACCTTTAAACCCTCACCATGAAACGGGGAAAACAAACAAACAAAACTTCTTTCATCTATCAATAAAACTGAGTAAAAGTAAATTCGCCGTATATTACATTGTTTTTAAACGTAGAGGAGTTAGCCATTTCTGAGAACTCAAAATCTTCCCAGAACTACCATCCTGAAGGCCTGCAAAAAATCCATTAAGCAACAGCAGAGAGCCACAGAGCCTGCATTTTCCTTCTTGCCCTAACTGAAATCTGTTATCAAATCCTCTGGCAAGGGGGCTTGTTTGGAACTGCCTGGGTTCCTAGCAGGTAATTTACACTGATCTTTAACCACCATTCAGCCCTCCTCCTCCCCTTTATAAAACAAATCTGCCTTTCAGAACAGCTCTCAAAGGGGGGCAGAATGCCCCAGAGGAGCACGCAAGTCCCTGACCGGATGCCTCACCTACCCCTCACCAAATGCAGACCATGCTTTCTCTGAACACTGTATATCTTCCCAATTTGCCTCTTGTCCTACTAATTCTAAAATGAAGACTCTCTTCTCTCTAAAAAGAAATAACAAAGCCAAGGGTGTGCAGGATGCCAGATGATACAAGACTCACCTCCAACCGGACAGCCCTAAGGCAGAGGCTGGACCTACAAGCGACCTCATCCAACGGCAAAGATGAGAAGTGTGCAGCAGGCAGGGGTGCCTGTGTTTTGCTCGGCGTCCAGAGAAAGGGCTGCAAGGGGGGAAAAGAGCTGTGAGCGAGAGCTTCTTCCACCTTAAAAGCTAATAAACAAAAATTGGAAATATTTAAATCAGAAATTGGGTGCTAACAACACAAAACCAAAAAGAAACCTAGGAAGGGAGTAGAATGAGTTTAAAAAGAATCACCTGTTTCGTCATAGACTCAGCAGCGCGCGTTTCCTAGACTTGGCGTGAAGGAGAGGGAACAGGAAGATGGGGAGACGCCTGAGGGCTTCAGAGCCCTTGAGTAGCGTCTCTTCCAGTGGTTTGCCCCAGGGTGAGTCATTTATTATCCTGGCGTAGGCTTCTTTATCAGTAGAATGCGGGTAATAAATGCCTCTTCGCAGGGCTACAGTTAGGTTTAAATGAAGTTAAAGCCTCTGGCGCGAAGGGACATCTATGATTAACTGTTCGCTCCCTGACTATCCACGCCCGCAGCCGCCAACTCCGATTCCTAAGCTCCTACTCACTACGTGGACCAGGGGGAAAGAGACAAGAAAAAGTGGCTTCCAGGTGACACTGGGCACCAGAGTCCTAGCCCCAGGCTCCCCTGACCGGACGGAAGAGTAGGGTCGAAGCAGGGCGCCCTGCACCATCCCCGGCCCCGGGCGCACAAGCTCGAAACTGATTCCCAACGCGCGTCCTCTTTCTCCTGCCCCGGCTACGCTTCCTCTTCCCGCCGGTCAGCCGGCGGAGCTGACCCGGCTCGGGGCAGCGGGGTCCTGGCTAAGAGCCGGCTCCCTCCCTTCAGCCCATCCTTCCCCTTTCCTCCCCTGCAGCCAGGCAGCCGAGCAGGGACATGGTAGGGAGTTAGTTACCAGCAGCGAGCGCCTGGTCCCGAGGACACTGGAAGGTGGTGGGCCGCGCGCTCCTCTCCTGGCTTTACGCTGCGCGGGGCTGCGCCGGTGGCGCTGGAGGACCTCGCCGCCCGGCCTCGGGCCGCCCACCCGCGCGCCCGCGCGCCACGCCCCTCGGGCCGCCCCTCTAGGCCCCGCCCAGCGCATCCCCGCCTAGCCGGCCTCACAGGCCTCGCTCGCCTCGTCCGCCTCGCCCGCCTCGCCCGCCTCACGCACCTCCGCTCTTGCAGGTGCCGCGGGCCACCCGGCAGAGGTCAGCACACCCTCCGGGCGTTTCCGTGGTCTGGGCGGAGGGCTGGACTCCGCGTGTCTCCTCTCTCTGCTTCCTCAGGTTGGCACCGCGTAAGGACTGGGCACGTGAGTGGGGTGTTTTACACCCCCTTCCTCAGAGGCAGGAAACGCGGGAAGCGCCGTCTTCTCTGATTTTAAAAATAAAAATAGGTTTTATAACGAAAAAGAAAAAAAATTAATGCCAAGGCTCTTTACATCATGTTAAAGTTTAGAGGTGACCGTGTAGTTTTTTTTTTCCCCTGATGAACTTTGCTTACTAAATTTAGCATTTTAAAAAACTCATTACATTCGTGTGTATTTTCACATGAAAACTGAAATTAAATTGTGGAACAATCCTCAATGCTTTGCAAAGTAGAAAGCACCTCTCTCCTGCCCTCACTGCCCGTAGCATTGTGTCAATTATTAAAGTCCGCACAATCTCCCTTGCAGCAAGAGGAATATTGCGTACGTGTTTTCTTCCGTTGAATTTTCAACTCCTGGAGCGCTGAACAGGTTCTTACTTATCTTCGTTATCACTTATTCATTCAACACATATGTACTGAAAAAAATGAAGGAACTGACTGAATACACAGTCACTTCCCTGCCCACAGGGTCCTGCTCGAGCTGTAGGGTAAAGCTGAGACCTTGTTAGTGGATGGGCTTCCCTGTAACAGGAGGCTTGCCTGGTGTCCACCATTCTAAGGAAAGGAGGTCGTTGCTCAGGGGAGACGCATGGACACAGAGAGCAGGGCCAGGAAGCACTGAGTATCTGAGGCTCATCTTCTTGGGCTTTGGTCTTGATGAGATTAGATGCCCTAGGGACAGGGTTAGCTGTATAGACATGTCCACACAAAGCAGAGGATGACAGTGCCCAGTAAGTGGAGCATAAATTAGCCACACTGCACAGCACACAGGTTTCAAGCTAACCCACCTCTCTCTTTTATGAACACCTGGCCTTGTCTCTTCTAGACTTTGGAATATTCTGGGAAGACTGCTCTGGACTCAACTCCTCCCCACCCCTGTGCCAGAGTGTTGCTGGGCGAACCAGGACCCTGCAGGCCAGCTATACTGACAATGGCGGAGTCACTAGTGAAATATTCCTGGGGGAAGGTAAATCTTGCCTCTTCCCTGAGGAGATTCCTCCTCCAGTGATAATCTTGGAACATCTTGCTTTCATCTTACTTAAGAGTCTTCTTAATGCGTTCTGTGCAAGACCTAGAACAAGGGGAACTCCTTGTTCATGAACCTCTTTTAAGCGTGGTTTATATTTTTATCATGGAAACAACAGTATGAACCCAAAATATCTTCTGCAAATATACACAGAATTTACATTTTGGTCAGAACTAGAAAAAAAGTAATTGCAATTTTTTTTTCAATCTATTGCTAATCCAGATGACCTTTTTTACTAAAGGACAGAATTATATTTTTTTAATTCCTTAAGTAAAGCCATTGTGAAGTCAATTATGCTAAAACCTTAATACTGCATTATGAAATTAAATTCATAAAGTTTATTAATTCAGTGTTTGAAACTAAGCCTGTCACTTCTTTCCACTAGACTGAACATGTTTCCTCCATCCTCACTTGACCAGTTTTTTTCTTACTGTGCTTACATCAAGAATATTTTAAGTTTGTTTTTAATTGTCAATACTTAGTGTTTCTATTTAGGGGAGCAGAATATGCCACCCCAAAATATGCCTCTTGGGCACAAGGATCATTTTAAACTGGTTATTTTTAAGCAACTGAGACACAAGAGAAGCTCTGGAAACTAAGTACTGTAAAAGTTACCCTTTTGTAAAGATATATTTAGATATAAGGGAAATCACCCTTTGTGAGGGTATCTCCCTCCTTCTACTAGGAAGAGGTGGGAAGACCAAACCTCTAAAACTCTTTTTTTTTTTTTTTTTTTTTTTTGCGGTATGCGGGCCTCTCACTGTTGTGGCCTCTCTCGTTGCGGAGCACAGGCTCCGGACGCGCAGGCTCAGCGGCCACGGCTCACGGGCCCAGCCGCTCCGCGGCATGTGGGATCTTC